>NC_048223.1:65373276-65673276 GCF_002007445.2 Ailuropoda melanoleuca | reverse complement strand
CACTGCAATTTAGAACACTTGTTTATCTTTTGTTATTGTATAGTTGACCTTTGACCTTTGCAAATTTAACAGCACAGTCCCAGTATTTCCCAAGTGATCCAGAGTAATCTGTAATGTTGCTGACAGTGGATGTGTGCAGAGTTCTAGAATTCAGGGGTGCAGAAGCAAGTGACTACTGCCCGTTGTACCTACATCGTCCTGTATTCTTTGTTGCTTACACATGAGGAGGAAAGTATATGCGGGAGGGATCCATGACTTGTTCTTCTAATGAATGTATCAGCACTCTATTGTAATTGTTACTCTTTGGTAATAGTGGAGTAGTGATTCTTACCA
This sequence comes from Ailuropoda melanoleuca, assembly GCF_002007445.2. Classification (NCBI taxonomy): domain Eukaryota; kingdom Metazoa; phylum Chordata; class Mammalia; order Carnivora; family Ursidae; genus Ailuropoda; species Ailuropoda melanoleuca. The sequence goes on along the minus strand of NC_048223.1, from coordinate 65,672,943 downwards.
CCAGCTGAGACTCGGGGATGGCCCTCCTGAGAATCACTACCCTAGTGATAGGGTTGTGGCAAAACCTCAGGCGTGTCAGGGCAGGAAGGAAATCGACTTGAATGAGGCTTGAAATATCATAATAGAAACAAAATTCCTTAATTCCTTATTAAATATTTTCATATATCCAGTGTTACTATATTGTAAGAAGATATTTAGATGATAGAATGGCTTTTTAATTAAGTCCTTGCAAATAAATAAAGTAGAAAGGGCCTCGAGAGCAATCCTCTCTCCTCCTCTCTAATTTCCTCTTCCACCAGCTAATCTTTTTTACATTATAAATTTACCTTTGGAACATAAAACCACCATTTCTAAACCTAATTTAACCAGCTCATGACAAAAATAACTTGGATTACAAATAATGGGGTCAGAAACGAGTTCCGTTTTGCACTGCACTTTGTTCCCTGTCATCTCCCACTCTTGTTGCTCTTTCCAACATCACAGATACTGCCCCCAAAGCCACAGAAATGTCTTCCTCACTCCACGTTCTGGGATGCTACTAAGCTGTAATGTGTTCTAACTTTATCTTTTGTTCCTGAGAAGCCCTTATCAACATGTGTGAGAGGGTTTTTGTGGATTAGACAAGGAGAAGAGAAAAAGAACCCCATGCAGAAGAGCCCAGTGTAGGGAGCTTGGAGCCCCCACCCTGGAGGAGAAATGGGTCTCAGTGACCCCTGGGGAATGGCTGAGCGCCTCATCTGTGGTTCATAGATTCCTCAGCTGGACTATGGTGGGAATTTCCTGTATCGCACAGATACAGTCCAGCTTTAAAACAGTGAGTCTTAGTAAATTCTGTTGATCTTAGTCACTCCATCATTTATGCAACCCAGGAGCCACTGTGTGACCCAGGGACTGTGCCTCTGCACTTGGTTGTGTAGCCGGTTCAGATGGGGCAGCCAGGTTGTCAGCACAGACTGCTGATGGGAGCAGTGGTTCTCAGCCTTTAAAGTTCAAGGATTGGTTTCACATACAAGAAATGCTGGAGAAACATCTTAAAAGATTTCATTGCGTTCCTGCATGTTACACTCTATGACTTTTGTGCTGGAGAAGAACTGTTTGTAGCCCTTACCAGCCTTTCGTAGATACTCCTGAGGGCACCTAATAAGCATTTAGCTCTCTTATTACCAGTGTTCCCTACATAACATTGCACAGCGCAACCTGCTCAGCTCAAAATTCAGCGAGTACAAAAATGATTGTACATGGGGACCATATTTGGGAGCGTGCTTCGAAGGGCATGCGGCACCCTGGCTGAGAACCAGTGGACTAGAGAGAGAAGTGGTTCCCAGGGGGCTCCGACCAACTGCATCAGCGCAATATCACCTGGAAATTGTTAGACATGCAAATTATCAGCCCCCCCCCCCCGTTCTGCTGAATGAAAACCTCTGCAGGTGGGATGATGCAATGTGCGTTTTAACAAGCTGTCTGGGTCATTCTGATGTGCACTGAAGTTGGGGATCCATTGTACAACAAGAATTATTTCTGTACATTCACTTAAGTGTGAAAAGTAGGCATGGGACTGGGTCTCTTTAGTCTGCTGTGTGCAGATTAATCTCAGGACAGCATTTGGATTGATCAGAGCAGACTTTGGTTTTAGGAAGTGATTCTCAAGCTCTGGCTGTGTGTCAGATTCAGGCTATTAAACAATACACATTCTCGTGTTCCATCCAGGATATTGTAATTCAGTCTAAGCTGGGCCCCCGAGCCTTTTTCAACGAACAGCCGGTCTGCAAAGTGATTGTGAATTAGTGCTCTGGCCCCGGGCTTCTGAGTGGGCGTCAGAATCACCTGGAGGGCTGCTGTAACCAGATCCCTGGCCCCACTCCCAGAGATTCCTCTTCAGTAGATCTGGGATGGGACCCAGAATTTGCTTTTCTGATAGATTTTCTGGTGATGCTGGTTCTTGGCCCTCAGCACCGGTCTAGAATGCTGTAACACAGATGTCCAGATCCCAGTTAGGTGTCATACTTTCCTTATGTGAGCTCGCTGTAAGTTGTAGCAGTCCTCTCTCAGCCTTCTATTCATTTTAATTTTTTTTTTTTGAAATAGAAGTATATTCACAGAAATAGAAGACTTTTTAAGTATAAAAGGATATATAGTGAAGTGTCTCTCTTTGGGTCCATAGCCTCTAATTTTTCTCCCAAGAGCAACTCATATTACTAGTAAATGATGTTTCTTTCCAGTGATATTTATGTTTACATGGACATACATATGTAAGTTACACAGACTGAACCTCCTCTTTATTTAAAATGCTAGCATTCAGTGCTCCGTACCTTGGTTTTCTCACCTGATACATTGTGTGAATCTTTCCTTTCACTACATGGAGGACTCCCTGGTTCTTTTCTGTGGCTATGCAGTACTCATTGTGTGACTGCCCATAATCTATTTAAACAGTCTCCTCCTGACGGACATAACTGGGTTTCTGGTCATGCAGTCCACCAATAAGCCGAAGAGCGGATACCCAAAGTCCAAAAACCTCCTGTTGGAGCAAATTGCCTTATACTCTCCATTAGCTCCTGAAGAGATAACTTTTGGCATTGTCCAATAATTATATTCCCATTGATTCTAGGTAAACAAGAACAAAGTTTAGTCTTGATCAGCATAAAATATAATTTTTTAAAGATTTATTTATTTGAAAGAGAGCGAGTGCGCGAGCATGAGCTCAAGGTGGGGTGGTGCAGAGGGATAGAGAGGGAGAGAATCCTACGCAGACTCTCCACTGAGTGCAGAGCCCGGAGGTCATGACCTGAGCCAAAACCGAGAGTAGGTCGCTCAACTAACTGAGCCACCCAGGCACTGCTGATCAGCATAAAATATAATTTTAAAAAGTAATGAAGACTTTTCCTGGGTAATAAAGAGTAGAGAGTAATATCTATTGTGTACACCTTGGGGGCCAGGCCCTTTCACTAACACATTCTCAAATTTAGTCATTAGAAGGCAACACTTCAATAGATATTATCCTGTTTTTTCACAGAAGTAGCCTGTGGCTCAGAGAAATTAAGGTTTGCAGCTGGTGAATAGTGGAACTAGTTAACTCACTTCTCACTAATGCCAGCACCCTGTTCCTTCCCTCGTGACTGTCTTCAGTTTAGTGCTGTGCCCAAGACCGTGGGGATTCAATCCCAGACCCAGCGCTCCCACTCTGTGTGGCCCCAGAGCTCCTTGGGCAGGGCTGGTTCTCCAGCGAGTTGAAGCCCTTGAGGCACAAAATGGAAGGAGAGACTCACTCTTGGGAGTCCTGCGTGGATGCCCTTCATGTGTCAGACCCTGGCCTTAGTTATCTTATCTACAAAATGGGGATAAAAATGATAGAGCTTTTTTTTTTTTTCTTAAATGAGGATTAATAGAATTTACACGCATAAAGTACTTAAAACAGTGCCAGGCCTACGGTAAATTCAAGTTAAAGTTAGTTGTCATTAAAATTCAGTTTCTTGATTATTCACTTACATAGAACAGTCGTAATCCTGCTTCAGTAAGTGGGACTTTGGAAGCTAAAGACTGTTTTTTAAAAGAACGAAGGAATATTTTTGTAGCTCTCTATGAGCTTGCTTTCATGACCTAACTCAAATAGGAAGATCCTGACGTCTCCTTTAAAGTCATCAGCTTCTAAAAATCTCCCCAGCAGACCACCGTCTGGGCACCGAGCTGGCATCTATGACGGGGACGCGGGGCGGGATGGCAGGACTCTGGGAAAGATTGGCCTGCCCAAGGGGTCGAGCCAGGGGCCAGCTTTTTTGTGACTCAAGTTCTGTTTTCTTCCCCTTTAGAGGCAGGAGGTGGGATGGGGGAATCCCAACTCCGATTTAATGCCAGCTTTTACTCAGTTCCTTTTGAGAATTCCCTCCTTCCCACGCTTCCTCCCACTCAATACCCAAAAATATTAATGCCTGAGAAATAAAGTGAATTATAAGGCTTTTAAATAAGTACTTCAAAAATGTCTGTCATGTATCTTTATATTTGTAAATTGTTTAAAAAAGAACAAAGCTGGTGTTTGTGTGTAGATGGTGCTGATGTCTAATTGCTGTATTATCTTATATATGCCATTGGGAACCAAGATGAGCTGATTCGTGACTAAAAACTGTTTAATTGATGTTTTTAAGGCATGTTTTTTTTCCTCCGAGAATGACTGTGCCTTCCAACTGCATGAGTATGTGAACATTTGAACTTTACCATTTTTGCTTTGGATAGAAGAAAATTGAGCTCAGTTAGACTGTATTTTCTGTGTATGTATTCTGGAGTGTGTGCATGAACCTGTATTTCATCAATCTTAATTTTCAAAAATAAATCGTGTTGGTTAGACCTCCATCTATGTGTGGGGGTGGCATGAAAGATCAGTTTGTGACTAACACTCTCTTCCATTGTGTGCATCTGGGAAGACAGTCCTTTGGCTCCTGTTCGCGACTCTCATTGTGTTTATGACTAGGCAGTTGAGAACATTTTGTGATCTGGTGTTCAGAGCCTTCTGAAAGCCTTTGCTTGGGAAAAGCATACGCAGGCCTGATGACTGCATGCTAGGCTGGCCTATCTGGGACCATTGTTTTTGGTGCTTTCAAAGATAGGCTTTGGTCTGTCCCTAGTTTAGCTTGGGAGAGCAGCTGCATCTCCATTCGCTTGTGAATGGGTCTTCGCACATACCTTCTGTACATAGCATGGTGCTATCGTGAGTATCTTCAATGGGTTGACAGATCATAACAGTCATGGCAGTGATGAACCTGTCTTACCTTTAACAGATGGCTCACATGTGGAACTCATGAAGATGTTGATACAAGGTTAGCATCTTGGCATTATTATAAATGTGAATGGCAGTAGTGTCTGTTCTCTAGGCCAGTGGTGTCCACACTATTTTAACCACTTATTCCATTAGTAAAAAATCAACACATACACTCACATAGGAGTGGTTCTCAGCAGGGGATGGTTTTGCCCTCCTGGGGAACAATTGACAATATCTGGAGACATTTGCTTGTTACAGCCGGGGAGAGGGTGTATGCTGTCATTTAGAGGCCAAGGGTGCTGCTAAACATACTAAATGCATAGGACATACTCCCAAAAGAAAAATTGTCTGGCCTAAAATGCCAATAGCGCTGAGGTTGAGTGACGCTGATATACACGTTGAACCATATGAAATGGCACATGATTTCTAATTATACATATAGGTCGAACCATATGAAACTGCTAACATTCTATTCGTTTGTACTTAACAAATGCCAGTTTCATACATTTTTATAGGTGTAATTATAAATTGTATGAATGAGCTACACTACCAATACATTATTTACATAATAAAATTCACAGCATAGTGTCTTTTGAAGAGGTTATTATATAGAGTTTTAATATTTTCTTCTTATGTCCCTGTAGATCATTTTGCCTGTACTCCACCTTGGAGAATACTTTCTAGACTTTAGTTTCACCTCGAGTTTGATGTGACTCCCACTGATTTATTTACTAGGCTAGTGTGTATTATGTGGTGCTCTTTGGTATGGTTAGGGGCTCTCTGATGGTGTCTAGAGTGACTGGTTGATTCTTACAGGGCATAGCTGCAGGAATCTGGGCTCTGATCTTGTTTGCCCCCTCAAGCAGAGCAGCTCTCCTTAGCAATAGCTTAAATCTTGAGCTTCCATTTAAATTGCATTTGATGAGAGGGGTTAGTAGGCAAAATTACACTCTGCAAACCACTGCACTGGACAGTGACCTTCTGAGGTGCAGGGACTGTCTGCTTTCTCTCTAGCCTCAGTATATAGCACATAGCAGCTGCTCAGTAAATGCTCTTTTGCATGAATTCCACAGGGCATTCTACTTGAATAGAAAGTACTTTGAATAGAGGAGAGTTTTTTCTCTTAGTATCATCTTTTGAAAAAATCTGATTTTCCCAAGGTTCTTAGGGAGGTTTATATGCTATTTTTACTTTGTTGGTTTATCACGTGGTATTTATTAAGAACTCGTGTGTGTGGGTGTTTCTGACCCCCTCCTTTGTATTCTTAACTTTTTGGCAATGAATATGGATTAGTAAAAACAAAAGACTTCTGCATATGGTCACATGGTGTGCGTTGATCCTGTAAAAGCATGTTGGAGAGATCAGTGCATATCATCTTAGCACATCAGCAGTGGATCAACATTAGACTTACATAGGGAGCTTTTAAAAAATGAAGACACCAGATTTGGGGTAGGTCCCTAATATCAGTATACTTTAAATGGTCCTTAGGTGATTCTAGCTTTCAGTTAGAGCTGAGAGCCACTGATTTAGAAGTTAAATACCATTTGTGCCCTGCAACTTCTTTTTTAAAATAATTGCCTGTCGGCACTTTATGTAAAAGGTCTTCAATATCTATATATTCAAGTGAAAAAAAACACTGATATGGATATAAATGTATATATGTGAGTGTGTGTGGAAAAGAAACTAATTGTCCAGTTTGCATTTTTCTCCCATGAGCATACTTTTTTAAAAAAAGCAAGAACAAAAACAACAAATAGCACTCCTACCAATTGACATTTTTTGTTTCTTCATATTAGTTTTCCCCCAAGGACTCCATTGTAGGTCTCTCATTCCTTTTCTACAGCACTGACATAATTTCTTTGGAAATCTGTTGAAGAAAATATTAATTTGGCATTGGGAAAAAGCTGATTATCTGTATCCTAACAGCCTCTTTAGAAAGATTCTGGTGTATTCCTGTCACAATGCCTTTTTTGTTTCAAATTCTTTATGGGTAAGCATGTTATATCAAAGAACTGTTTTATCACAATGGTCTGCAGTAATCACTACTGACATTTTTATGAGTCACTGCAAAATTCAAAGAATGTCTCTCTGATGGAATGCACAATAAAAGGGACTCCAATGTGTAGAATCAGGGTATCAAGAATAATGTTATATATTACAGTTGCCTTGGCTGAGATGGATACTGTCTTTAGAGTTGCTACTGATTTCAGTGTTCCAATAACACTGATGAAATCATTCTAGTGAATTCATTTTACAGTATTCTGCGAACAGTCAATTAAATATATCTATTGTATAGTCAAAAACCTAAGATTTCAGAAAGCCCTTCTAATTTTTCTGTCACTCTGAGTAGAATGATGAGTGTATTTGATTTCACTAAGAAAGGTTTACAAGTGAAAAAATACCATTAGGATGGCAAGTTTTTTCATGGCTGACTTGTTTTCATAGTGTCCTGAAGAGTCAGAGCTTCTGACCAATCCCATCCGTCCTGACTAGCTCACTTCGTGTTTTACAAACTCTTTGCTCTTTGAGATTCAAATATCCTTTCTTTGCAGTCTCTGAAATAACTTCACCAGTTTGGCCTGGTCTTTCTTGACCTCCAGCCTCAGGCAGTCTGGCACAGTCCCTTCCCACCCTTTCTTTTAAAGATTTTATTTATATACTTGAGAGCGAGCGAGAGCCAGAGAGAACACAGAGGGAGTGGGAGAAGCAGAAGCCGACTCCCCACTGAGCGGAGAGCCTGACGTGCGGCTTGATCCCAGGACCCAGAGATCACCATGGGGCGCCGAAGACAGACGCTTCATCCACTGAGCCACCCAGTGCCCTGCCCAATTCCTTTTTTACAAATAATGTTGTAAATTTCACAGCTGTATGGAGTAATTGAATGGACGGTAACTAGGCTTTGTGAGGGGCTGGTCATTTACAAAATGCATTATCCCATTTGTTCCCTGCAACAACACTAATGATGTAGGCTTTCTGGTCTCTCTCACTTGCACAGGGGGCTCCAGGAAGTTAAATGATGGTCCAAATCCACCCAGTTTATACCGATAGAACCAAAACACATACTAAGGGGGGACCCCCCCCCCCTTTTAAAAGGTTTTATTTATTTGACAGAGAGAGACAGTGAGAGAGGGAACACAAGCAGGGGGAGTGTGAGAGGGAGAAGCAGGCTTCCCGCCTAGCAGGGAGCCTGATGTGGAGCTCAAGCCCAGGACCCTGGGATCATGACCTGAGCGGAAGGCAGATGTTTAACGGCTGAGCCACCCAGGAGCCCTGGGAAATCCCTTTTTGTTGGCTCTGGCAGTTAACGAAATCTAATATGTCTTCATCCAAAAAGAATTGCAACTACAAAGGACAAAACCTATGTCTCTGATTTTGGTAAGCACTGCAGTTTAAGGCATACAGTAGGCTGTCAGAAAGTATTTAGGATGGTATCTCTTTCCAAAGATGTCTGATGTTGAGCTCTTTTAACATTATGTTCTCCTTCTTTAAGAAGGTACTGAGAGTCTTCTTGAACCCTTCTAGCTTTTGTCTATTCTTGGAACTGTGTGTGCAATGATTTTCCCTACTGCACCTTGCATTTATCTCAATAAACAGCATCTGAGTGGATTTTCTGAGTTGCTGAAGGATAGCAGTGGTTGTTAATAGTGGGAATCTGATTTAGAATTTTTACATGATTTCTGGGAGTGACAGTGATAACATCCTCTTCTCAAGATGAATGTTTATATTTATAATAGAATCTTCTGACATTTTTGCTCAAATGAGAAGCTCCTGTTTACATATGTAAACTGTGTTGTAATTTTATACTTAACCAATTCCTCCTACAGCTTCCCATTAAAGTATTGTTCCTTGGGGTGGGGTTTCTACAAAGAAATTCATGTCAGATGAAATTATTAGAGGGAAAATAAAGTATTTAAATTATATATGTTTTGGTGTTGAATATCGCAATACTTTAAATGAATAAACACTACAAAGGACAATGTTTGCTTTATTGATTCAGCTTCACCTGCATTACAAAACATCACACTTTGTGGGTTTAGTTCATCATGCCAGGTGTATGATCGTGGACTTACATTACTTTTGTGGTGATTCTGCCCTTCAGCGTTGAGACGGTGCCCTCACAAGGGTCTGCAACGAGTAGAGTTTCGCTTGACCCCAGTCTCAGGTTTGTTTGTTTGTATGGTTTTATTCAGCCAGGAGCTCTTAAGATTTCTGCTCTTCTGTGGACTGCTCTCTTCGTTGCCAGGCTCCAGGATGGTGCCTAATCTAGCGTTTCTTCAACCTGCCTCGTCATTCAGATTACCTGGGATGCCTGATTAAAATTCCCAGGACCTTTCTTGGAGACAAGATTTTAGTTAGCCTAGGAGAGTGTTGCATTCATGGTGTATGATCCGTTAGCTGTACCACTGTGCCCGGGGCAGACAGTTGGTAGACCTAGAGATAACCAAAATCATAGGGGCAGGAGAAAGAAAAAGAAGGCCAGAAGGAATTGGATTGCTCAGTCCCTTGTGGACATAGGCATTCTGTAGCATCTGTGTAATTTAATATAAGAAAAGACCTGGCCCAAACCTCTGACCTTTGGAATAGTCCAGTGTGGGTTTATACATATGTTTGCAGATGTGTACGTTTGTTTTTACGTAGCTGCCATTTGGTAAGCACCTGGCAGGTCCTACATGCAGTCTCATTTAATGCTAGAGCTGCTTTTTCTTGTGGTGGTGACAGAAAGAGTACATTAAAACATCATGTACTAGATCATTTATCTAGAAAAAGTAGGTCTCTGACAAATTACTTCTGGTAAATACATGTCTTAATACACAAAGCTGTTTTGCACAAATCACTTGTGTGTACGCAGGCACAGTTGTGAAAAACTTTGAAATGGGCAAAAAAAAAAGATTATGAGGTATCTTTTCAGGGGCACATTAGGTGATATCTGCTGTGTTCTTCCAAGTTCTGTAACTTTCTAGAGGTCTGTGTCTTTCATTATCTTTAACATGGGTTGCAGAAAACTGATAGTAAGGCAAATAATTTTTGTCTCATGGAGGCACAGTTGACACCACCCATCTTCTTGGTGGAAGAGGCCGGTTTGATATCTATTAATTCATCTTAGCATTCAGATTGCTTATGAATGTGACTGCTCTTTGATATGGTAGTAACATCCTGCTGGTTCCTTTATTAATTTAATGGCTTCCATAAAATCTTTAAAACCTGTTCTTTTTATATTTGTGTAAGAATCATCATGTTAACCTTTAAAAAGATTATCCTTTAACCCGTTATTCTTACAAAGCCTTGTGAGGGTATATAAAATGGGCATTATTATCTCCATTTAACAGATGGAAAAAATTTAGCCAGTGGATGGAATTAGGAACCTCTAATCACCCAGATGATCTGGATGAGTATTTAGGAACTTCTGGTTATGCTGGACCATGGGATCTGGAGCTAAGCAGTTTAGCGTGGAGGCTCCCGCCACAGCCAGACAGGAGGCAAAAGTCCAAAACCTGGGTCAGGGATGGAAAGTCAAGGGTCAAAGATTTAAACAAACAACAGTTGTGGAATACAGGGCAGATGAGCTGAAAGGTTTGAATTGAGGAAAGGGACTAGACAGTAAGGAGCCCAGGATCCAAGCAGAAACCTGGCCAAAAAGCTGCATTGCTTACAAAAAATATGTCTTGATATGGTGCCTTAGCAATCCCTTTGTGGTCCTGTGTCAGCAGCAAACAACCCCAGCCTGGGCGTTTAAACTAAGCATAAAATTGGAAGCACCTGGTGCAGGGAATGAGCTGGGGGATTGAGGCAGGCAGCGAGTCCTGCAAAGGAGGTGGGGACAATGGCCTTCAGCTGGGCTCAGCTGCGAGGAATTGCATTGATTTTCAGCCATGTGGTTTCTTTCAGAAAACTGCACACATTCACCAAATCCCCATGGAGCTGACATTTTCTTGCCACTCTGATTAATCAAACTGTGTTCGGAGTGAAAAAAACTTCTCTGGCCAAACTATTCTTGATGGCGGCAACATTACCTGGTCTTTGTGTTTTTGGTTTCCCACTGGAGATTATTCCTGAAGTTACGGGCACTCCCATTCTAATTTGCAAGGAGGTTCGGTATTTTGGTAGCTTTCATGATCTGCTACAAAGACTCAGGAACTGATGATGTTTGGAAGTGATCAGGGAATGTGGAAATTTTGTAATTACTGAAGATGGGTAGGCCCATCTTCAGATTAAGGCAAGCCCTCTCACAGCTTTGATCAGTTATATTCGAAGGAGAAAAAAAGTGATTCCAGAGGAGGCCCAGTATGGCTTGTAAGAAACTGTTTAAAATGTGAGACGTTAAAGTGATTTGGGTGCTTTATTCCACACCATTATCCAGTGATGCAGCCACGGTTTTGCATTCATCTCTAATTTTAACTATGAGATCTTGCAAATGTAACTCCCCGTGAGTACAAGTGAACTTTAATCAGATCTGTCATGAAATTACTAATTATTTTTTGTGCTCAGACCTTAACCTCTGCTCGGAACTCCAGGCTTTATTTAAACTCTAAGATAGTTCATACAAGTATGATTTTCCCCACAGTCTAATCAAATCAGGAACCTAATTAGACACATTAGCTTTTCACATTACATAATGTACAATACAAATGATGGAAGTCTCTGGATGAGATATTTTAAAAAGTTATCTGTTGTAGGCTATAATTCATTCTTAATATACTGTGACTTCACTCATGAGGCAGATTCATTAGAACTCAGGAGATGTAAACATGCTGGCGGTCTCCTACAAAGAAAAAAATAATCCTTTTACAGCTGATATACGAAGAAAATGGTAAGAAGTTCATTATTCATAGGCATGGTTTATATTTCCCCCAAATAGATGACACTTAGCTGTACTCACCAAAGGGCTATCATGTTTCATACTTTTTTTTTAAATTTTATTTTATATTAATTTTTATTTTTTAGAGAAAAAGAGCTTGCCTGTGCCCGTGAGAGGGGGAGGCGCAGAGGGAGAATCCCAAGCAGGCTCCCCGAAGAGCACAGAGCCCAACACCGGACTTGGGCTCCATCTCATGACCCTGAGATCATGACCTGAGCTGAAATCAATAGTCGGTCGCTCAACCAACTGAGCCACCCAGGCACCCTTATCACTTTTTATATTTTTAATTTTGAAAGAATGCATTTTGTAGGACATAATGGCTAGCTTGCTGCTGAAACATAACGCTTGTGACAGTGTTTAGCTGGTTTGTGAATCAAATTTTGAAGAACAAAAGAAATTGAAGCGAAGTAGAAAAAATTACAAAATTGCAAAGTAGAAAAATGATCAGAACTATTGGGTCAGGTACAAATTCAGAGAATTTGGAACATGTCTGTGTAATTAGTCTATTAATATCTAAAAACCGTTTTTGATTTTTACCTTTGCCAGGAGGTGATTTTATTAAAGTTTTGAGGACAAGTTTTCTGTTTGCCAGTCAGTATGATTTAAGTGACAGCAGTGGGCAGAAACACTATAAGTAGTTGGGGAGTAATACAAAAAAGAGAAAAGCCCGTGCTTTTACTGGAGTAGTTTATAACCTTGATGGCAAGACAGAAAAAAATGGACATAAGATTCTGAGGACAAAGTATTAAAAGGTTGTTAGCGTACTGGAAATTGTATACACATCTGGCAGGCTTCTAAAGATGGTTGAAAATTTTTTCTCATTTTTGTTTTATTTCTTTGAAATGCCTCTTAATTTCATAATTTCTCTTTATCCCTGTGCAGGTGAGAAGGAGAGTGGGATTTGAAGTCAATAGACCTGAGCTTGAAACTTAGCAGCCCACCTATCTTTCATTGAGTTCTGTGATTTTGTGTGTGTGCTTGGGCTAATGGTGCTGAAATGGAGACCCACAGTCGGGACACAACAGCGTATCACTTCATGGCAAAGAAATTTCTCATCCCTGGTTGCCCCTTTAACCCATCATCCTGATCCTACACGCACACCTGGGGCTTTGAGGGCATTCGTATATCCCAGTGTTATCTTTATGATCCCATGCCTTTGTTCTGACCTTGGTGGGGTTATAATAAAATTAACACAAGAATATAAGCTCTTTGAAGGCAGTGTTTCAGTTCTTTCCACCATGTGTCCCAGTGCCTAGAACATAGTAGGTGTTGCATATACATTTGTTGGCTTATATAGAAACAATACCCGGGACGAATGCCCAGGCTTGTTCTTAGCTGATGGTCAAGTCTCCTCCTCTATGAGAATCCATTTAAAGATACCAGAATTCAGAGAGGCAACTTTCCTACTAGTAACATGAGGGACCAGAGCAAGATAAGTTTCTCTAGGGTTTGCAGTTCGGTTAGTGGGAAATGATTTCCCCCTCTTCCAACCCTCTGTAACAAATTTTTTGTTTATCCTTCCATTTGATTAATTGTTCAGCCGGGGTTGGACTTAAGGTTCTGCAGTGCAGGCACTTTGTGTGAACATGGATGGCGTTCCCTATCGCACCTGCCTGGAGCCTTAAACATATAAGACCCTCTGGGAGATTTTACATGAGTTTCTGGATAGACCTTGTCTGTATTACAAGAAGTGCCCGGAGACACCCAAGCAACTTTGTTAGCCGCTTTGCTCTTGTCATTCTTTAATATCTCGCCCAGGGCATTGGGTCTGGGGCAAGGGCACCTCTCGGCTCCTTAGATATGGCAGCCTTGCTTTTCTTTATTCTCCTTATGCCTACAGCAAAGAGGGAGGCAAAGGTAAGATTCTCTTACTGTATTCTCTACCATCTACCAGAAACGCTTATTATGATGAAGGGGTTGTGGGGGGGGCGGAATTTAATTTCCTACCCCTGAGGCAGGAGGGAACTGGGTCAAAAGGAGGCTGGGAAGTGAGCCAAGGACTGGGTGGGGAAGCCATCCAGTACTTCCCAGCAAAACTGGGGCTGGGTCCTTTTATCCTTTTGGATCAGTTGCGAATTACCAAAATGCCTACAGGCATTGTAAAGCAGATTTGCACGTTGACATGGATAATTAAAAGCTGTTTCCAATCAACAAATTTGTATTCAAGTCATTGGTAGTCTTCAGGTGAAAACAGTCTTCCCGTCATTAGGGTTAATTAGTGTTGGGTGTTTATTTAGGGAGCGGGAGAGAATGGTTTCACACACAATGGGACTGGGGTTTGGAAGGGGGGGAAAGTGGAAACCAAATACTGACTAGTGTCTAGCAGTCAGCTAGGCCACTGTGTGCATCGTGTCCCAAACAGGCAGGATCGTGAGACTCCTTTGGGGCATGCGCTCTCAGGCCTCTCCCCTGGAGGTTCAGATTGAGGGATTCTGTGGCAGGGATGGGAATCTGGATTTTTAACAAGAGTGGCAGGTGATTCTTGCAAAGGGGTAAGTGTGCGGAACCCTGCTGGGTGCCTCTGCCTGGGTCTTGATAAAGTTTGCCGTGCTCATGCCAGAGAGCCTGCGGGTGGGATGGAGTCTGGAACAGCAATGGTATAGCCCTTTTACGAGTCACCCTGCATGTCTCATTTTTTAGGGATAGGAGCCTGCTATTTTTTCCCTTTTGACATTTGCGGGTACGCACCATGTTATTTGCAGATAGGAAAGTGAATTTTACATATATTATTTGATGACTATACCAGAAACTTCTGGCAACAGTGAAATAAGTTCTTCCATGATTTCTTTCTTGTCACCAGCTTTAGATTTGGATTTGACTCAGGTGACCCCTAGGGTGGTGTGGTATTTTGCTAAGGTATTTTGGCTATTCTAATTAATAGCAAGTATTTGTCACATTTTACTATGTTCTAGGACTTTGCTTAAGCTAATGAATCATGGCACGTAGGCTTCATGACCTCCCCGAGACATAGTAGTTTTCTTATGCCGAGCTGGGAATGGGGGCTCAGAGAGGTTGAGCATCTCGCTGGCGGATACGCAGCCAGCTAATGTGGTGGTTCTCCGGCCCTTAGCCAGGACCCTCTACTGCATGCTATAGAGGGAATCTCCAGCGGTTGGTCCCTGGGTGCCCTTGGGAGTCATCTTAATTGTTCTTACACAGAATGCACTTCTCTTCATTTCTTGTTAAAAACCATGTTATGGATCAGCGTATATTTTACAACTTAAAAGTACTTTCAAATGTAGAATTTTGTGTGATTTCCAACAATCCTGAGAGACGAGCTGTGTAAGAAAAAGCAGAGTCTTAAAGCGGTCATGACTTGTCCAGGGTCACATTTTGTTTTCTCTTTTAAATGACTTAGTTAAGCCTTTGGTGTAGCTAACGCATACACGTGGCACATGAGTCAAATGGTACAAAGAGTATGTGTGAAAGCTAGCTGCCTTTTTACCTGCCTGCATTCCCAGCACCGTGTTTCCTTCCCCGGGGGTAAATCCAGGGCTGGAAGCCAGCTCTGCTGACCCTAGTCTTGTGGCTCCCCCGCGGCTCCATAGCTCTTAGCCGGCAGAGCTTTCAGTAACCTCCTGTCTTTATGGACGTGTCCCTGCAACGTTGGGCTTGGATTAGTCGAGTGCCTACAGTTTGAAACACTGTAGCAATGTACTCCTGTCGATAAAATAATGTGGCTCTTCTTGCTCTGCCAAATCTTTTCTCACCAGCTCTACCCACTGCCACCAGGCACCAACATGCCAACCTGTCAATTAGCGATCACCGAAGTGCGTCACAATGGAGAATTTTTCTTTCCTTAAAAAAAAAAAAGCTCTTAAAAAATGCTCTTTCTTTCCTTAAAAAAAAATGTTCTTAGACCTCGGTAATAATTCCACACCTTGGGAAAACGTGGCCAATGGAAAAAGCTTTGGGATAGAGCATCCCCTGGCTTTGAGTCTACCATCTGTGGTAATCTTGGGCAAGTTATCTGATCCACTCTGACCCTCAGCGTCCTCATTTGTGAAACTGGTAGGATTGTGAAGAGAAGTGAGATTTACTAGAATATGTCTTGGCTCTCAATACCTATCCCCTCAGTCATATGACACTAGTTAGAAGTAGCTTTTTCTCCTATTTGGGCAAAAGGTGCTTGATACTTTTTCTCCTTTCCAAATCCACCCTTGCAAACATTTGGTTTAAGATAAAGCAATACTCTGTGCTTTTATGGAAGCGTGTCTTCTTCAGTGCTGTGGAATTAAGTCCTTTGACTGTTGGAATAAGATGACCTTGCACATTTCACCTCCTCCTTGGCTACCTTAAATAGTTGCTCCCAAGTGCCCCATTAATCTTGATTCTGGTTCCTTATTTACTACATTACCCCGCCCTAGTGAGCCTCACTCTGAGCACTGACTAGTCAGGACTGACTGGCACATTTTGGCTTCTTTGCTTGCTGTCTATCTTTCCCATTTAGGTTGTAAGCTCCCTGAAAGCAGGGGACTGACTGACTTTATTCACCAGTGTTGTCCAGCATGATCACGGTGCCTGCACCTTTTGTGGGTTCCAGTCGTCTCCACCAATATAATGACACAGTATTAGCTTTCTGTGTTTGACAGGTTTGCTTCCAGTTTTCTGTTTAGCTGCTTTCCGTGTCTTCTAACTCTAAGCAAAACAGGACAGGAGGAAAGACGAATTTCTCCTGTCTCGTTGCTATAGCCATGAATCCTGTGGCCGTTTCCTTTGGGAATAGAACTTGGCATTGCTGAGGGACCCTGGTGGTTCAAAAATGCGCTGCTGGTTGTGAGCCCCTGGATCCACACGACATCCTATAACTCTGAGGCACTGCCATTTTAATAACGATTTATAGGGCTATCAAAGTACTCTACTACTGAGCTAATTAAGCATTAGTCTAGGAAGTCTAGCACTCATTTACCTTGAAAAATTATTTCTGTTCTTCTAGGGGCCAGGAAAGGTCCTGTGTGAGCACGATGACCCCCTTTGTGGCTATATTGCTTTCTTGTAAAATCTTAATTTCACCTTCCTTTCAAGCCAGGCTAGACTAGACCCTGTTGAGTGTGCAAAGGCTGAAACCACTGGGGAGCTTTTGTGGCCAATGCTCCCTGCAGTTGCACTTGATTCCCTAAGTAATAAGAAAACTGGAGAGAAGTTTAATCATTTTTGCCCTTATTTGGCCTATGATGTCAGCTGCTTTCTGGAAAGATTCGTATCTGTATCACCCCAGAATGTCTAGCATGATACATTACCTATTGTAGGCTCCTGGTCCAAATGTTTTGAATAAATAAATAGTGTTGGTCTAGTATTCACATTTATTATTAAACCTGTTCAGCTTGAAGCTCAACATATTTACATTTATTTAATGAGAGTGGCCTTTTTCTCTTTTAAAAAAAATTTTTTTAGCAGTCTTGATATTTTAGAGCATGCTTAAACATCTGGTTAGAGTCCTCAAGCAAGCATACAATTCTTTACAGTAAATTTTGACATTTTATACGAAATATCTGGGAATATCCTTAGATGTACCTTTCATTTATTTGCTGTTGTTGTTAAATTTCTGATTCAGTTAGGTTGACATAAGGAACTTAGAAACCTGCACCTAGTCTAGTGACCTACTTCATCCTTTTGTGACTCTATTTTCTTTATTTGGAGAGCTTTTTAGGGGTGATCTCAGAGAAGAAAGGACCATCACAGAACAAGGTCGATAGCAAGGGAGAGTACAGAGGACCTCATTTTGCCTTGTGTTTTCTCTGTTCATTTTGGGCTTCAAGGAAGAGAAACCCACTCAAGAAAGCTCAGATAGGAAGGAACTTATTTTTAAAGCACTAAAGGAATGGATACTGGGGACTTGAACTTTAAGAAAATCTCATTATTTCCCTGAGGAATAGGGAAACTGTCAGGTGGCTCTATTGTCTCTCCTTTTTGTCTGAGTTGTATGATCTCTGTCTCAACTTTCCTCTGTTCATCTGCTTTGTGGTTGTATTTTTTTTGGACAGGCTTTTCTTCTTACTAACTTCCTCACAGCCCCATATAGCCTCCCATAATGACCACCTCCTCCTGCAGTGGTGGACTGACTTGGTCTCAACATTTTTAGCTCGAGTTGGGCTAGCATAGATCAGGTATCCCTCTTGGTTCCAGTCAACTCTGGGTGGGTTTGGGGGCATCTGGTATTAATATGGCTGCGTAGACCCACCTCTCCAGGAGGGCCTGGGGTGGAGGCAGATCCTCTCTGAAGTATGTCAGAGGAGAGGCAAAGATCAGCATTGCTAGTTAAGTTTTCTCTTCTAAAGTAGATTGTCCTTGATCACATTAGTAATTTTTAGTGAAAATTTATATTTGAAGAGGGTGCTACAAATTACACGGAACGTTCCTGTATAGTATCTCAGTTAGTCCTCAGAGCATTACTGTGGGCTGCATTCCTTATCCTGATTTGGTGGGTTCAGATGTGTAAGGTGACTATGTCAGGCCAGACCCCTATGCCTGGTAGACAGTGGAGTTCACATTCCCTGGTCATTGTACAGCTCCACAGATGTCTGTCTTCATGTACGTGTGGCCGTCAGAGCACTAGATACCCTTTGTGTGTGTGTGTGTGTGTGTGCACGTGCGTGTGTGTGTTGGTGTTTGTGTTAAATGTTTTTTGAATTGATCTTGCATCTGATAGTGGGCAATTTTGAGCAAAGCTGTGCTAGAACTGGGGGCTGATAATCCACCAGGTGAAGCCCAGGCCCCATTCTGATGCTCCGGGGGCCATTTTGATTGCTTCCTGCCTGAACCTTACAGCTAATTAAATCTTGGCTATCATCCCTGGTTAGCATTTTTTTT
This sequence comes from Ailuropoda melanoleuca, assembly GCF_002007445.2. Lineage (NCBI taxonomy): Eukaryota > Metazoa > Chordata > Mammalia > Carnivora > Ursidae > Ailuropoda > Ailuropoda melanoleuca. The sequence continues at coordinate 65,654,530 of NC_048223.1, read as the reverse complement.
TGGAGGGGGCAGATTTTTATTATATCAACCTGCTGACTAGTCTAGATATATTTTTTAAGGCTATTCTAATTCTGTAATAATTACTTGTTTCTTACTACAACTTGAGTTGGTGCTATACGTAAGATCATCTGTTAAAAAACAAATGTTCCCCCTTCCGTGAATGCTATGTACTACTTTTAACATATTATACAGATGGAGTTTCTAATTTTTCACAGTATGTAGAAGGCAAACAGGAAAGCATATTTAGGGGGAGGTTGGTACGTTACCAGTTTGAAGTCAAATGACTTTAAATTTGGGCCCATTTTTCATCTTCAACCCTCTTTCACCCTTCTCAACACTAAACCCCCATTCTAGCCAAACATCCCTTAGCTTCTGAAGACGTTGCCCCTTCAATTTTCACCACCTTTGAATTTCACTTTCTCAAAGGAACCTCCCAGGTTCCTTTTGCCAATGGAGTGTGGTCTCTTCCTGGTCTGAACACTCACAGATGATAGCACTTACCATCACAACAAATAGTTAATGACTTACAAAGGAGAATCCTGACTGGTGGTTGTCTTTTTATGTTGTAATATCACCAGCTAGTAGTTTTTTTTTTTTTTAATTAAGTAAACTCTACCCCCAACATGGGGCTCGAACTCATAACCCTAAGATCTAGAATGGCATGATCCACCGACTGAGCCAGCCAGGCACCCCCCCGAATTAGTTTAAAAGGTTCTGAGAGTAATAACCATATCTTACATTCTTTGTGCCCACCATAGCACCTCACACTTAGATGTGTCTTTGTTCACTTACTGAGCACACCCTGTGGACCAAGTGTTGTTTTAGACACCACGAAAACAAAGGTAAACAAGCTCCTCTCCAGTGATTATCAACAATTTCATGAGGGAGGCAGACCTCTAGCTTAGACGTCAATAGAGGTATGTACGTACCCGCTTGAAACAAACTCAGATTTCTTTGTCTGATGTTTTAGTCCTTATGCCAGGAATTGAGACACAGCTATTATTTTTTAACACTGAAGTTCATTATGAGAAAACTCCTCAGTTTAGGTTTTCAATGAAAAGTAGTGAGTATGGAGGCACACTCACTACTGGGTGGCCCAGTTGGTTAAGCATCTGCCTTCAGCTTAGGTCATGATCTCAGGGTCCTAGGATCAAGCCCCATGTCGGGCTCCCTGCTCAGCAGGGAACCTGCTTCTCCCTCTCTCTCTCTGCCCCTCCCCCTGCTTGTGTTCGCTCTCTTTCAAGTAAATAAATAAATAAATCTTTTAAAAAAGTAGTAAATATGAATTATTAAGGAAGTAAATGTTCCTCCTTATTGTTTCTATTTTTAGTTTATCTCAGGTGAAGTGCCCAGATCTCCCCCCATACAGCCCAGTATCACTGCTGTTTCTCAGCTGTGCCTGAAATACTTAACCCCACCTGGTCATTTTCATATATATGAAATCCAAATGACAGTTTTCTTTCTTTTTTTTTTAAGATTTTATTTGTCAGAGAGAGAGAGTGCGTGCACGGACGCACACACACAAGCTGGGGAAGTGGCAGGCAGAGGGAGAAGCAGGCTCCCCACTGAGCAAGAAGCCCAGTATGGGACTCGATTCCAGGACCCTGGGATCATGACCTGAGCTGAAGGCAGACGTTCCAAATAACAGTTTTCTTAAGTCTAATATTTCTCTTGTTTGCATCAAAACTGTAGTCAGTAATATTATATAAAATTTAGTTTCCTTAAGAATGGTTTTTCCAGATTGTTAAAAATCTTTGAAAGAATCAACTTCCTGTTAAATTAGGAGACTAAGAATGTCTACAGCTAGGAAATTATTGATAGCATCCTAGGCCAGCAGCAAAATCGTTTTCCTTGTGTTGCAATGAATAATTGATTTTGCTTAAGAATTTTCCTTTCTCCCCTGGAAAGATCTTTTTGCTATTTCCTCAGTGTGAAAGTAACCCCTGGCATATACACCATGACACTTTCCCACTAACTTTAACATTTAAAACCAGTAGGGTTTTTTTCATTAATTGGATGAATATTTCTTTTCAGAATTTTTTATTCTTTAGTTAACAAAAAAAACAGAACAAAACAAAACAAAAACATTCCAAGGAATATTGCATTCTTGCATTGCTTGATGTAGGGGCAAACAGCTCAAGATCGGTGAGTGTTGGTTTCCAATCACTACACTAAGACAGCTGATGAGGAACAACCGTATTCAATTCTTGTGTCTTCGGTTTTTGTTTTTACTTACTGCCCTGTTTCTGGGAAGGTGAAGATGACCTTTTTCTAACACAGGAGAAGACTTAGACTGATGTCTGCATGGCGTACTTCCTTAAACTGATGGCAAAGGTGAAAGTTCTGTGAAACCAGTGACTTGTATCTCTGCCCTTGAAGAGTGAGTTCCCTGGTGTCACCCTTAGTGCAGCTGGACACCCTCTGTGCTGTGTGGAGTGCTGCTGATGTTTCCAGAGCATAGATCATTCTGGGTTGGCTATTTCAGTCTTGACTCAGTAGGTCTATGCCTGAGATTTCTTTACACTGAGGGTCAAGACCTTTAAATATCTCAGAAATGCTGTCACTACCAGGAACATTTGAATCCTTGTTTAGAATGGAAAATATTCTGTGCACTACTCAATTTTCAGTCTCCTGCTATTAAGAAAAAAATGTTATTCACCGCGTGCTGCTGATGATTGTGTGACCCGCAGGGGAAGTGGCAGGTAGAAGGCAGGGACGCAGTCTGGTACTAGGGCAAAGGGGGTTGGTTTATCATTTCACTATTCTGCAGAGTTGAGGTCTTCTGAATGTGTATAAGAAGCCGAAGCCATGTGTTGTCATCTGCAGATGCTTTGAAAGTAAGGTTCTGAGACACGTGAATAGTGATTTGCATAAAACCACTCCTGTATTAAAGATAATGTCGATAAGATGCACTAAACATCCATTTTCTAGCTGCTAATAGCTTTTATTATGCAATTCTGGAATGGAACTTTTTTCAGTACAGCGAGGCACAGGTGTGTTAGTGCTATTCTTTTTTTTTTTTTTTTTTTTTAAAGATTTTATTTATTTGACAGAGATAGAGACAGCCAGCGAGAGAGGGAACAGAAGCAGGGGGAGTGGGAGAGGAAGAAGCAGGCTCATAGCGGAGGAGCCTGACGTGGGGCGATCCCAGAATGCCGGGATCACGCCCTGAGCCAAAGGCAGACGCTTAACCGCTGTGCCACCCAGGCGCCCCTAGTGCTATTCTTCTACCACAGCAATTCTAGTCTTGTAGAAATCATAAAAAACACAACTTTTGGAGCTGCTTTTTTTTTTATTCCTTAGTCTGACTCCTTTTCCTGTCCAATTCCCTCTCTAATCCCTCAGTGTTGGAAGTTAGAGCCTTAGTAACAAAACACCCATCCCAGACATTTGTTGATGGCTAGCATTCTCTTGCTAACAAATTTAGAGCAGAAAAGAGACAAGACAAAGTTGGGACAATTTTGATCATTTCTATTTGAGCTAAAATTGGTTTGTGAGCATACAAGTATAATTTCTCTCCAGAGCATTCAGGTGGTATCCAGAATGGTCAGTATGAGTAGGACAGAGATATAAAATACAAATCCTAAGAAAGAAGGTGACCAGGCCTGATGATTGTTATTTTCTCCCTTTTAAAGCAAAATGTTCCCACTCAGTAGACCCCTGTCTCACATTATCCTTATAAAGAGAAGATGGTCAGCCATGCAGCTAGATGCAGGCATGTGATCCAGAGAATTTCTTATGGCCATGTTAACTTTTGGCCTTTCATGCTACATTCTAGGTGTCTGTTTCCTTAACTGTAAAATAAGAATCATTTTTTAAAGAGGAGTTTTACTAAGGTAAATTCAGCTGATGTGTAAAAATGCTTAGCCTTGTACTTGGCATGTGGTAGGGAATCAATGACTGTTAATTGAATTAGATCCTTTCTGTGATTGGCCTCAATGAGAAGGACATTAGTGGAGGAAAGAAACGACATGCACGCTAGAACATTCCTAGACCTATTTTGCCTTCATAATCTTCACTCTAGAAAGTACTATGCACGTCCGAGAGACAACTTGCCTTGATATATAGATGCATTGTACAGCTGTATCTAATTATTGTCTGCCTACCTGCCTATTTATCTAGGTGATAACTTTAACAAATGGACATACTTTGTAAGAGTGGATTTGATTTTTGAAAATATTTGGCACTAGGTAAAGGACTACTCCCATCAAGTAATATGGTTTGTAGTCAAAAATAAAATGTTACCATAAAGTAATGAGACCATTGTCTTGTAGAATTCATATGTCTGAATATAGCTTTAAAAAAGGGTTCTAAAAATAGAGGAATAGCGATTGCAGTGGAGGAAGAACATAGCTTCCATGTAGGGATGCTTTGAAAGGAGGTAAGACATCTTTGACTAAAAAAGGTCCTGTTATATATATTACATGGCATTTAATAAACCATGTATCAATCCTATGAACAATCCCTGAAGGATCTTTCCTGGGGCCAGTTTTATAGAACCAGTCCAAGGACAGATCATGATTTGATCCTTGCAAACTTTGATCCATCAAAGCATTTTATTTCTATCAAGATTGTATTGTTAATACTTAATTCTAAGGGAATGATGTTCTTTGTCTTACAGAAAACAGCTGTAAAACCATATTGTCATTTTGATGTTTTCTGACGAGCACAGTTACAGACTTCCTCATTCTTTTTAGTAACATGTCAACATGAATCCCATGAGGGAAAGAACTTGATGTCTTGACTCAGGAATCTGTGAAATCTGAGTTGATGATAATAGAAAATACGTCTCTTTATTCTAGCTTTGTCACTCCTGGCCATGTGGCTTTGAGCAAGTTTTCTAAATTTCGTTTCTTCACTTCCTGATTGACAGAAAATGAGAATAATACCAGTCCTTGCCTGAAAGACTTGTTTTAAAAACAAAATGAGTTTGCCCATGTTAGATGCTTTGGTACTTGGCACATGAGAATAGCCCAGATATGAGCTTTTATTATGATTTCAGGTGTAGAGAGCTAGCTCATTGATTTAGGTTCCTTTTTATTACTTCTGTGTCCTTGCTGCATCAGTATTTAGACATTTTCCCTATGCTTTAAGACAAGAGAAGCGCTCATGCTAAAACGTACCCCTGTGGATGTGCACCCTGAAGTGGATAAGGGCAAAATGATGGTGTTTGCTGCTCTATTTATGGCTTTTTAAGCTGTCAGTTGCCTAGGAGATCATTGGCAAAATCCCAGCAATAACTAGCACCATTTTATCCTATAAAGAGAGAGCTGCAACTGATCTAGTGATGATCATTAGAGCCCGCCTGGGGAGACCCCCTCCAGATCTCGAGCGGTTGCTGTGTCTCTCGCTGTTCTATTGTCATATCTGCTCGTCACCACACCGTAGAAGAATTGACTTATCAACTCATCATAAAGAAAATAGTGACTCCACTTCGGTATTCACTTATCTTGTGCCTGCTATAGAAGTCCGAGTTTGTCCATGGGAGGAGGGACTGTTTTCAAATGTTGTTATTAAAGGCCTCAAGGTTATATTTGTCTTTTTCTTTATCACATAATCTGCTTTAAGTCAAAGCTAATTAGTAGACATGTGGGGAGGTAATTGTGATTAAAGCCTTTTAAATCTTTGTTCTTTCTTTTTGTAGGTAAGTGAACATGGCATTGGGCCTTGCTCATTATGCTTCCTGTCTGGCTCTTCCTCGTGTTGTCATTTTAAGGACTAAAGCTCAACAAGGCAGTTAAAAAAAAAATACTGAGATGCGGGTACTGTGGAACTATTGGAGTATATGTTCTGAGAGAGATGGTAAGTGTGTGGTGTTCGTTTAAACCGTACCTCATGATACCAAGCTGGGGACTCACTTCCTTATCCCGCTCCTAACAAAAGTAGCTGTGTTGATTTAATAAGCATCGCCAGTTGGCACAGCTGAAAGAATGAAAAATGAGATTCACTTTGCAGGCCTGTTGGATGTGCTTTTGGGAGACAACTGAAAAAAAAAAAAAGCCTAAAATGATTTGGTGGTGTTGGTATTTTCTGTGCCTTGTATTTCATATATGGCCAGTTTGGAATGAAATTCAGAATATTGTGATACTACGGTAATGTGATAATTGTCACTAGATGGTCTGTGTAGCTCAGCAAAAGAAACTCTAGCCTGACAGAGAAGGGTCTAAAGTCCCAGCCAAAGTAAAACACTAAATTAATAGTTGTCTGAGGACTAGAGTAGTATTAGATTCCTTTTTTGGAATTCAGAGTTCTAAACTAAAGAAGTATAATTGGAGTTTTCTTTTTAAATATTTGAAGACTATATTTACTAGGTAGACATTCAAATATTAGATCTATATTTAGAAGGGAATCTAAAGGCATTTTAAGCTAAATAGGAATATGAATTTCTGTTCGATTCACTATTGAAAAGGTACACTGTCATTGAAGACTTTCGAAGTATTAAATAGCTTTTTAATATTATAGGACTGTTAAAGCTAAATCTTGTATGTATTTCCATTGTTAATTTCTAAGAATTAAGTCCAGTGACACCTCTGTGTTTTTTGGAGTTCAGTTCACTAGCTGGCCATTTCTTTTTGTTAAGAATTATTATTTTTTCACTTTGACTAAAAATTAGACCAGAAAAGTTATTTAAATATAAATTCTTAGTGGGTTGTTGTTGTTTTTTTTATGAGAAAACAAATATTCCATGCAGGCTTTCTCTTGAAATATGCATAAGTGTATTTTCACATTGACATACTTAAGACATACCTGAATTTATCGGTCGTCTTATAGCTTTATCTAGGATAAAAGAATAGATATATTATCATTACCTTTAGAAATTTTACTCCAGAGGGGCTCAACGGTAAAGGTATTGCGAATGCTGATCCATTTTATTTTTTTCTAGGAGGGTATGTTTAGATGATAGCTATTTGAAGATGATTCCTTTAATTCTTAAGTGTTATGCTGCTGTGACAATCTTTGGGGATGATTACTCTACTAGAAAACAAATCTCCTCTGAGAGCACCAAGTTTTGTATATCTGACACTTCAAACAGCCAATTTCTAAATGTTTGATGGATGTGTGAATAAATCTCATTTTTAAAATGGTGGTTATTTTCTCAATGAAATGTTATCTTTTACATATCACAAATAGGGGACCTCTTGGTTTATAAATAAGTAGAATATTATCTTACCATTTATAATGTAACTTGTTTACTAGTAATGAGAAATATACTTGAAAAAAAAATAGGACATAAAAAAGGTTAAGAGTTGTCTAATGACATCTCTGTTTTTTGGAGTTCAGTTCACTAGCTGGCCATTTCTTTTTGTTAAGAATTATTATTTTTTCACTTTGACTAAAAATTAGAACAGGAAAGTTATTTAAATATAAATTCTTGGTGGGTTGTTGTTTTTATTATGAGAAAAATATTCCATACAGGCTTTCTCTTGAAATATGCATATTTTCACACTGATATATTTAGGAAGTACCTGAGAGAATAAGTCATGAACCTCAGATCTCTGAACCTTTAGTTCATCTTGTATCTTGTAAATTTTATTAATGTTTTATTTATCAGAAATCAATCTCCATCAACATGATGCTTAGACCCAATAAATGTCATTATCAGTTCCTACAATCGTAGATTTCACTAGGGCATTCCTAGTCAAAAGTTTTCAATTCTGATTAGAAGCAAAATCAGGCTTGCATCACGGAGCTGCAGAAATCCAGAGCCTTTGGTCTTTGGGGAAATCAGATGTTCTTTAGAACCCTCCAAGAAGCTTGAAGATAACTTAAAATATCGGTAAATTATGTTTGTTTGGAATATATGGTTCACACTATATCATCTTATGTCCTAGCAATGCCCTAGTTGTGTCTTTCTCTTTATTAGAAATTCAGGAATAGCCAGAGTTGTTGATGTTGGGGGAGCTTTCCAGAGCCACTCTGAAATTTCCTTGAGTGGCTTTTGTCTGCAGTGTGTTGTATACTCATGTAAACGGTTCTGATGGTGACCAAGCTACTCTGTAGGATACTTCCTTTATCATTCAAATAATGCCACTGGATGAGAAGCAAATAAGTATATTTGATTTTTTGCTATGACAGTGAGCGTTCTCATCAGTTTCAGTGTTTACATGTGGAAACCTGAAATAATCACCCAGTTTCTTTTATGCTCTGTTGTGCTCCTCTGAGGAATGGATTTTAGGGTCTACTATGACTATGAATAGTTATTAATTGGATGAAGAAACTTGACCCAGGTGGCTGAAGAAGCAGGTTGTTTTTGAGGTCTGACTGGACAAGTTTGAGCCTATCCCAAGTGATCTTCACCTTTTCACTGTGTAAATCAAGATAGGTTGCTCAATCTGTTTGGAATTAGAATATATTTTTCAGTTGTGGTTGGAAAGCACAAAGTTGAAATTTTATTAAATTGGAAGAATTTTTTTCTAAAAATTCTGAGTCATTTTGGGGTTTTCTAATGTAAATACTAAATCTTGGCATCTAAAAAAACTGGAAGATTGTGAGTGAGTTGAAGTTGGGAGATAATTAGGACATTTACCGTACCTCTAGACCCTGCCTCTAACGGTGACAGACTTTGCATCCGAAGTAACTATATGGCATAGCAAATAGCTACCATTAATTTGGAAATGTCAGTAAATATAATGTTCAATTCATGATTGTGATAAGTTTTAGTTGCATTTCCCTTGTGATTTTCCAAGCAGAGCAGCTAATACTTAATTTGAACAGTGATTAGCCCTCATGTATTAAAATGTTGAAGACAAACTAAAGAAAAATATATCTTGGTAGGCAAAACAAATGGTTAACGTTTAACAAACTTTTAGTCAAATGATATAAATGAATTGGAGTAAAATGTCAGTTTTTTCAAAAGCATAATTTTATGTATCTTTCATGTTAAAATTTTCAGCAGTCATGCATTTTATAATTCATGTCAATTCAAAACAGTATACAATAGTTTTATATATCTAGCATTCTTAGATTCTCTTTAAAAGGTAAAACTTCTCACTATGAATTTCATCATACACAGAAGAGAATTAACTGAATATCATCACAGATTTATTCAGTTGCCAACATTTTGCTGTAATTACTGTGCTGTCTTTGGAGGGGTTTAATGACCTATTTTAAAACAAATCTTAGACCTGTCATTTATTCCTAAATACTTCAACATGCATGTCAAGGAAAGGGGACCTTTGCTTACATAACTAAAATATTATCACACCGGGAAACTTCATAATCATTCCTTCATAGACTCTAATACCTTAGTCTATACCCAAAATTCTCCAGTGGCTCAAAATGACTTTCTGTAGCTAGTTTGTTTGACTCCAGTTCAAACCAGTTTCCACTTGTTGCATTTGGTTGTATCACTCAAGGTTTTTAAAATTCAGAATAATTCCGCCTCCTCCTTCCTCTTACTTTTTCTTGCCATTGACTTGTTGATGAAACTTGGTCAAGCATCCTGTAGAATATTCTATACTCTGCATTTTTCTGGTTTCTTTTGCTGGTATCCTTTAATTTGTTACTCTACCCCCCCATACTTGTAAACTAGAAGTTGGATCTAAAGGATTTACTACATTCAGTTTTAGTATTTTCAACAAAAATACCTCACAGATGAGTCTTTGATCCTCACAGTATCTCAACCACATTTGTTTATTAGTAACTAACATTATTTCAGTCCATTCTTCAAGTGGACATCTTACTATAATTTTTAAAGTTTTTTTTAAAAAAGATTTTATTTATTTAATTGACAGAGAGAGACAGCCAGAGAGAGAAGGAACACAAGCAAGGGGAGTGGGAGAGGAAGAAGCAGGCTCCCAGCGGAGGAGCCTAATGTGGGGCTCGATCTTGTAACGCCGGGATCATGCCCTGAGCCGAAGACAGACGCTAAACGACTGAGCCACCCAGGCGCTCCTAATTTTTAAAGTTTTAATTTTAATTCCAGCATCAGTAACATACAGTGTTAATTTCTGGTGCACTATATAGTGGTTCAACAATTCCATACATTACCCAGTGCTCATCATGACAAGTGCGCTCCTTAAAATCCCCATCCCCTATTTCACCCATCACCTTACCCACCTCCCCTCTGGTACTGTCTCTAACTAACTGTATATATTTAAAAGTAGTTTCTTTTCAGAAAAAAATAATTGCCTTTTCCTGCTCATTAAATCTTTATTGTAATTAAATCCTTTAGAGTGAGTGGTCAACTTCAATTAATTGATGTCTGGAATATGGGAAGCAGAGGGGACCCTTAATGTCTCTGAGTATGACCATGCATAAAGAAAGCTGTGTTCCCCATATTTGTCATGAACTGTAAATGACCAGCCAGATGGAACCTGCTGTCCACACACTGCCCCGTTGTGAGCAGATATCTTCACACTAGAGAGCTTTTAGTTACATGGACTTGCCACTTGGATTTTGATCCATCAAAATTTTTCTTCCATTGTTATATTAAAAGTTCACGTATTGAGCTTTTGGATGAGCATCTAATACATATCACTTAGGAGTAAAATAGAACACCAGGAAACATGGTGGGTGTTTGGTTTGCTCACAAACTCTGGTAGATCCATTGTGTTGTCCTTGTTTTGATATTTCGATTCAGCATCTCATCTCCTTCTAGTCATAACGTATGAAATTATCACTATCAGGATCATTCTTCATGGGCTTTTTTGAAATGTGTAATAGAATGGAATTAAGGTATCCCATTATCTGGAAAGGATAATGTAAGACTCACTGTCACCCAACCAAATTATAGTTCCAGTGGGTACCATCAGAGGAGTGTTTCAACCTTGGATGGGCATCTCACCTGGAAATATTGCCTGGGGCACTGGACACCTGGGGAACAAGGGAAATGCAACTAGGCCCTTATTCTGGCCTAGTCTCATAGTAGAAGTGGGGAGACTTTAAAAGGAGAATGGGAAATCTAATGGGATTTTTGACTCTGGTTTCTAATAAGGTGAATTATATTGATAGTGCCTATCCCAGCCTCCATAGCACATGGAATGAGCAGTGGATTTGGAGATACTGAGTTTCAGTTTTGGATTTTAAGCAGTAGAGCTTGCTGGTCAAGAACACAGGCTTCAGGTTCACATTGAGTAGACCCAAATTGCTGTTCTTGCATGTGATCTCAGAAAATTTGCATGACTTTGAGAAGCCCAAGTTTCCTGATCTGTAAAATGATGATAATGGACCTTGGCCTTACAAAATTGTTACGAGGATTTAGTGAGACAATCCACGTAAGTGCTTTCATAGTTCTTATGTGTAGGAAATGATCAAAGTATGTCATCACTGCTGTTTCACTAATGATGGTAACTGGTAGTTGCTCCCTTTGTTAAGACCTTCATGGTGAATTCTGTCAGATCTATATTTATAAGTTGGACTCCCTTAATTTTTAGGTTTCTTTGACTCAAGACAGTTATTTAGTCAAAAATTTGCTCTTTGTATGTCAAAGATCTCTAATAATAAAAACTAAATTTAATAAGTTTGAAGAGCAGCATGTCAACTGAAGCTCAATCAACCTGTTTGCAGATTGTCTGTATACTTGAGTAAAAATGGATACGAACTTTCAAATATATAAAGTTACATATATAAGGCTACATACTTAAGCATGTGTATATAATTTCTAATAAATATGTGTGATAAACCAATAAAGTTGTAATTATATTAGTTAACCAGAGGGCCTTCTTTAGTGCCAAATATTCTGCCAAAATTTTTTTTTTAAGATTTTATTTATTTCTTTGAGAACGAGAACACGAGCAGGAGGGAGAGGGAGAAGCAGGCTCCCCACTGAGCAGAGAGTCCGATGTGGGGCTCGATCCTGGGACCCTGAGATTATGACCTGAGCCAAAGGCAGACGCTTAACTGACTGAGGCACCCAGGCCCCTGTGCCAAATATTTTATGTAGATATTTCGTACAATCTTTGTAACAGTTTTGTAGTGTGTGCCATTAATATCCCATTTCACAGCTGAAGAAACTGAAGCCCAAGGTCACAGTACTAGAACATGGAAGATCCAGGATATAAGTCAGGTCTGTGTAACTCTGAAGCTATGTGTTATCTTCTCTATGAACTCTCTACTTTTCAGAACCTATTGTGAATTTAGTGGGTTCTTCTTGTCTTCTCTTTGCTAGTGTGCTAGTTCTAATGAAGGAAGAGTAGGTGTTTGCATCTTGTGGTCTGAGTGTTTGAGTATGGCTGTGATCCCCTGAACTCAGCTCTGGTACATCGGTTACTCACAGCTCGTGCTTGAGGCTTTGTCGCTTGAGCTAAGACTTTTCTAACTAGTCAAAAGTTCTAGATAAAGCATTTTCTGTTCATTAGTTTGGTTGAATTAAGATCTTCTCTAGTCATCCAGGACGACATCTGAAACATGTCCTCTTCTAAAGGACTACTCTTCATTTTGAAGTGCTGCCCCTTAGGTGAAGAAATACATTCTCCTTTGACAGCACTAAGGTTTACGATATGGAAAGACAAATGCACTCCCCTTGAGCAAGGGAGTTCCCGTAATATAGTTCTCATTCTGCTAGGACGTGAATTAGATTGAGTGCTCAGCACTGATATCTAAACCTTGTCCTCTCCCCCCACCTCCTGTCTGCTCTCAATGCCCTGCCCTCCTACCCCCTTCTTCCTTGGCTTCCCTTAAAGTCAGAGCTCTCAGAAATGGATTGATTTGGACTTGCAGAGAATTCATGTACTGGTGAAGAATAATTTTGAATTTCTTTTTTTGATGCTGGTCTTCATTGCCTCTTCTTAGTGACCCAGAATGATTACATAATTAAATTGAGACTGTAAAGTCCTGGAAGGCAGAATATTTATACGGTTTTTGCATCTCTCAAGGTAGATAGCATTTTCAAATCATAATATTTGCTTAATAAAGGTAAAATTGCTGCAGTCAATTACCTAATTGAGAAGTGCTGTATTATGTATGTGTGCAGAGAGCCTACAAGGTGACTACTTTAGTCCTTCAAGAAAAGGTGCTAAACCCTTCTAGAGCAGTGGTTTTTAAACTTTGGCACTGTAGGAATCACCTGAGGTACTTGTTAAAAAATGCAGATTCCTCAATCTCCCTGGTAGAGATTCTGGTTGTGTGGGGATGGGGCAGGGCCTGGGAATCTGCTGAAAACTATCCCAGTTGTGTCCGTGCTGGGGATCCCCTTACCGTCTGTGAGAGTCACTGCTCTGGGCTTGCTCTGTCGTCTCCATACCTTGCTCTGTTTTCGGGTGTGAGATCCCAGTGCTTGCACTTCCTGTGCTGGTGGGGCCTGGGGATGGTGAACACTTGAACAGCTTTTTTGGAACTCTCGCACCATTTCTATATTTCCATCGCCCCCCCACCAACTTTTTTTCTTCTGTGCACAAGGTATGTGGTATCCTCAGTTTATCTGTGTTTCAAATATATCCCCAGTTCCTTCCCACAAATTGAAACTCTTGTTTCTTCATCATGCTTAGCTCATGCTCTCCAAAAAAAGCTGAAAGATTAATTCGAGGTTGGATATATGTGATTGGCTGCTGCTTGATGTGTTACCCCCTCCCCAAATTCAGTGCACCAAACCCAGATGAATAACACTTATGGTGAGAATCTAGTTAGTAAGACAGATTTGGGGGACAGGCACGGGGGCAGAAGGATGGGGGTCAGGGATCGTTCTTCGGGGGACTACTCCAGTCGCACAGTGCAAGGGTTGGTCTTCCGTCCCTGTCTGTCATGTTGTGTTATCAGCGAGGAGATCAGACAACATTGTAGCTTTTTCTGGTTCATCAGGGATGGAGCAGCAGCTCAGGTACTTTAGTCAAGCTCTTTTGTTTTTGATAAATGATGTAGTTGTCTGTTTTATAACAGGTGGCATTTCGTTAACCTAGATGCTTCTGAAAGATGCTTCTGAATTCTTTAAAATAATTCCGTGGGTGTCCGTGTGGGAGGGATTGTGAGCAGCCTGGCCAAAACGAGAGTGGTTTTATGTTGAGAACCATGGTGCACCCATGGCTTAGCTTCACTGATGAACGATGCAACTCCGTACATGTTCTGTATATTTGACATCTTTTTTTTTTTTTTTTTACTAATAAGATAATAAATCGAGCTTAAAATATCCCGCTAAACTGGGCCACGCTCCGCGTTGTGCTGTCTTTGGCCTAGTCCCTCAGAACCCCAGCAGGTGCTCTCGTGTCTGGCTTCTCTACAGGCCGCACGTGCACACTTCGGGCCGAACCTAGGAGGGGAGGATGTAGCAGCATTGGGGGAATGTTTTGTTTTCAGTAGCTTTTATTTTTTTATTTTTATTTTTATTTTTTTTTAAAGATTTTATTTATTTATTCATTCGACAGAGATAGAGACAGCCAGCGAGAGAGGGAACACAAGCAGGGGGAGTGGGAGAGGAAGAAGCAGGCTCATAGCAGAGGAGCCTGATGTGGGGCTCGATCCCGTAACGCCGGGATCAGGCCCTGAGCCGAAGGCAGACGCTTAACCGCTGTGCCACCCAGGCGCCCCTTCAGTAGCTTTTATTAAACTGGTGTTTTTCCTTCGTGTGCCTCACAGTTGAATCCGGATAGAAAAGGTCAAACCAAATTGATACTATTTGGATATTTGTTTGGCCCCTTGATTAGGACATTTCTAATGTCTCATGAATTGTATAGTTTTTAAGAGCTGAGCGTTTTAGTTTCTTTTCCTTTCTATTTATGAAAACGTGTGTATAGAAACGTGTATGTAACTGGAACTAGAAGTCCTATGATATTCTTCATAGAAGACTGATGAATGCTACTCACAGGTGTCCAGATGCTGCTGGATAGGAGATAACTAAATTTCTTATTGCATGGTGTAAGATTTCCATGGCTTTTCAGAAATCATTTGTATGACTTTATTCATGGCCTTTGGGAAGGAGACCATTTATTTTTGTCGGGTAACTAGGATACTAATTTTTATAAACCTATCTAGGCTGCTGGACCCTGTGAGGGCAGGGACGCATCTTAATCTGCCTTCCTTGCAACGTCCGGGAGGACCATATAACAGGGACTTTGACTATAACAATGAATCAATGAGCAGTAGTCAAAAGAACTGCCACTTTACTGTGACTGAGAAGATAATGTGACTAGCTTGTTTAAAACACTTGATGTGACAAGCATATATTCATTGAAATCAATCATTCTCATTGGGTCAGTGTGAAATGCTTCTAATCTTTATCCTTAACATGGCTATATTGATCTTTTTATAAATATATTTTATTGTTCACATTGAAATTTGGTTTTTTAATAGTGCACAATGATAACTAGTTTTTTGAGTGGCAGTCTACCTGGCAAAATCAGGCAAGTCAGTTAAAGAAAATGGAATGGGATAGAATGTTGAACAAGAGTTTATGCGTGCATTGCAAAATTTATTGTTAAATATAAAAATAAGCTAACCTCAGATTTGCGGTTTCATTCCCAAATCCTCTCTGCAAAGCAGTGATATACCCAGATTCAACATATCTAAAGAGCGGCACGTCACAGACAGTGCTTTGTAAATGCGAGTTTCTTTTCTTAGGACATTCTCCTGGCTGCAGTAGCACAGGAGTGTGCGAAGAGCAACCGTTCAAGGACAGAGGAGGGGAAGGTCTGGGGGTAGAGAGGGAGAGATGCAAGAGGCTTGGGAGAAAGCAGGAGAAGCATAGGGGTTGAGAGACAGTTTGGAGGTAGGGATTGTGGGTGGATTGTCAGGAGTCTGACGGTGATAACCAGTGCTTCCTGGAGGGCAAGACACAACCGCAGATGAAACCTCTAAAAAATATTTGGTTTAACTGAGAGATGCTGGAAGGTTCTATTGTCTGAGCTACAGGGGTGAAATCTTACGGCTGACTTACAACAACCATATTTGTCTTGCGGCGTTCGTTGTGCTTGCCTGGTGCATCTTCATCCCTGTGCTGTGATTTCCGGTGGGCGTCAGACCACCCGGGGGGTTTGTTCAAGCCATGAGGGGACCTGAACTTCTGACTTAAAATCGACGGCTGCCGTGCTAATTAACTGAACGCTTTTAGTAGATGAATATTATGACACAAAATCCCAAGCAAGGGAGCCTTCTCATTGTTCTTTAGAAGAACCTCGAGAGCTGTGTGTAGGAATACCAAAGCAAAAAAACCCCCCAAAACCCAAAGTTTAAAAGATTGATCATGCCTGTGTTGAGTTCCCCTCTAAGATTTTGCTTTATCATTGTTATGTTCGTTTCTATCACAAACTCAGAAGAGCAAAATCTGTCCACGGGGCTTCCTAGGACTTCATTTTGTGTGTTATCTGTTATTGGCCTTTGGGATGGAGCATTTTTAAATGTAAGTAAATACCAGAGCAGCCGCTGTCACTCTGAGAATGCCATTGAGAAAATTGGTATCAGATGCACATTTATTTCAGATCACTTGGACCATTCTTTTCTCCCCCCCCCCCCCCCCCCCCCGCCAAGCCTGTGTTGTATTCAAAGAGAAAAACATTCTTCCTGTATGAAGTCCTTTCTCAGAAAACATTGTGGTAGTCTAGCTGAATGTTTGTAAATGATAAGGAAAGATGTGATAGAAATGGAGGAGACCTTGAGGACCCAGATCCTATTCCCCTAGCTACCTCTGAGCTACCTACTAGCCAAACAGTTCGGCCTCGCCATGCCTTGCATTTTTCTCTTTTGTAAATTAGGATGATCTTTTTTTTTTTTTTTTTGGTCTCAAAATATCGTATAAGGGATACCAAATAGGAGCGCAACATGTCTCTTATGTTGGAAGGAAGGTTGTCTTGCCTTTAGAGTAATTAAAATTGAATGAATTGAGCTACAATAAAAAGGAAAGCTAATGTTCATATGGAAGATTTCCTTCTTAAAGTCATTTTGAAGAAAAGTGAGATTAGATTTCCCCAGAGATGGCATACAATGCAGGTTTCTAATTATGAAGAAATCATAATTATAAAGAAATAGGGAGTAGAATACATTTAATTTTGCCTAGCTTGTTTTTAATGATGATTTGTTTTGAGTGGGGGGTAGAGTTTACTTAAAAAATTTTTTTTTTTCTTTAAATGAGAGCAGGCAGTTTTGCTTTTGAAATCATGGGGCCGGGAGGTGGGGAAGAAAGGAAGAAAAAAATGAAACACGGATACACTGGGGGATTTGTCCTTAATTCAGATTACATCAGCTATAAGAACACCTATTACATGCCTTTTGGAACAGAGATTTGCAAAGATAAGTTAATTATTAAAGACAAGCCTCTGGAGTCTTCTAAAGAATCCTAACTAATGGTTGCCTCTCTGCTTGAATCTCCATGTCTTTTAACAGTCTTTGCCCCACTCCGTGTTATAATTATGTAATTGCAAACTTATTTTTCCTTCTCCTCCCTTTACCATATTGGAATTTGCAGTAAGATTGTAGAATTTCCTTTTCAATCTAAGTATTAAAAATCACACCCAGTGTTTTTCACACTGCTTCGTAAGAAGTTAGCTATCATGTTTTGTTTGATTTTGAATCAGACTGTTGGACTTTTGCTTTTTGCTGGAACCCCACATGCGCAGTGAACAATTGAGCCCTGTGCTAGAATTTTAGATGAGATACCATGAGTCATGGGCTGTGTATTGTTTCAATGAGAACTTAAACAAGAGGTCGAATGGAGACTCTTCCAGAATTATGCTTCTCAGTCATGTGTCTACCAAGCATTTAAGGATCTTGTCAGTGTGCTGATTCTGATTCGGTAGGTCTGGGTGGAGCCCACAAATATGCTTTTCAACACGCTCCCAGGCGGTGTCGGTGGTGATGGTCCGTGGACAGCACTTGGAATAGTGAGGTTCTATAGCCGATGCAAGAAGCTTAAACTTAGGGGTTTTAGCATAGTTGTATAGGAGTTGACATCGAAGTATTAGTTTTGGTTTGTAAAGCTTTAGATAGAACTTCTTAAAATTGCCCCATCAGTCTGTACTATAAGCCCATTGCGATTTGCTGTTGATAGGGACTTGGGCCACTTTGTGGATATTTCTTATAGGAAATAGTGGGTTCTCTCTCTTACAAAAGAACGAGGAACAGGTTTCTTTCTGCTTTCTGCTATTTCTGATTCTTTGGAGAAGGCATTAAGGTTTCTCGGTTCTTTTAAAGCTAGATGAATCTAGGCTTATAAATATCTTTGCTAATCCCAGTAGAATTAATCTTACCCTCTGGTGATGTTTTAGAATGGTAAGGTCACTGTTTGCATTAGTCTGTACCTACCTATGTATTTATGACGTCAAATCTATGTAATAATATTAACTTTAAGTAGGAGTACCTAAAATGTGAAATCATGACACAAGTGTCAAGATTCCTACATTTCATTTTATTATTTCTTAAAGGTTTATTTACTTAGAGAGAGAGCATGGGGTGGGAGGGGCAGAGGGGAGGGCAAGAGAGTCTCAAACAGTCTCAAGCAGACTCTGCCTTGAGTGCGGAGCCCAATGTGGGGCTCAGTCTCACAACCCTGAGATCACGACCTGAGCCAAAACCAGAGTTGAACGCTTAGCCAACTGAGCCACCCAGGTGCCCCAAGATTCCTACATTTTAAAGTGTGTCTTTTTTTTTTTTTTTAAAGATTTTTTAAATTTCTTTATTCAACAGAGATAGAGACAGCCAGCGAGAGAGGGAACAACAAGCAGGGGGAGTGGGAGAGGAAGAAGCAGGCTCATAGAGGAAGAGCCTGATGTGGGGTTCGATCCCATAACGCCAGGATCACGCCCTGAGCCGAAGGCAGACGCCCAACCGCTGTGCCACCCAGGCGCCCCTTAAAGTGTGTCTTAATTGAAGGTAATCGAGAGGCCATCTCCCATAGTGACTAATTAAAAATAAAACTGATCAAATTTTTAAAATGAAGCCTAAAATTACACTTTATTGGAACCAGTTTTTATTTACCCTCCTGCAGACTTACATAATGACAGGCATCAGGTTAGACGTTAGGGAGAGAACGAGTAAATATTTGGTATTTTTATTATTGTTATATGTTTTGATAGAATACAATGATCAAAAGAGGAAGAGGGCCTGTGTTGATGTATATAGTACTATATATCAATCAAATAATCATATATATGTACAAGTGATTCATAGATCAGATAATATTTCTTGTGCTTGTCTTTCCATATTAAAGCTCTTTTTCCCCTCTTGGTTTCAATAACAGCACACTCTTCCTATTTCCATTCTAATGATTTCCTTCCATCTCCAGTAATACCTTTTATCAGGTCTGGGTGTTTTCTACTTCAAGTAGCAGAAACCCTGACTCAGTCTGGCTCACACATGAAAGACCACTATTTTCTTGCATAGCTTGAAGTCTACAAAGCTGCACAGACCTCAGATCTGGTTGATACATTAGTTCAGCAATTTCATTAAAGGTCAGATTCTTTCCTCTCTTCAAACAAGGAAAAATTTCCCAAAAGTCTCCTACCATTCTTCTCTTTGGTCTTAGGTGGGTCTGTGAATATCCAGTTTACTAGCAGGGGACAAGAATTATGACTGACATGTGCTGATCATTTATGGTAACATAGAAGGGGTGGTGGGCGATCAGGGTCCACTATCCTTTTGCTCGGCCAACTTTAAAATGTTATATTCCCCAGCTTTGTGTTTGAGAATCTAGTCTCACTGTATACTCTGTGTGTGTAATTTTATCCACCCCCATGGCTTAACTACCACCTTGGTGTGTGAAAATAGTTCTCACATCTATACACTCAACCCAAAATAGTTTTAAATTTTCAAATCTATACATCTAGTTTCTTCCTGGAAAGCTCAACTTGAAACTACCAACAAAGTCTCAAATCCATTATAGTCCAAAACTGAACTGATGGTCTTTACCTAAAAATTCCAACTCTCTACTCTTAACGTGGTAAGTCATTTAATTTAAAAACCCAGGAGTCCTGTTTGACCACTCAATTAATCAGTAACCAAAATTTGTTAATTCTTCCTTACCTTCTCTTGGTCTGATCTCCTCTTCCTCCTTTCCCTGTTTCTGCTGCCCCGTCTTAGGGCTCTTATCACTGTTGGTCATTAATTCCTCTCCATCCATCTATAGCCCCTTGCCATTTCTTCACCTTTACTCCATCAGCTGCCCCAAAATACATCTCATAATTTCTGACTTGCAGTCAGCCACTCCCCTTTGTCAAGTGAAATTCCTTTCCATGGCCTACCAGCATCTGCTGTATCCTAGCCTTATCTCATGCCTTGTATTCAGTTAGCTCTTCTTACTTTTCCCCCAGACATGCAGTGCTTGCTCTCCTATATTTTGCCTGTGTTCCTACTGTTTCATTTACTTTTATGTCTCCACTCAATCATTATCTCCTTTTTAAAGACTTCAAAATTCTTCTACTCCCTTTATATCCCCAGGAGAACGGGGAAGGAGGCGATGGTGGTGTTGGTAATGATGATTAACAATGACAACTAATATCTCAGCGTATAGAAATACATATAGTATGAAGTATGCATATAAGTTATATAAACACTGTTCTGAATGCTTATACATATGAAGCCATACAAAAACACTATGAATAGACACTCCTATCTCCGTTTCCTAGAAGAGGCTGAGCCACAGAGATGAAGTCACCTGTTGTAAGCAATGACATTGGGATTTGACCTTCGTGTGGCCCTTGGGCCTGTGTCTCAGTCATTTGATCAGCTTTTTCTTGGGCAGCATTTTACTTGGGACATATTTTTATTCTTGCACTAAAAATATTGCACTGCACTGTCCTTCCTGTCTAATTTCCACTTCCATACTAGAAGTTCCCCGAGCAATTCTTACACCTTGCCCCAAACACAGTAGGCACGCAGTGTTATTAGGGAGAGGATAGAAAAGAATGGAAAGAATGTTTGCTTGGTATAATATTTATGAATCAAGAAAGGAGTTCTGCATTTCTCCCAAACACTTTAGAGCTGTGAATAGCTTTGCATTCATAGTGGCAGGGCTTTTGATTGAACAGTTTAATGTCTTTAGGGCAAAGGTATTCCTGCTGTTTTGCTGACTCTGAAGCTTAAAGACAGATGACTTATTCAGGGCACATAACCCAGATTCCCTCAGTGTATATGCTTATCAAACACAAATCAATCTCAAAAAAGACTTACACGTGGGTGTTCACTGTAGCCCTGGTCATAATATAAACTGAAGCCAGTCTGTATATCTACCAACAGGTGCATGAATAAGCAGAATATAGTGTATTCACATAATGAACTATTACTTGACAATAGAGAATAAAAAGGCACGAACAACTGATGTCCTGCAACAGCATGGATGAGTATCAAATGTTTTGAGCAAAAGAAGCCAGATACAACAGTTCATACTGTATGATGCCATTTCTGTGAAGCTATAGAAGAGGGAAAATTACTCCTAGTTCTATAAATCAGATCAGTAGTGGCCTGAGTGGGTCAAGTGCAATTGGTTGAAAAGGAATAGGAAAGTTCCTTCCTTTATGGTGATGGGGATGCTTTACAATTTGTTTGGGGTGGTGTTTACATGGGTTTAGACAGTTATCAAATCCTTAGAATCTGCATTTTATCGTATGTTGATTATACTTCAATTTAAAAAGATAGTGGAAGTAGGGGCACCCAGGTGGCTCGCTCAGTCGGTTGATCTGCCTTCGGCTCAGATCATGATCCCAGGAGAGTCCTGGGATAGTGCTCTGGGTCAGGCTCCCTGCCCAGAAGGGAGTCTGCTTCTCCCTCCCCTCTACTCGTCCTCTCCAGCTCATGCCCTTTCTCAAGTAAACAAACAAATAAGTAAATAAAATAAAAATTAAAACATTTTTAAGTAGCTAGCAAGGGAAATGGAGATCAAAAGGATTAATTTTGGGGGGGATAACAGCAAGTTCATATGCTAATAAATATGATAAAGTTGAAGGGAAAACTGCTGAATCCTCATGAAGTGATGTACTTGAATAGGAGAGGGTAGGATGAGTGCACAAGTGATGTACTTGAATAGGAGAGGGTAGGATGAGTGCACAGGTGAGGGACTAGCTCTAGAAAGGCCACAGATGAGGTGTGGTCTGTAGCTGTAAATCGTGGGGGATGCTTGGTTGTGTTGTTCTAAGTCCACATGAGTCTCTGATTGATTTTTCTCAGAAGTAGGAAGCCAGGACAGCAGTTCATAATGAGGGTGGTGGAAGAGAGGCAGGAAATTAGAGGGAGTATAGAGCAGTGTCGTCAGACTTCCATCAGGAGCATGATGCATGTTAAAACAAATTTGCTGGCCCCTGCCCGAAGAGTTTTTGGTTCAGTAGGGCTGGGGAACACTCTGAGAATGGGCCAACAAATTTTTAGAGGGATCTTGACAAGGCTGTGGTCTTGAGAACCACTGGCATAGAGCTCTCATTTTTATTGCTGAGACAGTCCTGCTTTCAGTTATAAACCAGTTCATCTCCGGTGCTAGAACTGTGACGAGACGAGTAAGTAGGCCAGGCCACTGCCTCCATCCCAGCGTCATCCTAGTACCACCCTCTCTGGTTTTGGAAAGGAGAGTGGTGGAAAGCAGTGGGTGCCACAGGCGAAGGGTGGGTGGGTACCAGGAGAGACGGGTGGAGAAGGGAGAAGCTGGGATTACCAAAGCAAATCCTGCTGAGGTCACCTTGGTTTACTGTGCCTTGAAGAATAAATGTGGGCAAAAAAATGGATTTGTCCTGTTCAGTATACATGAGCATAACTTCAGATCTTAGGAGCGCTTTGTTTTCCTTTCTACCTATAAAGAAAATTTTAGAAAGTTTATTGATGGAAATAATACTACATTTTCTTAAAAAGGCTGGTACTTCATTTGTAAACACATGCTTTCCTTTGGACCCGGTGTATATATTATATATCATATATGTTGTAAGTAGATCATGTGAATATGATTGTGAAAATATTCATGAAATATTTAAAGCCCTCTTAAATTTTATGTACACACATGTTGAAGTTCTGTTGAATAGCAATAGTGAAATGCGACTCAAACTATATATATACAATAATTAATATACCCATTTATATAGAGAAAAGGCTAGAAGGTAATATGCTAAATACTAGTGGTGGCTTTTCTCTAAGTAGTGTGATCACAGATGATGACTTAGGCTTTTCATGTTTTTTCAAATATTTAAAATGAGTATAAATTATTTTCATAAGAAACTTACCTTACAAACCATTTATAATAACTAATACAATAACCTATAACATGTAACATAATAACTAAACAAAACTAATTAAAATTTTTTTTAGTGCACTGACTTGGGATGCTTGGATTCTTGGGATATTTTCTGTGAACAAGTAAAATGTCCCTGTCCTTTCAGAGTTTATACGTTCAGACGTTAATGATTAAACTCCCTGCATCGCAGTGAAGCTATTGTTCCTGGTGGATGTTTTAGCATAAGCTAGCTGCACATTAATATTTTCGCTTGAAGTCCTGTTATTCACATTTGTTTGCCTCCTATGAATTATAAATTTTTTGAGATTATGGGCTATGGCCACTGGAGAAGTTATCATTTGTTTCAAAGGCAGCCATGAGAAGAATGAAGGTGCTGTAATTTTGTCTACAATAAATTATTAAATGCATTTTTTAGCATAAAAATATGTAGCATCCATTTCCGGTGGGAGTCTGTTCATAAATATGAGCAAAAGAATGCCAAGAATGTGCCTGTAATGTTAGATTATACCAAATAGACCAACTCTTTGATTTAAACAGGTTAACCACTGGCATGAATGAGTAAGGGCTCTTGTAAGGGTTCTTCTTCTGTCAACATTTGGTTTAAAAATACATTTTTTTTTGGCAGTGAAAAGGAATGAAGTGCATGCTCCATTCTACAGTGTGGACGAACCTTGAAACCTTGAAAACTTATGCTTAGCGAAAGAAACCAGGCACAAAAGGCTGACATATTATTCCATTTGTATGAAATATCCAGAATAGGGAAGTCAGTCAAGACAAAGTGGATTCATGGTTCCCTAGGGCTCGGAGTGGAGGGGGTTAACTGGGGGTGTTTACTAATGGGTGGAGGTCTCTTTTTGGGGTGATAAATTCTAAAATCGCACAGCTCTGAATACGCTGAAATGGTTGAATTATACATTTCAAATGGGTGAATTGTATGGTATGTGAATTACATTTCAATAAAAACCGTCACAGAAATTGTTAAACATTTCTCAACGTCTTTAAGAGCTCTTCATGTACGGGGCGCCTGGGTGGCACAGCGGCTGGGTGTCTGCCTTCGGCTCAGGGCGTGATCCCAGCGTTATGGGATTGAGCCCCACATCAGGCTCCTCCATTGTGAGCCTGCTTCTTCCTCTCCCACTCGCCCTGCTTGTGCTCCCTCTCTCGCTGGCTGTCTCTATCTCTGTCGAATAAATAAATAAAATCTTAAAAAAAAAAAAAAGAACTCTTCATGTACAATGTGGTGCAGCTTTGTCTTTCTTGGATGGCCGATTTATGGCACTGCCAAAGACTTTCACTCAAGCATCCTTTCCCGCTCACCTTCTATGGCATGTGTGAACTGATCTGAGCGTGTATACTTTGAAGTACAAAGAGAAGTGAAAGAGAACTTGGCCTAAGGGAGTTTCTGAAACTGAGTTACTTTTGGCAAACATTTTAATTAGCTGATAAGCAGAGAAAACCCAGATGGTATCTATTGCCTGTAATTAAACACTTTAAAACTTGTTTCAGATTCTCTACTCTTCTCCCACACATCGTTTCCCCCCTATGCTTTAATTTCTTCTGGTAGTAGAATAAAAACCTCAACCTGAAGTCTATTCGTAGGTATATATTTTTTCTCATCATATAATAAATTTTGATTAGCTGCCCAGGGTTTCAAAGGATAACCCAAGAACCAACAGCATCAAAATTATCTGGGGAATTTAAAAATGGAGATCCTAAGCCCAATTTCCAGAGATGGTTGGGGGTCACCAGATACACTTTTCAAGTCAGAATTGATCAGCTGGTACCTGGAAATATACATTTTACTATGTAGTCCTTCCTCTGCTCCTTCAGTGATCCTTATATGCACTAAAATTAAAAATTGCTGCTACTTTATTAAAAATCCTGTCCATTGATCATGCCCAAGTATTGTTTATGTCTTTTCTTTCTCACTTGGCTTATTCTTTCCAGGTATTGGGATATTCCTTTGTTTTAGTCTTTCCTTAATGCAGAGTTGGGCCAAATGCTTATCTGAAATATATTTTATTTTTCTCTTAAAGACTGCTTCCACTTTTTCCCCTTAATTTCCTTTATGCCGCTCCCTGTTTCTTTTCTTTTATACAATGTATTGGGTGATTCTAGGTGATATGTGCTAAATACTGGATATCTAAAGTATTCCAGGATGAATAAAATTTAGTTGATGTCTTCAGAGACTTACGGTATAGATTTCTCACTACATGGTTGAGTTTTATTTCCCCTTTAAAAAAAAAATCGGTCTTTTTTTTTTTTTATAAATAAATCATCCCACCCTGCCACATAACTGCTTATAGCTATAACTTTTAGAACTAATACATTTGTATTATTAAATTTGGGAAAAATATATGTGGCTCCTCAGCTTAAAAATTTAGCTTTCAGCACAAATAACATGGAAATTTAATAAAAAAATATTGAATTTTGTTTATAAGACTAGAATACAGACTAACATTTGCCGCATAACTTTTAGGAATGAGTCTATTCTGGAAAGCATCTTTCAAAAGTATTACTACATATGCTACTGAAAGCTGGAGAGACCCATTTCTTTGTGTTTGCAGGAATAGATCAGTAAGTGTTATTAATTACTTTAACATATATTGTTAAAGAATTTTTTTCCTTAACTTTCAGTGGTTTGGAATATTTTAAAAATATCAACTGTAGATAGATTACGAAGTAAAATCAAAGCTCGAAAGTCAAGTATGCTTATAAAACTTGGTCGTACTTCTATTACTAATAACCATAGATTTTAATGGAGTTTAATATTTTCATTAAAGCTGATAAACAATTCTTGTTATTCTTTTACTTAATTCTCACTTATATT
The DNA here is from genome assembly GCF_002007445.2 of Ailuropoda melanoleuca. Taxonomy (NCBI): domain Eukaryota; kingdom Metazoa; phylum Chordata; class Mammalia; order Carnivora; family Ursidae; genus Ailuropoda; species Ailuropoda melanoleuca. The sequence continues at coordinate 65,628,632 of NC_048223.1, read as the reverse complement.
CTAATTAATAAATTCTTCCATTGCATGTATTTCTAACACTGCCAGGAACTCCTGTTCCGAGGGCTTGCTTGCTGCGAGTGTGCTGGTTGGCATGACTGGCACCCGGCGTATCCACCTAAAGGATAGACTCCGTCCTGTTTAAGTTTTCCTTTTCAAGAACCTGCTTCATTGGTTCCTTCTTTTTCCGCCTTCATTTTGCCAACTCATTCTTCTATGTTCTCTTAAATTATACCTCTCCCGATCCCCTCCCTTTTTAGTATCCAAAAGCCTGTGTTTAAATGTGCTACTTAAAATTTACAGCTACTTTAGACAGAATGTTCTCAACGTGACTATGGTGTTCATATTCCCCATGCCATCTCAGGTTATTCTTACTCTCCCAGCAAACACAAGTGAAGAATGCCAGAAATTTCTGAATGCTGGAGATGCACTGTGAATCAGAAAGGCACAGGCTTTGCCCCAACAGCTCATGAAGCTAATTATAAATCGGTATGACAGATGCTTAAATTTGTTCACGGGACTGTGGGAACATAGGTGGGGACACCTAACCTTCCGTAGGACAGCTTTATCAGCAGCACCTTCCCCACCTGCGTGCCTCCCTCCATCTCCCCCAGAAGTTGTGGAACCCTTGTTAGTCTTCCTAGAACCCCTTTATACAAACCTCTGTCACAGAACTGAGCAAATTATAAGGATAATCCCTTCCATGTGACAGGGACTCTAAGATTCCCTGCCTGTTTGCATAGCTTCATTCATATCCGAAGAGAAAACCAGAAATAGACTTCTCTTTGCCGTTCCATCAGTCAGACTTGTTGAGACCTGGAGCCTTCCTAAAATTGGAGGTGTCATAATCTGTGGTGAGCACTGGATTCCTGAACAGGTGTAGACATAGGGAGAAACAGATTGCTGCCTGTAGGATGTAAGAACCCAGGGAATCTTGGATGTCATGTAATCAAACCCAGTCCTAGTACAGATGATGAAGCTGGGACTCACGAGCTGGGTACCTTGCCTGGATTTACATGCTAAGAGTTACTTTCAGCATAGTACATAAGTCTCTTAATTCTTTGTTTACTCCAGTGCTCTTTTTTTTTGACCGTGGCCCTGAAATTAGTGGCCCTTTATTATTTTTCTTTGGTGAGCCTCATGGATTATATCCCCACATTTAATTATATCAGTGTTATATAGTTAAATGCCATTTTTGTAAATGCAAAGTACACCTATATATATGTATAGTTTCAAAAATCATTATTTTACTTGACATAAAGGGGAAAGTAACAGGGTCATCTTAAATTAATTGTTAGATGTAATAATTTCTTATATATGTTTTTAAATATTTAAATTCTAGTTAGTTAACATACAGTTAATATTAGATTCCAGTGTACAATATTATGATTCAGCACTTACATACAATACCCAGTGCTCATCACAAGCGCACTCCTTGATCCCCATCACCTATTTCACCCGTCCCCCCACACATCTCTCCTCTAGTTACCATCAGTTTGTTCTCTATAGTTGAGTCTGTTCCTTGGTTTGCCTCTTTCTTTTTCTCTTTCCCCTTTGCTCATTTGCTTTGTTTCTTAAATTCCACAAATGGGTGAAATTATATGGTATTTGTCTTTCTCTGACTGACTGATTTCGCTTAGCATATACTCTCTAGCTCCATCCATGTCATTGTAAATGGCAAGATTTCATTCTTTTATGGCTGTATACATACTGCCTCTTCTTTATCCACTCATCAGTTGATGGACAGTTGGGCTATTTCCGTAATTTGGCTATTGTACATAATGTTGCTGTCAACATCGGGGTGCATGTATCCTTTTAAATTAGTATTTTTTTCCTAAAAAGTTTAACTCAGAGTTAGAAATTGAAAATTCTAAATTTTTTTATTGAGGTGTGACATTTCAGGTGTACAACATAGTGATTTGACCTTTGTATACATTGTGAAATGATCCCTATCCAAGTCAAATTACCACTTGTCACCATTCAGGGTTAAAGCCCTATTACTGATTGTATTCCTGATGCTGTACATTACATCCCCATGACTTATTTATTTTATAATAATAAGTTTGTACCTCTTGATCCCCTGTTCTCCTTTTGTCTCCCCAGCTCACTCTCTTCCCTTCTGGAAACCACCAATTTTTTCTTTGTATGTGTAAGTCTGGGGTTGTTTGTTTTGTTTTAGGTTCTACTTATAAATGAAGTCAGGCAGTATTTATTTCCCTAATTTCACTTAGCACAATAACCTCAAGATCCATCTATGTCTATGCAAAGGGCAAGCTTACATTCTTTTTTAATGGCTGGATAGTATTCCATTGCACATATATACAATGTCCTCTTTATCCAGTCATCCATCGATGTACACTCACTAAATAATGCTGCAGGGAACATAGGGGTGCACATATCTTTTCAAATTAGTGTTTTCATTTTCTTCAAATGGATACCCAATACTTAAATTGCTGGATCATATGGTAGTTCTATTTTTTAAACTATTTTATTTTGTGATAGAGAGTGAGCGAGCACAAGCAGGGGGTGGGGAGGGGTGGAGGGAGAGAGAGAATCTCAAGCAGGCTCCATGCTCAACACAGAGCCCATTGTGGGGCTCGATCATATGACCCCAAGATCATGATGTGAGATGAAATCAGGAGTTGGACGCCCAACTGACTGAACCACCCAGGTGCCCCTATTTTTAATTTTTTTGAGGAACCTCCACACTCTTTCCTGTAGTGGCTGTCCCATTTTACATTCCCACCAACCATCACAAGCGTCTGATTTTTCCACATTCTCACCACATTTATAATTTTCTACTTTTTTGAAAGCAGCCATCCTAATGAGTATAAGGTGATAGCTCATTGTGGTTTTGATTTGGGTTTCCTGATGATGAGGGATATTATGTATCTTTTCATGTTCCTTTGGCCCCCTGTCTTTGAAAAAAAATGTCTGCTCAGATTCTCTACCCGTTTTTATTTATTTATTTATTTATTTTTAAAAGATTTTATTTATTTATTCAACAGAGATAGAGACAGCCAGCGAGAGAGAGAACACAAGCAGGGGGAGTGGGAGAGGAAGAAGCAGGCTCATAGCAGAAGAGCCTGATGTGGGGCTCAATCCCATAATGCCGGGATCACGCCCTGAACCGAAGGCAGACGCTTAACTGCTGTGCCACCCAGGCGCCCCTCTCTACCCGTTTTTAAAATAAGATTTTTTTTTTTTAGATGTTGAGTTACAGGAGTTCTTCATATATTAACCCCTTATCAGATATATAATTTGCAAATATCTTCTCCTGTTCAGTGGGTTGCCTTTTAATTTTGTTGATGGTTTCCTTTGCTGTGTCAAAGCTTTTTAGTTTGCTCTAATCTCATTTATTGATTTTTGCTTTTGTTGCCCTTGCCTTTTGAGTCTGATCCAGAAAAACATTGCTAAGACCAATGTCAAGAAGCTTACTGTCAGTTTTCTTCCAGGAGTTTCATGGTTTCAGATCTTACATTCAAGTCTAATCCATTTTGAGTTATTTTTTGTGTATGGTGTGAGGTAGTGGTTCAGTTTCATTCTTTTGCATGTAGCTGTTCAGTTTTCCCAACAGCACTTATTGAAGGGCCTGTCCTTCCCCCATTGCACATTCTTGTCACCTTTTATCACATATGCATGGGTTTACTTCTGGGCTCTCTGTTCTGCTCTATTGATTTATGTGTCTTTTCATACCAATACCATAGTGTTTTAATTATGGTACCTTTGTAGTATAGTGTGAAATCAGAGTCCAGGATACTTCCAGCATTGTTCTTCTTTCTCAAGATTGCTTTGACTACTTGGTCTTTTGTGTTTCCATACAAAGTATAGCATCGTATGTTCTAGTTCTGTGAAAAATGCTACTGAATTTTGTTAGGGAGTCTGTATATTGATTTGGGTAGGATGGACATTCTAACAATATTAGTTCTTCCAATCCATGAGGACAGAAGATTATCTTTTCATTTATTTGTGTGTTCCATTTTTTTTAAATCGATGTTTTAGGATTTTCAACATGTAGGTCTTTTACCTCCTTAGATATATTTATTTCTAGGTATTTTACTCCTTTTGATGTGATTGTAAAAGATTGCATTCTTGATTTGTCTTCCTGATAGTTTGTTATTAGTGTATAGTGATGCAACAACTTTTTGTATATTAATTTTGTATCCTGCAACTTGACCGAATTCATGTTTTAGTCTTAACTGTTTTTTGATAGAGTCTTTAAGGTTTTCTATATATAGTATCATGTCATCTGCAAATAGTGACAGTTTTATTTCTTCCTTTCCAAACTGGATGCCTTTTATTTCTTTTTCTTTTCTAATTGTTCTGGCCAGGATTTCTAATACTATGTTGAATAAAAGTGACAAGAGGGGCATCCTTATCTTGTTCTTTGTTTCAAAGGAAAAATTTTTTTCACCATTGAGTATAATACTAGTTGTGGGTTTGTCATATATGGCCTTAGTTATGTTCAGGCGCATTCTCTTTATACCTACTTTGTTGAGTTTTTATTATAAATGGATAGTGAATTTTGTCAAATGCTTTTTTTATATATTGAGATGAATATATGATTTTTATCTTTCATTTTCTTGATGTAATTTATTACTTTGATTTTTTGAATGCATCCTTGCATCGCTGGAATAAATCTCACTTGATCATGGGGTATGATCTTTTAATATATTGTTGAATTCAGTTCGCTACTATTTTGTTGAGAGGATTTTTGCATCTATGTTCATCAGCAGTAATGGCCTATAACGTGGGATTTTTGCATCTATGTTCATCAGCAGTAATGGCCTATAGTGTGTGTGTGTATGTGTTTATGGTGTTCCTGTCTTTGGTATCAGGGTAATGCTGGCCATATAAGAAGAGTTTGGAAGTGTTTCCTTCTCTTAAATTTTTTGGAAGAGTTTGAGAAAGGTGAATATTAAACCTTTGTTTGGTACAGTTCACCAGTGAAACTGTCTGATCCTGGACTTTGTTTGTTGGGAGGTTTTTGATTACTGATTCTATCTCCCTTCCTAGTAATCAGTCTACTCAGATTTTTTATTTGTTCATGATTCAGCCTGGAAGATTATGTTTCTTGGACTTTATTTTTTCTAGGTTGTGCAATTTGTTGGTGCGCAGTTATTCATAGTTTCTTATGATTTGTGTTTCTGTGGTATCAGTTGCAGCTTGTCCTCTTTCATTTCTGATTTTATTTGGGCTCTCCCTTTTTTTTTTCCCCCCTAGATGAGTCTGGCTAAAGGTTTGTTAATTTTGTTTAGAAAAAACCCAGCTCTTGATTTCATTTTTCTATTGACTTTTTAGTCTCTATTTCATTTCCGCTCTGATCTTTATTATTTCCATCCTTCTACTTACTTCAGGTTTTGTTTGTTCCTTTAGTTCCTTAAGTATAAGCTTAAATTGAGATTTCTCTTGTTTCTTTTTTTTTTTTTAAAGATTTTATTTATTTATTCGACAGAGATAGAGACAGCCAGCAAGAGAGGGAACACAAGCAGGGGGAGAGGGAGAGGAAGAAGCAGGCTCATAGCGGGAGCCTGATGTGGGGCTCGATCCCATAACGCCGGGATCACACCCTGAGCTGAAGGCAGACACTTAACCGCTGTGCCACCCAGGTGCCCCGTGAGATTTCTCTTGTTTCTTGAGGTAGGCCTGTGTTGCTATGAACTTCCCTCTTACCCTTCATCCAGCTTATCAGTTATCAGTTCATCGCCATTCTTATTAGTTCATTTGTTTCTCTCATCAGACATTTATTGATCAAGGAGTGCTATATAACAACCCCTAAAGATATTATTTTATCTATAAATAGTACATATGTAATAGATAAGGACTTAAAGTATTTTTTAAAAGACATTATTTTGTATAAAAAATAATTCTTTGATATCCTCTAATATCCTTCCATTCAAATTTCTAAGATTGGATTTGAAGATTTAAATAGTGAATCACTTAGACTGGCTTCCTGCTTTTATTGATTAACTTGATAAAGCTTCACTCTCATTGCATCCCAAGCTTGGCTGTCACAGACGTCACCTGCAATATTTCTCATTCTGTCTTCTCCTCACTGACTTTGTTTTCTTTGTAATCTCTCTCTCTCTCAATTTGCCCATCTTACATCTGTATTAAATATCATATACATTTTTAATACCTTCCTATTTACTCCACTGATGGTGAGTGTTAGCTATAATTTATTGCTTATTTAGGATGTTAGTTTAATAAGGGAAAAGAAGATATCTCTAGAAGTATGTATGTAGTGTCAGGAGGCAAAAATCTAGGGTCTTCACCTTAGCTTTACTCTAAAAGTGGTAACCTGGGCAAGTCTCTTAGTCACTTTGAATTTCTAGCTATGAAATGTGAACCGTTGTTGGCCATTGTTCTTGTCCTATTATATGTGTCTTCTGCAAGTGTCTATAAGCCATTTTTCACCTAGGTTCTGGCATGAATAATCAAAAATTCTCTGTCTTCTAAGTTCTTTGTCAGGGGTATAGACAATGCAGAGTGTGCATTTGACTAGGTCCCTGGTTTCAGGGTATCCATCCATAATAGTTTCTGGGGGCTAATGGGAGAAATCAGCAGAGAATCATTTAGACTTAAAAAACTATTATGTCATTAAAATCAGAGGCATAACAAAATGTATTCTGTTATTTTCAAATTGCTATGACATATTGATAAAAAAACAAAGAAAAAGGAAGAAAAAGTTACCAGTTATCTTTTGAAAGCATAAAAGAAGAGCTGAATAGAGCCCATTAAATCAAAGTCATGTTTCATTCTATTTCTTACCATGCTGAAAATTATCTTTGAAGGAACATGAGCATGAAGAAGGGAGAAAATGGATGAAAAGTGTGTAGGGGAAACATACTGTTGTATACAAACTTGGGATGCCATGGCTGTAAATTTGAAGGTTCTATGGAATACTGCATGTAAAAATATTTTAGAAATGTTATTTAGGTATTTTCATTTTCAGAATTAATGTTTTTTGGTAGAGATATTCTAGGCAGAAGTTGTTTTGTTTACTGTGAATCATGATTTTCCATATTCTTTTCTCAGGAGAAATGGCATTTTAGAGGGATTGAAAGATTGGTTCCTGGAGTCCAACAGACCTTGTTAGCAAGTGGCAGAGCTGGGATTTCAAACATTTTTCAGGACTGGCAAAATACACAACTTTGCCAAGTTTCAGTTTATTCATGTACAAAGTATAGAGAAAATACTGTAAATTGTTCCAAGAATTAAACAAAAGATTTACCTAATAAAGATTAGTGCTGACACATCCATATGAAGCACCAAAAAGCCATGGCTATCACGTGTCCATCCTTGATAATCAAACTTCAGGGTAAATCCTGTGATTCATTCTTTAACTTTTCTCAGTGAGTCTGGCTCTATTACATAATTGGTTGTACCATGTTTTTTGTTGTTTTCCTTGCAAGCAGAGTCACTTACCTTGGGTAAATTGTGTTTTCATTTTTATTTTACTTCAATAAATGAGACCTTCTAGATACTGGTAGAGTGTGGTTGTGCTTGTTTTGGTTGGGTTTCTGAGAACCCTTGCAAATTGGATGAAGGAGATTTTACTGTAGATTGATTGGGGATTAGAGGAAGAAGAGACTGGGAATACCTTTGATTTGGCAATTAGAAGATGTGGGTTCTTCCAGGAACCAGTTTGGTGATTTCAGGCAATGTACTTCATCTCTGTGGACACCACTGTGATCTGTCAGGAAGGATGGATTTGGAATAGGTGATGATACAGATGTTTTCCGTTTCTACATCCTGTGCTTATCACTGGGAAGGTAGAGCTTCATCATTTGAACCAGAAAGAGCAACCCAGGAGCAAGGCTTATGGGTGGGAGTCGGGAATGAAAGAACACCAGCAGATGACAGAAGGCATTACTTTTCAGAATGAAGGGAGCAGTATGGGGAGTGGGAGGAAATAAGAGAATTAAAGAACAGAAAAGGAGTGCAGTGCCAGGAATTTTATAGCAGTGTCCACTGTTGTTTCTGGTGCATGTTTTTGTTTTTGTTTTTTGTTTTTGTTTTCTAATGCAATATTCAGTGTGTAGACTGTAAACCCAAGTTCTGGGGAAACTCCAGGTGTTTACAGCTCATTGGAGACAGAGGTAGTGGGTTTTGGTGTCTGTGCCAAGACGCAAACAGAAGTATAGCGTGATGGCTTTTGCTCTCAGGCTTTGTCAGAGACTCAAATGTGTGGCTGGTGTTGATAGCCAGTAGGAGCCATGGAATTGCATTCTATAGCCAGGCAGCAAAATGTAAGACATGGCTTTTGCTAGAGGCCTTGATGTTAGTCATGATGGCAGATAGGACAAAACCACTTTAAAAACATGTTGCTTATGTTGCCTGATGCCAGTCTTTTGTAGAATTTCCAAAAATTCTCATCGTGACCATCTGGGATTGGACACAGGCAGGTAGAAAGATCAGTATTCAGCACTAAAGTATTCCTTGCTACTCTTTGTAAATAGTCTCTGTTGTTCAGCCTTTTTAAGGTCACTTTGAGCAAACTTCAAAGGAAAGTTTCATAGTTAGAGATGAATAACTCTGGCAGAGCTTCACGAAACCACAGTATCTTCATGAGGTCATTATCATCTAAAATCAGGAGTTTAGTCTGGGAGTCCAGAAGCGTCATTTGCCAGTGTGTTCGTTGACAGTGTAATTCAGGGAAACCGTGCCCAACAAACCAAATCTACAAGATACTGATGTATGAGCCAACATGATGATTTACAGTGAAACATATAAATAGATCTAAAGGTTTTGTCAACTGTTTTCTGTCCAAATGAAAATTTACCTGGAGAGGCCATTATTATCAAAGTTTGCACAGAGTTTGGAGAAATCGTTGAATGACTTCCTTGGCCGGTCTCATTAAGTTGTGATTTTTTCGTTCAGGGACAGATCTACTCAAAGCACTGGATATCCAAGCTGGCTGACCAGGGAATTGCCTGTGATCATTTTCCCCTGCCTTATTTCTGTGTTCATCATCTTATATGAACTGTCTTATCATTGTATTTCCAATTTCTAGTAAATTGCTTGTCACATATTTGCTGGATTATTAAATGAATTGGTAGGTGCTCGAATATATTGATTTGAATTTTGTCGAATTTAGGTGTGAATTATTTCAAGTTTCATTCTCTTCCTTCTAAACATTCTCTCTACATAAATTCTTCTGTTCCCATGGCTTTTAAATACCTTTAAAATGCTGATGATTTCTACTTCTCATAGGTCTTGAGCTCTCGTGGCCATTTCAAACTGAATATGACCACACTGAACACGTGATAGTCACCCAAATATACCCTTCCCTAAAATTCTCCTTCTTTAGTAATGACTCAGGTGTTCATGTTGGAACCCAGGAGTAATTCTTAATCCCTCTCTGTCTATACATCTAATTAATCCTGGTGATCAAAAGTAGCCACATTTCCAAAGCAATAGTCTTATTTCACCCAGGTTGTGCCTACCACCTTTTTGCATTTCTGACTAATGTACTCCAAATGTACTGAATGGTTAACAAAGTTTTGCCTAGTGTTAAGGACATATTTTATGTGATGACTTTGAAAAAATATTCAGCTGATATGTACTTCTGTAATTTGATCCTATGTTTTCTAAAACCATCAAAACCCAGAAAGAAGTAATCAGCATATCCTTTCTATATACACTTTTGTTTCTTAAGAGGAAAAATCATTCAATTGACATGATCTGTTATGACTTGAATTTTAACCAATTCCTAGTACAACCAGTCATAATTTGGTTCAACTTGTTCAAAATTGATGGATAAAATAATGTAAATCTTGGAAATGGCCTTAGTTGCATATATCTAGAGATACTTGATTAATATAGGTAAGATACTGGTTTAGGAACAGTATTGATTTTCTTAAAAAAATCAATAATATTGATAACAATAAAAACTATTTTCATGTGCCAAGAATCGTGTTATGTATTTTTCATACGCTACCCTATTGAGACTTCATAACAACCCTGTAAGGTAGGTTTTATAATCCTTATTTTATAAATGAGAAAATTAAGTTTCAGATCAATTGTTATCCAGGTTGTTTGACCCCAGCATTTGTGCTCTTAACCACTAATGTGCTGCTATTTGGTTTTCCATGATTTGTGTTAATGAAATATATCTATTAAGTTTTGCTTCTTTTAGTAAGAGTGATTCCATCAATGACAATGATTAGCTCTAAAACATGTTCTCCTCTTACCTTCTTTATGCTTATCATAACTAACAATTGCTGTCAAGGGTTAAATTATCAGAAACTTATATCTTTCTTGTACGGTTTTTCTTCTCAGAATTTGCTCATATTAAAAATGATCTGTATATATTTGAAAAAATACCTTTTATTCCATCATCAATTATTTTAAATGCTGATGTCAGATAAGAAACGTGGAGGTATAATGGTAATTTCATGAAGTGCCATTAGTCACTTTTCATCCCGTTCAAGTTTCATTTTTACCACTGTATAAAGTTCTCTGCCACATAACCTGCTAATGTAGCTATAGAATCTTTTTAGCATTGCTGAAAATACACGACTCCAATCCACAGAATCAGAAAATTTGAAAAAATGGCAATTTTCTAAAGTTTTGAATTTGAACTCTTAATAGGACCATGTAAAGGACCCCATTGGCTCAGGCTAATGACCTACCCAGGTTCATTTGCTAAAAATGTTGAGTGTTAATTGTTCTACAGATGGATTCTTTGGAAAATTTCCTGCCCAAAATGTTGCATCACAAGAGAGAGGCTCCTCTTGAGGGGGAGGACGTATTCATTATTCTTCCACAATCTCTTTCCCCAAAGAAAGACTGGTATTTCTTTTCTCAGTAAATGAAAATCTTACAGAATTACCAAGTATGAATTTTTAACTTTACAACTTGCCTTCGTATTATTCTGCGATGTCCTTTCTATGAGATAATTATAGATTGCATGAAAATGTCCGTTCAAATTGTCCATTTTCAACCTCTTTCTTAATCTTGTTCTTGTTCTATGGAAAGAATGGGGGCATACACTTAGATTTCTCTAAATGGTTTTCAGAATCTATCTTTTTTTTTTTTTTAACGATTTTATTTCATTTGAGAGAGTGAGAGAGCGAGCACACAAGCGGGGGAGTGGGTGGCAGTGGGAGGCAGAGAAGCAGACTCTCTACTGAGCCTTCCGGGGAGCCTGACATGGGGCTTGATCCCAGGACCTAACGATCATGACCTGAGCCAAAGGCAGACGCCTAACCATCTGAGCCACTCAGGTGCCCCTAGAATCCATCTTCTTTTGCTTATCTGTTTTCTTAGTCATTTTGGTAATTTTTATGTGACAATTGAACGGACTTCTAAGATATTTCTGTGTATGCATTTCTTCCTTCTGGCTTGAAGTGACTATCCTGGAGCCAGCACTCAATATCTTACTGTTCTTGTAGGTGTGGAAGCCCTGTAACACTCCGTATTTTCTGCTCTTCTTCCGTTACCTGGGGTGTGTCTGCGCGGGCATGTACTTGTTGCTTTGCATTCACCTGTATTTGTGTCCCCAAGACTTTTTTTTTTTTTTAATGGAAGTTAGAACATCATTCAGGATCCAGTGGCACAGGAAAATGGTTTCTCTAAATCTTTCATGTATTTTCCTTATGCTTTGCATTTGTTGCCACATTTATTTGCTGCACATTAAATCCCATAATTACGAAGTCTCCAGAGGAAAATTTATTTTCAAAGATGAGAACATCAAAGGCCCTCTGTTATCCACTTACTCCCACCTGTATCCCCCATTCCTTAAATTAAAATGTGTATTTTAAGTAGTAATTTTCTGAGGCATGCAAAATTGTGGAATTGTATATGCTTTATAAAAGGGATTCACTTGAAGGCTATAAGTGACCTTTTTTGGCCAATGTTCTGAAAGAGTATTTGTGGGCCCAGTTTCCTATAGTGTGCTACCATTAGCAGTCTTGAAGCTGAAAAATGCTCACAGACAACCTTGCATATTAACTTAGGAGGAAAAACAAACGTCCTATTCCTGGTAATCTTCGGTTTCCAGCTAGAGTTGGATGATTGTTGTTTTTCATTTTGTATCTGTAATCTAATTTAACTTTTAAATGAGGACCTTATTTTCTAGATTAAAGAACTGAATCCCCAGAAGTTCATTGACTGGTTCAGGCTAATGTATCCTATGAATAACAGAGTCAGGATTCAAATCGAGACTTTTGAGTATAAATCTATTCTCACCATTGGAGAAGAGTTAGGATTTTGAAAATTGCCCCTTAAACTTGGCATATGGTGAGTCTATATAATTTTTGGCATTGCATAAGGTAGTTTAAAATAGCAGAGTAACTACCCTTATGAGCTTTTATAGTTTTATATGAAGTCCTTTGTTAGTTTGAACAAAACTGTTTTCTACGTCCATCTCATTATTTCTTGAACAAGTTAAATCATTTAAAGAGGGAGGCCATAATGATCAGTGCCTGGAGAAATTATAGTACTGTTTATCCCCTAAATATGCAGTTCCCATTATCCAATCACGGGTGGGCTGTCCTGTATTTTGAATGTTGATGGCTCCTTAGGGTTATATTCCTTTTGTTCCCTCAACTCTACTGCCTCCCTCCTTCTTCATTGTGAAAACTATTCTGGAGAGCACATTTAGAACTCCACTGTTCTCTTGTTCTTCTTTAAGTCCCCTTTTAAGATGTTTTATTTATCTTTCATTGTGAGATCAAAATTTATAGCAAACCTCTAGGTATCATGTTATTTCTCAACTTTTGGCCTCACAGCTGAAGACAGAATATTAACACAACAACGAACCATGAAGATGTGGTCTCTGTTCAGTCCTTTTGTTTTGAATTAATGGAAAATTTTCTTTCACCTGTTTTTTCTCCGCACGTTGGTCAGAAATGAGATTTTGGGGATTATAAATGCTTACTTTTAAAGCTCCTGCTTTTAGGTTGAGCTAGAATATCTGTTGGCATGCTGTGTAAGTCTTCAGTGCTTCTTGGCTACTACAGAACCAGAGTTTTTAAAAAAAGCAATTGCATGTCATGAGACCAGAGTAAATATGGTGGCAAGATGGACAGATGCACTGGTGGGGACGTGGCCGGTCTTTGAGAAGGTTCCCTGACTTGGGAAAATGCACCTGTGTGTAATTGGGAGTGATGACCACTTGCTAATATTTTTCTCTTTTTTGAGGAGGGAAAGATCATTCTAAACTTTATAAACTGGGTTTTGCTTACAGAGCTGATAGACTATTTCAGAATTAAGCTATATGGCCTCCTTTTTTGAAAACACTTTTCAGATACATTTAGCCCAGGAAAAATGTGTACACTTTCTCTCTTAAATAAGTAAGATGAGTTCTGTTGTTAATTTTGGAATAGGATTAAACCAAGTCTGTACAGCTGATGCGACAAACGGAAGCCAAAATTTATGGACACGGCTAACACCAGTAACCAGGAAGTGCAACTCTTATCTACAGTTGGTATTCCTAGGTGCAGTGTGATTATTGTTGCCAGCTTGGGTTTATATAACACGGAGAGATGGCAAAGCTTGTCTCATCATGACTTATCCCATGTGTATTTTTCTGATAAGGGTTATGGTCTGTAAATATGGTTATCAGTGGGGTCCATTTGCTTTTTGAAGAAGAGGTTAAGATTTGTGTTCAAGGTTTCATTTTTATTCAGGATCACTAGTACATGGTGGTCCATGTGCCTCAGTGTTTCCAAATAAGTCATGCTGCCCACAAGTTTTATGAATCTTTTAATTTCTGACTAGATTTGTATGGTGGCTCCTGAATTCAGTGTATAAGGCAATAACAGGTTAGGGTTATTTAACAAAAGAATATTTAGATCATAGGTACATGTATATGTAATAGCCAGATTTTCATGTTTTAGGTATACAAACCTTATAGAAAAAAATTTAAATGTAGAAAAATACAAAGAAAATAAAAATCTTCCCAACCCCCCATTTTGAGATAACTGCTAGTCGCATAGTAGGTTCTGTGCTCAAGAGGTAATATACACACACAGACATGCATGTATTTCTTTCAAAATGAGCATGGACGATTTTAAAAACAGCATACATAATAATTAGATTTTCGATTTATGCTGGAAAATCCCCTAAATCCTACAGGGCTTCTCATTAAGTCTCATTCATTCATTCATTCACAGCCTGTATTAGTTTCAGGTGTACAACATAGTGATTTGACAGTTTTGTAGATTATGATACGCTCACCACGATTCGTGTAGTTCCTATCTGTCACCACATAGTTATTACAGTATTATTGACTACATTCCCTATGCTGTACTTTCCATCCCTGTGAAGTCATATTCTTTTTTAACCAAAAGAAAAATTCAAGTCTAAGTCCTTTGCAAGGTCATGATTGCTGGAGACCAAAGTGTGAACTCTCGGATCCTGACGTCATCCAGTCTTCCTGTCTATTGCACATCCCTGAGGTTTTTATGTAAAGCTGGGAAATGATGTTTCGTTTGATGACCCCACTGCTCCTGTCACTGACCCTCCGGCTCGCGGAGAGAAGCAAAGCCCACTCTCGCTGGCTGCTTTCTCTTCAGAGTGACATAAGCAATCTGAAGAGATTTGGGCTCTATTCGCTGGCACTAGAATGCCTGAAAGATCTCTCACACTGCCTGTGCATGGGGGGATGGGGAGAACAGTCTCCATATGGAAGTTAGTTTCTAACCATCCTTTCTGGGTATGTATTCATTTCCCCTTCCCGCACTCCCCAGACTTTTTGAAAAATTGTTAGAGGGCACTGAATTCTTATCTGTCCCAAACTGCAGCAAGCTTGAAATTCTTTGGGAAGTTTGGGAAATTTTTCTTTTACGTTACAAGTTTGTATCAGCTTGGCATCCTATCATAAGTCAGCATTTGTTTTGATAGGATGAGAATATGTGGAGCCGTCACCACTGACCCCTCCCTCGATTAAATAGGCACTCCGGGAAGATGTTCACATGTATCCCTGTGGTTTTATACTCCAGTCTCCTCACCCCTGGCATCTGTACTTGAGGTTGAGAAGCCATGAAAGGCATTTATTCATTTAAGTCCAGCACCTGGTGTTCCTTTTTTTTTTTTTTTAAAGATTTCATTTATTTATTTATTTGACAGAGAAATAGCCAGGAAGAGAGGGAACACAAGCAGGGGGAGTGGGAGAGGAAGAAGCAGGCTCCTAGCAGAGGAGCCTGATGTGGGTCTCGAACCCAGATCAAGGGGATCACGCCCTGAGCCGAAGGCAGACGCTTAACGACTGCGCCACCCAGGTGCCCCAGCACCTGGTGTTCCTATGTGAACATAGTGGGAAAGAGTGAGGACCTTTCTTAAGAGGACCTTCATGCTCATACCCTTTACGTTATTCTGAAGTAGGGTCACATTTGAGACCAGAGCATTATTGCCTCAATATTTTTTGAGGCATGTTCATAAATACAGAACCCTGAAGCTACATTTTTGCATTTGAATATGGAATTAATACGTAGACAAAGAATACTTAGGCATCTGGAAATTTTGGAGCATTGGCAAGTAGGTTTGTATCCTACTTTTTCTTTATAAATGGATAAATATAGGCTTTTAATGTAATTATTTGTAAAAGTGTAGAAAATAGAAATATAAAGAGAAAATCAGTGTCAATCCCATCACTGAGACCGAAAAAAAAAAAAAAAAAGGTCACTTTTTTGGCATTTCCTTCCAGAAATTTTTTCCATTCAAATCAGAGTGTGAATGTCTGTGGGTGCGTATAGACATGCTTGTTGAATATTACAAAATGGTAATCACGTTTTATGTTCAGTTTTGTATTTGCTTTTTATTTGCTATATTGTGAGCATTCATTGGTATCATGAAATATTCCTCAGTTATGCCTATTCTCAGTTGTGTACCGTTACTTAAACACTAAAGAATACCTGTCTTACAGCTGTGTGTGGGAGAGGGTGGGACACTCTCATGGAAGGTATGTTGTAGGCCTGCTAAATCATTAATTGCTCCCATTTTCAACACTTTCAAGTTGCTTTCCGAAAGTTTTGTGTGCACAGTGAAGAAGAGAGAATGCCCTCACCAGCAATGAATGGTACGATTTTACAGATGTGGGGTAAATGTAAAACTTCAGTTTTCTTTATAATGAGGAGTTTTTCATTCATCAGATTATTTCTTGAGCTTCTGCCATGTGCCAGGGAATGTGTGAGCAGTAGCGCAAGAGTAGGACACAGTCCCATCCTCAGGAAGTTTGCAGTTCCCTGACTCAATCACTGTTGAAAGTAACAGTGCGTGAGTATTTTAAGGGGAGAAAATTCATTGGTCTGATAAGTTTGCAAAATGTTCCAACTATGTCTCACTCTTGCAGGCTCACAGAGCTTATGAAGTCTTTAAGTAAGTCTTGAAGGGAGAAAACACCCTGATATTTAGCTCCATTAAATCAAGCATTTACTCAAAGAATCTACCCACAGAAATCTTTATCCCATCACTCTAGGGTTCTCTTAAATTCTCCTAACGAGTATGGTAAATTACCTAGCACCACAATATTTTTTTTGTGATTGTTTCTGTTTCTTTATGAAATCATTTATTTGTTTTAGGTCTGGATTGGAGGTTGGGTTGTTATTGGAAAAATCAGTGTGGTCGTATAGATTACCGATGGACATTTTTCCTTGTCTTGAGTTAGTCTCAAATAACAGCATGAAGACCATCAATACCAAAGTGCTATCCAGAGATTTTAGCACTGCTTGATAAGTACAGAAGACTGCAATGGGGTTTACCTACATGTGTCTGCTTGAAGATAGTTCAATTAGTTTCTGCCTTGAACCTCTGAAGACCTCTTTCTAAGTTTTATATCTGTCATAGCATGACGTGAAGTGCTGAGTTGGAAACCACTTGATCTGATAAAATCTCCTTCTCTAAAAGTTTTTCTATTAAGTGTCTCTGAAATAAATTCTGAGAGTACAAGGGCTTTCACTGATAATGACTTCTTATCAAATATTAATATTATTATTAATCTGCTTTTGGCTTCTTTTTGTAACTCTTCTCTCGAGAGCCTTTAACAGTGGTGCAAGCCAGCTCCATTACCCAGGGACGGCACCATTCAATGAAAGCAACATTGACAAGTATTTATAAGCCAAATTTCCTTCTCAGCTGGCTTATTCAGATTTTTTTTTGTGCAGTATTTCAGAAATGTAACCTGTTGTCAGGCCATAAGTAAAAAATGTGTTTTGATGTATCTAAAACAAAGTATAAGGAAATTGGTAGTTTCTTATACTATTGATGGGAGTTTTAAATTATTCTAATATCCTTGGGTGGCAGTAAAATGTATAGAGTTTTTGATCATTTGATCAAAACTTGATTAAACTTTTCGATTAAACTGTTCGATTAAACCGTTAGGAATTTCTCCACTGAACATCCTTATAGAAGGAAACCCCTAGATAATGAAAGGATAGTCATTTCAGCTCTGTCCTTCTATAAGGTATTAAATGTCAGTGAATAAATAAATAAATGTCATTACATCCATGCAACTGAATACCAGGCAGCCGTTAAGAGGTATAAATATATCTGCATGGGAAAATTTCTAGCATACGACACTGAGCGGATAAAAGCAAGATGCTGAGTGGTTTATACAGAATGATGCCTTTTATTTAAAAATAGTAGCACAAAAGTTATATATACATACATATATACACACATATATACACAGCACATCCACGTATGTGTGGGTATAGGTTTTCTGTTTATTTTGTTCTGTTTTTTAAAAGAACTATATGCAGGAACTGTTGGCTGTGTTACTTTCAGGGATAGGGACTAGGTGTTTTGTCTTTTGCTTTTTACATACATTTTTTGTATTTGAAATTCCTAACTCATCGCATTTATTACTTTTTTGTTTTGTTTTGTCCATGGGAGTTTTCTCTATGGTGTGATTTGGGGTCTTTTATGGTAAGTAGTAAATGAGATAACACATGTAAATAAGCCTTGAGCAGTATTACATTGATAATTTCAATATAATTTTTAAAAATCAGTGTTATTCAGAAATAATAAGGGACACAGGAGATGAGAGAGAATATGCCAATGAAAATCAGGAGTAGAAATCAGGGAGAAGATCTGAGTAGAAAGATTTGTTTGGGAAGTGCAGGGAAAGGTGGCTTTCTTTTTAAAAGAAAAAAAACCAAACTTTACCAACTACAGTTTCTTCACTTTTAAGTAGTATTCTCTCTGCAAGTCTTACTCATTTGTAGTTGTGTTTCTGCCTTATTCTTTGGTTTCTTTATTATTGGATTCTAGCTCTAGTCTGTACTGATACGTTTTTTCCCACTTTCCATCATGGGTTCACGTGTCTCTTTGCTGTATTCACTTCGGCTTCAGACCACAGGGACGAGCAGTGATTTGGGCATTGACAGCAGGTGGGCATCAGCTGCCGTCCAGTGCATGCCACTGGCTGGCCACTTGGTTGATGGCCTCCAGCAGCCTGTACTTGTCCTTATTAAATCAACAAATGCTGACATTGGCTGGCCTTATATTAGGAGACCGTGAATTGCTGGATTTTTTCTTTCTTTCTTTTCTTTTTTATGGCTGTGAAATTGCATAATCATGACACTTCATTGATATTTTGGAAAATGTGAAATAGTGCATGGTAGAAGAAAATATTGATTTGCAAGAAATCATTGTGGTTTATTTATTGTCATGATTATTTAACTTCCAGACATAGTTCTACTATGCAATTGTATAAATGAACAGCTGAGGCCTACAGTTACTGAAACTGACTAATCCCTATTCAATAAACAACACTGAGCTATAAAATGCACACTTTTGCATTGTGTTATCATACATTTCTCAATGCTCAAATGCTTAATATCCCACCATTTCTGTGAATTTTTTTTTTTTTTACCTCACTGGTAAACCAAAGAAAATCCGAAGTACTTTGCATACTAATATGGGGGATTTTTATAAATATATCCTTATCTACACAAGGAAAACAGTATTCAACTCTGATTCTGGTCCCCGTTGGCTTTTCTGTGTCACTAAGTCTAAAGTTAAGAGCTTAGGGAAAGATATTCCACACGAATAAATAGGTTATCATGGAATTTATCTGCAGCTATTCAATCTAGCTTGTAAAGCTCAATGCCTAGCATGTCCCAGTTCCATATAGCTGTCACCATGGGTTAGGTCAGAGAATTGGTCACATTGGCACAATGTTTTTTTTTTCCAATCTGGTAAATGAAAGGATGTGACTCATTGATAATGGGTTTATAGCCAGTTTGTAAATATGGTCAGTTTTAAATGTAATAAAAGTACACAGGTGTAAAAGAAATACAATGATTGGCTCATGTTCAATATGAGTTAATAGTAGTATATAGGATGATGACCATAAAGAAATATTAAGACAGTATTGATCAAGACAAGACTGGCTTAGAATTTCATTGTAGCATTATCTTTGATGATTGCATGGCATATAATAACAAATAATACTAACCAGTGTTTTCTGAGTCACGGAAGGCGTTGTGTTGGAGTGCTTTAGTTGAACTGTGATATCCCATTTATTCTCACCTTAACATCAGCTTTATCATTAGCTCCATTTTAAAAGGCAAATAAATCTGCTAAAGTTCACCCAGCTGGTACCTGACAGAGCTAGGATTTGAAACCAGGCTAGAATATCCTTGTGGATGAATTGATAATTATAGTAAGCAAGAAATTTGGTTAGGGGATCACTGGGAATAGAATAGGAAGAGAGACAGTCTGACCTTTATGATGACATTTTGCTGCTTTGCTTGAAGTGCACATTTGTGGAATATCATATACCCATAATTAAATGAGTACAGCCAAATTGTTGCTGTTCCTTTTTCTTTCAGATGTAGGGTATATAAAAATCTGTTTTGTTTATTTCGGTGATGAGTTTCTCTACAATCTTATGGGCATTATCCATTTTAAGTACATACGGTATTGGATTACATATATAAAAAATGTTATATATGTTTCCCATTTTATCTATAATTGTTTTAATTTTGTGTTACTAATTTCAGTGTCATGTAATATGGAAATTCAGTTAGTTTATCTCATTGATTTGCAACTCTGTAGCTTCCCCCAACTGATTTATTAATAAGGAATAAAATTACTGTTTGATTTTTGTTTCTACACCGGTTTCCTTCTCCTTTACCTGTTCTCTGCTATGAGGAAACAATATAAGTAGATATTTACATTTCCTAGGAAATACTTTTGGTTTAAAAAATAATATAAAATAATTGAACGATTTTTACTCAAATTATGCAAAAATTGAATATGTGTGTTTTAAATGCTTCTTACAAATATTTAGATGAAAAATTCTCATGAAAGATTAACAATGCCAAGCTGTGGCTAAATATACATTCATTAATAATTGATATTTAAATGTGACAAACACAAACTTGTTTGGCAGTTACTTTTTTTTAATTTAGAATTTATTTTTTTAATTATGTTTAGTTAGCCCCTGTATATTACATCATTAGTTTCTGATGTGATTCATTAATTGCGTGTAACAGCCAGTGCTCATCACAACACGTGCCCTCCTCAATACCCATCTCTCGGTTACCCCATCTCCCCACCCCCTCCCTTCTGAAACCCTCAGTTTGTAAGAGTCCATAGTCTCTCATGGTTGGTCTCCCTCTCCGATTTCTCCCCCTTCAGTTTTCCCTCCCTTCCCCTATGGTCCTCCACACTATTCCTTATATTCCGCAAATGAGTGAAACCATATGATAATTGTCTTTCTCTGCTTGACTTACTTCACTTAGCATAATCCCCTCCAGTTCCGTCCATGTCGATGCAAATGGTGGGTATTCATCCTTTCTGATGGCTGAGTAATATTCCATTGTATATATGAACCACATCTTCTTTACCCATTCATCTGTTGAAGGGCATCTTGGTTCCTTCCACAACTTGGCTTTTGTGGACATTGATGCTATGAACTTTAGGGTGCATGTGCCCCTTCTTTTCACTACATCTGTATCCTTGGGGTAAATGCCTAGTAGTACAATTGCTGGGTCATAGGGTAGCACTATTTTTAATATCTTGAGGAACCTCCACACTGTTTTCCAGGGTGGCTGTACCAGCTTGCATTCCCACCAACAGTATAAGAGGGTTCCCCTTTCTCCACATCCTCGCCAACATTTGCTGTTTCCTGTTTTGTCAATTTTGGCCATTCTAACTGGTGTAAGATGGTATCTCATTGTGGTTTTGATTTGTATTTCCCTGATGACTAGTGATGTTGAAAATTTTTTCATGTGTCTCTTACCCATTTGTATGTCTTCTTTAGGGAAGTCTCTTCATGTCTTCTGCCCATTTTTTTGACTGGATTATGTGTTTTTTGAGTATTGAGTTTGAGAAGTTCTTTATAGATCTTAGATACCAGCCCTTTATCTATAATGTCATTTGCAAATATCTTCTCCCATTCTGTGGGTTGCCTCTTAGTTTTGTTGACTGTTTCCTTTGCTGTGCAGAAACTTTTTATCTTGAGGAAGTCCCAAAAGTTCATTTTTGCTTTTGTTTCCCTTGCCTTTGGAGACGTGTCTTGAAGGAACTTGCTGTGGCTGATGTTGAAGAGGTTACAGCCTATGTTCTCCTCTAGGATTTTGATGGATTCCTGTTTCACATTGAAGTCTTTCATCCATTTAGAGTTTATCTTTGTGTATGGTGTAAGAGAATGGTCCAGTTTCATTCTTCTGTATGTAGCTGTCCAATTTTCCCTGGCAGTTACTTTTGAAATCTTGTAAGGAATGGAGCCATACTTCTCTATATATTTAATGATTTCCCTAGGCAACCACTGATGTAATTCTGACTCTGAAGATTTTTCTATTTTGGACATTTCACCTAAGTGGAATCATACATTCTGTGGCCTTTATTTACTGGTTTCTTTTACCTAGCATAATACTTTCCAGTTTCTTCCATGTTACAGCGTGTACCGGTACTTCATTCTTTAAGTGGCCGAATAATATTTCATTGTAGGGCCATGCTACCTTTTGTTTATCCATTCACCAGTTGATGGACATGTGATGTTTCCACTAATGTTTCTACTTCTTGGAAATAATACTGCTGTGAACTTTCATGCACAAGAGTTGTGTGGGCAAATTTTCAATTATCTGGAGTATATACTGAGGGGTAGAATGGCTAGGTCATGTGATAACTCTACATTGAACCTTTTGAGGAACTCCCAGGCTTTTCTAAAGCGAATGTCCCATTTTCTATTCCTGTCAACAGCGGATGAGGGTTCTCATATCTTTACAATGGAATAATAGAACTTACTTCACAAATGTCGTGAAGATTAAATAAGGCAATATATGTGAAGTGGCTAGGGTGGTTTTGGCACACAGTGTGAGGGCTCAATAAATGTGTCCTTCTTTAGCTTGTCATCATTAGAAAGACCTCTCTTACCTTGAGCCAGAAGAATTCACTGAAGAGAAACTGAATCTGCCTCCACCAAACGTAGCCCTTTGGATACTGGAAGACAGTTATGATGACCAAAGATCTTACTTGAACAAATTCAGTCTTCCTCGGTTAGCTTTTCCTTATACATAAATGGACACATATATTCTTATATAATTATAGAAGCATTCAAGAGGACCAGAGAGTGACTGACCTGACCCTCAGTGTGATGAAAGGGCGAGAGAGCTCTTGGCGAGAACTGACTTCATCTCTGCCACTATGAGTCCTTGAACTGCTACTCAGCGCCTTTATAAAACAAGGAAGGACTCAGATGAGGTGGTCTCTGGGATCACTTTCAGCTCTGCTTGGCGTTTGGATTTTAATATAGCCACAAAAAAAAATAGCTTAAATCTACACATTTGGACTCTTCCAAATGAAATGCCTTTCCATTGTTGTAGAACATTTTGTCAAGTTTTGCTATTGAATTCCAGAATTCCAGAGTTCATTTGAAAAGAGATATTCCTGCATTCTAATAGAGGAATCCTGGACTATTTAGCCTAGTGTCAGAAACAGCTGAGTTTTCTTTCTCTCCCTCTGATATCTCTCCTTTGCTTATTTGAGTTTGGTTTAATTATATCCCAAAATTCTTCTAGAGCAGTGTCTTTTCCTCTGCACTCAACAGTTTTCTGCCCTATGGACACAACGGTTGATGACTAATCAGGAATATATTTTGCTGGACATTGAATAGGTAGATGTAGATTTATGTTATCCCAAGTAACTTGGAAACGAAAAAAATTGCTCTTCAATTTTGTGCAGGTATATAGGAATTTTCGTGGTCCACATAGACTCCAGAAATTCTGAGGGTCTTCCATATTAGACTCAAGGGAAACACTCCTTCAAATGCTTCCTGGAATTTTGTAACTCACTACTAAAACTCCTGTCCTGGTCTCAGTAGAAAATTAAGAACCTCTTATGATAATCTAGTTTGCCATAGAAACATGGTAAGAAAATAGAGCTGCGTACCATGCCCGAGATGTAGTGTGTGGCTCTTTGACTTCTAGATAGAGAATAAACTGCAGCAGGTGAAGGAAGTGTTCTTATAAACATTATATATTGTCTAATGTTTTAGGGTGGAGATGGTGCATTTTTAAGTATTGTGGATATAAGATTAGTTCTACACATTGCAACCAAATTATAAGTGACGTTTGTGTTACAACTTTGAATATTTGCCATGAGGCAGTTGACATTGGGGAGTAGCAAGGAGAGTTAAGCATAATTTACATGGTTTTTGAAGATAAGAAATAGAGAAAAAATATCCCATCTTCATATGCTGAAGGAGAGAAACAAAGACACTGGCAAACAGTAGTTCTTGGTACATTCTGTGAGGGGATCGCTTTTAGTCAGATAATGTTTAAGAAATTTTAGTTAGAGAAGACTGCCTATCTCCCTGCCCTCATAAAACAAAACTTTACAAATCTGACAAATTACGGCAGAAATCTTGGAATAATTAGAGGTTATGTCATTGTCCACTATTATCTAGTTTCCAGAAAAATTGTTTAAAGAGAAATTATTTGTTGATTTGAAGCACTGCATTTTAAAGCAAGAACTGAACAAAAGTGTTTATAGTTAAAAATATAAAAACGGAAGGAAAAAAACCCTCAGTAACTTCATATATAGAATTTTTCTTTCCCGAATAAGTCATTCGGATTGTGTGCACCTCTTGAGTATTCCATCATGCAGGTGGTTCTAATGTATGGTGACAAAAGCACCAATTAGCACACTCAACCTCTACCATCATCATTTCCTGGTAGACTTTTAGCTGTTTCTTCCTTAACGTGAGCACCTAGAGTCCCCACATGGGAGGTACAAAGTTGAACACAGTCTGCAGATAAATTCTCCATGTTAAGCAATGTTAATCTTCTCTGTTTCTGGATCATTTTAAAATTGTAGTGGCGTGCTTTTCTTGGCAAAGAAGAAGGAATCTTTCGTTCCCCAGCAGAGAATTAAAATGTCTTCTTGATGGAATGAAGCCACCACTCCCCAGGGAGCACTGGATACATAGAGAACTCTCCTCCAAACAAATACGACATCTTTCTAGAGGAGGAAGAATTGAGTCTATTTTATTATATTCATTAAATGTAGATTCAGAAAAAGAAAAAGACGTTCTTTGCAAATACTTTCCAATCAACTCTCTCAAATCTGGAAAGTTCTTGGGTACTTAGAGTTTTTTTTAAAGCAAGATTGTTAAACTATTACAGCTGAGAGTGAAATAGAATAGTTCTGGCATACCAGAATTTCCTTAGCTTCTCCTTTGACAGGGTTGCTAACCTGGTAGATCAGGAAATTTCAGTCTGTGTTTGATAAGATCACGGTTGATATTCTTAAGGGAAAGATGGAGAAGTTTTAGGAAGACAAAGAATGGCAAATAGTTGAATGACCCTACCTAAAGATAACAGGGAGTTTTATAAAAACATTAGGCGGGATTCTGTCTTGGGCCTTGACCTAACCAACATTTTTGTCAGTGGCCAGGATAAAATGTAGACAAAATTCTTCTTGACAAAAAATATTGTAACAAGATCTGGAAAGGTGGATCAAAGAGATGAATCTTAATAGGGATAAATGTAAGGTTCAAGAAAATCTGTGGAACAAGTCCAAAAGAAAAGAGAAATTTCTTAGCTACGGAACCTCGGGGAAAAATGTAGGGCAGAGGTTTTCAGCTTTGGTTATACATTCAGATCACATGGTGGGTATCTGGGAAGCTTTAAAAAAAATGCCAATACCTGGGCATCACTCCAGCCAATTAAGGCAGAATCTCTGGGGGTAGGGTACAGGTATTGGTGTGTTTAAAAACCTCCCCCGGTGATTTTATTGTGCATCCAAGGTCGAGAACGACTGAGTTGATTATGTAGGTGGATTGTAAAGCCGGTTAGGAAGTAACAGATGTGACCATCCACCTCTTTTAAAAAGCTAAATTTTTCTTTTTTGGTAAGACCACATTTATAGTATCATGGGAAAAAAGGGAAGAACAAGATGAAAATGGTGGGATGATGTAGGTCTTCTCTGAGAACTCTCTGAGCAGTTGGAAATGCTTAGATGGTTAACGTCAATAGGCAGTCAGCATTTTTAAGGAAGAGATTTCTGCGTGTGTTACGTTTATACTCCGGTTTATCAAGGAAGAGTCCTCTGGGTTACTATTCTGGGGATGTTACAGAAAACCTTAGGCTAAATTGCCTATAGAGATTCACCATATTACAGAGGCTTTCTTACAAGAAATAGAGGTATCCTTACAGTGAGTCTTCTCCTTTTGACAGTCAGGGTACATGCATGTGTATTAGTACTTGTGGTGTTTTTGTTGTTGTTTGTCAATACACTAGGTGAGAATATAGAATACCTGGCCTTTCAATCCTGGAAAACTGATGCCTGCCAGCCCTTGACCAAATCTTCCTATTTTGCCCCTCCTTGTTAAAGAACATTGTAAAATCTCTTGTTTCTTCTAGTTGCTTTCTCGAAGCACAAATTGCATATCTCTACACCTGTGTTTCCCTGTTCTTTCTATGGTTCCCCTGGGCACCCAACCTCTGAGTGCTTCTTTCACATCTGAGCAGTGTTCTAAAGAACCTCTCCTTTCTCTTCCATCCTGAGGTAGGCAGCTGGGACTGGCTTGGTGAGGACAGAAGGGGGAAGAATGTGAGAAGAGGTTATTTTCACTTCAGTCTCTTTACTCTGTCAGGATTGAAATGTGTGAATTGATATTTGATTGCGTGATTCTTGACCTTGCCCAATCTGAGCTTGCAGGGGAGTCCTTTCAAACACTTGTGTTGATATTGAGCCACTTGAATGACAGTTATATTTGCCCTGTTATTAACTTGTCCTCAAGTCACTGGTAGCTTTTTCCTGAGCACATTTTTGCTGTGATTTTTGAGGGGGTGTTGGAGTCCAAGCATACACCTAGACTAAGCAGCCTACCTGAGTCTGTCTTACATGCACAGAATTCACCTGAAAGGAGTGTATTATTGGACCCATCTGGGCCAACAGTCTTTACTGTGCCTGTTTTGTCAGCGTGTCTACAACATCAACAGGTGAAATTGTCTCTAACAGATGTTTAGACATTCCTATCCATTAGCTGTGAGTCTGTGCACTGAAATTATCATTTTGATCCAGTTACTTTTATGGCGACTATTTTAATAACTGTAAAGCATTATTGACGTGGTATGTTCATTACTGTTTGTCAGGGTGAAGAAGTAGCATTTATTGGTTGTTGTTCAGGTTTGAAGAAAAGAGTTTCTTCAGGTTTAGTATCAGAGGAAGAACGCTTGCTCCATGAGGGAATGGGCCAGAAATCAGGGCCCTCATTTTAATGAAATGTTAGCAGGCTGTGTTAGGGGGAGTTGCTAGGGAGGGGACACACATGAAGAACCAGTGAGAGCATTCAGGGTAGATTCATGCACAGTTAGAAATGGACGTGCATTGAGAGTTCTGTGACCCGTGCTCAGATCATGTCCCTGCTTCTGACAGGCCATTGACTAGAAGCCACAACTTTTCTGAACACTTGTGTCTTCGTACAATGAGAATATTTGACCAGAATTCTACAGTCTCTTGTCACTCAAAAACTTCTATGGTATTATCATTATAAAGTCCTATCCCATTTATTAATAGTATTATGCCACAGTTAAATTTTAATAAGACTTTTAAGTGATTTGTTCATCTATACTAATAAACTTGTTGCTCTTCTTGCATTGTCTTGTTGGCATCTTTACATGGAAAATAAAATATATTCTTAGGATTTGGGGCAATAAGGACTCTCAGGTATTTTTTGGAGGGGAGTTGTAATACTTTCAAAATCAGGAGAACTAAAACATTTGCCCTCCCACCGCCACCCTTAACTACTTAGACACTTCAAAATATTAGTGAGAATGTAAATTCAACCTAGAGGTATCAATAATACAAATAGATACTCAATGGAATGGAATCTGAACAGTGCCCTTCAGAAAGCCCTGAAAACACTAGTCAGCCTAACGTAAATGCCCAAGGAGACAACTGGTCATTTTTTAAAAGAAATAATTCAAAGATATAGGAAAAATGAGATGATGAATCTGTTGAAACTGCGTGATTCCTATTGCATTTTGAACAACGGGCCCCGACACGCCCGGTAGATGCCAGTTTTAATTCTGTGAAAATTAAGAGTTTGCATGTGTCATATCCATGTGACAATTGACAAAATGACCCCAATAAGCTTTCGTTTGTTTGTTTTGGTGGCAGTAGCGGTTGTCATCGCTGTTGTTTTAAATAGGAAGATTGGTAGGAGAAGGAAGGGAAGAATGAAGGATGGGTAAACGGAAGGGGGAATAAACCATGAGAGACTGTGGACTCTGGGAAACAAACTGAGGGCTTCAGAGGGGAGGGGGGCGGGGGATTGGGATAGGCCCGTGATGGGTATTAAGGAGGGCACATACTGCATGGTGCAGTGGGTGTTATACGCAAATAATGAATCATGGAACATTGCATCAAAAACTGGGGATGTGTACTCCATGGTGACTAATATAACAAAATAAAAATTATTTAAAAAAAATAAAGTAATTCTCAAAAACTGGACCTTTTCTGGATTGGATGCGTTTGTTTCTTTGTTCTAACATAGTACTTTAGGGTAATTATCTTTTTGTGCCTCTAAAATGCTTAGGTAAGTACCACCATGCAAAGTTATATTTTCTCCCTGAGTTTCTAATGATTTTTTTGCTTTCTTAATATTGCTTTTCTGGCTTCTTTAGTTTGCTGAATCATTGCCTACGCCTCTGGGAGACATGTAGTTATTTCCCAAAGGATTCACCCCTGATGAGAAGTGATTGCCTACGTATTAGCGGCTTAGGTGTTTCTGCTCTTTGGTTTCTTTCTTGATAAATCGCAGTTGTTGCAGAGCAAATGTACAGCTAAGCTCAGGAATAGCAGATTTCATGGTGGATGGGCCCAAAGGAATTGGTGACATGTTCTTCTCTGGCTTTTTGCTTTAGACCTTGTTTCACATGTCAGAGGGTATTGGTGATAAAACCATTCTGCCATCTGCCCTTTCGAGCTGAGAGGTTTCTTGTTGTCCCAGGCTTGTGTCTCATACACTTGACTCTACTTTTGAAGCCCCTGCCACTGGGTGTGTTGTATATTTCAGAGACACAGGTACAGGGGGTTTTTATAAAGACCAACTAGAAACATGTCTAAGAGAGTGTGTAGGTTTCCAAAAGCAGTAAATTACTGGAGGTGTCCTCACCTGGACAGTCTGAAGAAAATCAGGTGACTGATTTGAGATCACTTGGGTTAATTAAGGTCATATTCCATAAAGTGGCTGCATTTTACTTTCTGGGCGGTGAAGACTGGGAAAGCTTTATGGAAACAGTTTAGAACACCATTATGCATCATTAATTAGAGCTGACAAAGGCAGCAATCAGTCAGAAAGAGAAAAGGCCTAGAACAGTGCTTCAACATTGAAAGCAGATTATAATAAGGCAGAGGAGGGTCCCAGGCAAGTGTAAAAACAGCTACAGCTGCAGGATCTGAAAGATTCTGAAGTTCCTCATCCAGGTTTGTGATCATTGGGTAGGAGCTTCTCGTTAGTACGGGATCCAGCGCTGGTTTCTCCAGCCCGCCCGGTCTTACAGGCTCTGAAAGTAAGGAATACAGCGAGAGACAGGCAGAGTTGGACAGCTTTTAGCTAAAGGAAGCACTGCAAATATTGGCAAAAACTTTTGACTCTCAGACCAAGTGATTTAAAAGTCTATTAAATGTCACAGGGACAGAATTTCATACTGTTTATATAGCACGTCTGTCCTTTAGAAAATGAATAGGCTTGTTTCTTGTAAACCAGTTGTCCCGAGGTAACGTTGAGGATTTTTCAGCTCAGGCTCTTTATGATAGAGGTGCCGTCACTCATTTTCATGCACCGTATCTTAGGGTACTTTTTAGTTTTCCTTTTGTTTCATATAAAAAAATCTCACCCATATTTTAAGTAGAATAAATGTGTCATCTTTTTTTTTTTTCTTTTCTTTTTTTGGTGCCAGTAGCATTAAGACCAATCTAATCCCCTTTGACAAAGGAAATGTATATCCACAGTCTCTGTTTGGGGGGATATGACTAACCTACCTGTTCTTCTTACTTTGACTACATTATTCACACAGACCCTAAACTATGAGACCAGTTTCCCTTCTTCATGCAGGCAAAACTCCACTGAAATAATTGGGAGTTCCGTGTAACTCAGGCTGAAGTTAATAGCTTTCTTCTGCTACTATCCTTTACACTGCCTATTGCTATGTGGCAAATGTATTTTTTTTAAAGATTTTATTCATTTATTTGACAGAGCGAGAGAGCATAAGCAGGGGGAACAGTAGAGGGAGAGGGAGAAACAGGCTTCCCCCTGAGCAGGGAGCCTGAGGTGGGGCTGGATCCCAGGACCCTGGGATCATGACCTGAGTCAAAGGCAGACGCTTAACCGACTGAGCCACCCAGGTGCCCCATGTGACAGATATTTTTACTTAAGCTTATTTTTCTCTGTTTCCCTTTCATTTAGTCATCCAAAATAATATTACAAGTTCATAAGGAAAAGTAACCTTTCTGCTTTAATCTCCTCTGCTCCCAGAGGATAGAACCAGTCTCCTTCTCCAGCAGGCTCTTGTTGAATTTTCTCAGTATAGCTGTTGTCACCTAACACTGTGTATGTGATGTCATAATTGGCTGGCATTTGTCTCTCTCTCTCTCTTTTTTTTTTTTTTTTAAGATTTTATTTATTTATTTGACAGACAGCCAACAAGAGAGGGAACACAGGCAGGGGAAGCTCCCCCTCCCCAGCAGAGATGCCTGATGCGGGGCTCAATCCCAGGACTCTGGGATCACTCCCTGAGCCGAAGGCAGACGCTTAACGACTGAGCCACCCAGGCGCCCCATGTCGCTTTCTTTCTCGAGACTTTGAACCCCTTTTTTGAGGAGGCGAATATCTTCTTCTTCCTCACAGTGGCCTAAGCTCTATCAAACATGTGCGAGGACCTCAAGAAATGTTGAATTGTATCTTCCTTTGAGGGGAGTTATGGGACATAATTATGGAATATGGAACACGAGGGCTGCTAGCAAATTTCATTTTCTCAAATTACTTTGATAGCAATATGAGATCATTGGAAGAAGCTAGTTTGAAATGGAAGAACATGACAGAAGAGATTATACTTCCATTTCTGAGAAATTTCCTTCCTTCCCAATAGGGGCCAAGTCAGTAAAGATGGTTTTTGCACAGAATAGTACAACTTGCCTGGAAAATGTTTGCATATAGGAAATAATGGCAACCAGTGATTTCTGTTCGTGCCATGTACTAGATATTTTCAAAGGTACTTTCTATCGCTTACCTCTTTGAATCCTTACAATAACTCTATGAAAAAGATTGTATATTCTTCTGTATGTGAGAGTATAGAGAGAGGTTATGTCCGAGACCACATTAGAAATAGCACAACAGACCCACGACTGAGCCTGTTTCTGAACCAGATCATGTCCTCCTGTCTGTACGACACTGCCTCCCACCATGCCCACCACTGATTGTCTCTCTCAGACTCAACTGGTTGCTGGCTGGATTCGCCAGGCTGGGAAGAGTGAGGACCCAGAGATTAGGCAGATGGGAAGGGAAAGCTGCTTTTTAAAATAATAAGATAGAAACTAGAACCTTCAAGGACATTCTCTTGAAGGACACCCTGTGGGCCTCACTCTTTCCTCCCAATTTCATCCTCCCCATGATGCTCCTTCCCTTCTGTTTCTCAGCCACCTCCCTGCCTCAGGGAGACACTGATGATCTTTTTATCCTGTGGCTTAAGGGGTGATATAAAATGATGCCCTCCTTTGGTTTCGTTAACATAGCAGAGACCACTGGAACTTGCTAGATGCCACGGGAGAACAAAACTGATACAAGCACAATTTTAAAATCTATTAGCAAGCCAGTCTTTAAACTTCAGGCTTCCGTTTTACCTGACTTAACTTTCTGCCCATTTCCTTCAATATCCGTTTTCCAGTGTATATTAGCATAGTGAGTCGGTGAATCCTCTGTAGTGGGAGAGAGCAATAAGGCAGTAGGCTAAGGTTGGTTAGCATCAGGAACCTGGCAGCAGGAAGGAGGCCTAGACAGACTACAGATGGGGCTTTAGGAGTCAGACAGCAATCCCTGAGTTAACTCTCACAAGGCAAGACTTGAGTTTCGGAAGAACTTGGGGAGAGGAGTAGGGCAAAGGCTGCAGCTAGATTGAGTTGATGTTGGCTGATGAGGGCCAGGGGTGGTGCCAGAGCCTGCTGCTGGCCCATCTGTTGATGATCACAGTGCATCAGATGTAAGGAATCAGGACAGGACACATGGTAAGCAGACAGACATGTAGCCAAGGTGACCACGATCAGTTGCCGTCCTGCTCCTTATCACGCTGTAGTTTGATCATGGGTTCTTCAGTTCCGTGAGTCATGGTGGGAGGCAGGAGGAAGATGGGGCAGTGCCGGGAAGGGTGTGTTTCCTCTCTCGGTGGGATCAGGCTAGAGGGTAGTATTTGAAAAAATATTGATCAGTGTTTTAACTTTTTTACTCAGGGGGGAAACAACCCTATTGTTTTTATAATATAGAGTATGGAGACTAAAGCTCCATGGGATCTTTTTGGCTAATGGTAGGGAATACAGTGTTTCACTCCAAGGAAGTGAATCAGAATCTCCTGGGGAAGGTGAGCTAATTTTGTTTATTCAAAGGGGGCACTGGTGGCTTGGCTCTTCACTGGAATTTTTCGACAACTCCTGACAGGCATTTACTTCCTTGGTTAGACACAGGAAAGGAGGGTTTGCTCTCAGAAGGAACCCCTGGCAGGTGTCCTCCACTAATTGGATTAGTGATTCAGGCTTTGAATATAGATGGATCTTCAAATTATGTTGCATGCATGACATTTTAAAAAGATGACACACTGAGCCAAACCAGCTGTGAAGACCTGGCATTCTGTGCCTAGGAGGTTCTAAGACATATGCACCTTCAACCAAAAAGGACTTGGTTAGATAGATTGAGGAGGCAGCTACTTTATTTATTTATTTATTTATTTTTAAGTTTTATTTGTTTTTCAGTAATCTCTACACCCAACATGGGGCTCGAACTCACAACCCTGTGATCAAGATTTGCACGCTCTTCAACTGAGCTGGCCAGGCTCCCTGAGAAGGGAACTATTTAAAAAATATTTTTGCAGATGCTCTCGCCATATATCATCATCATGTCTCCCAAGAGAAGTGACTCAAAGTTAGAGTGGAAAGAGGATGGACACCATTAAGACCTAAGAAGTATTCGTTCTTAGACCAGCAGCCAAGAATGAGTTCAGACATTGAGTGATGAGGGCCAAGAATGAACCCGCAACAAGGTCAACCTGTTGATGGAGTCACAGTGCCTCAAATGTATTAGATGGATATATAATGAGGCAGGCATGGAACTGGAGTGTGATGTAGACAGATAGTTTACATTTATCAGCAAAGTAAAGGGAATTAATTTTAAACTGTGTTGAAACAATAGACATAATAGTTTTAAAGTAACCAACTATCAGCTACTTTAAACTATAAGAAATTACAGAATGTCAGCACATTGAAGCCTCTCAGTGCATTAACTTTTGTTGCCCGGTTGAATTATTTTGTACATACTTTGAATATCATCATCTATGTTTAATTGAAGAGTATCTTGACCCAAAGTAAAAAATTAAACAGTATTGCTTGAAACTACCTGTCTGTATTAATTGGGCATTTTTCAGTGCTGTGTACCCCAAACAAAAATACAGACCTAATTTGAATGCTGAAACAGATATGATCTATACTGCTCGGTTTGGAATTTGGGGATAAATCTAGTAACCTCATTATTCTCATTAATCAACTTTAGAGTGAGCAAATTTGGTAGAAAAATTAGATTTAATATTTTTAATCTTTAAAACCTCCTGTCCTCTGTATTGAAGGCTTCTTTTTTTTTTTTTTTAAAGATTTTATTTATTTATTCGGACAGAGATAGAGACAGCCAGCGAGAGGGTGCACAAGCAGGGGGAGTGGGAGAGGAAGAAGCAGGCTCATAGTAGAGGAGCCTGATGTGGGGCTCGAACCCATAACGCCAGGATCATGCCCTGAGCCGAAGGCAGACGCCCAACCGCTGTGCCACCCAGGTGCCCCTGTATTGAAGGCTTCTTATTAAGATTTTGTTTGAGAATGGTTACTCTAAAGACATTTTCACAACAAATGTTTAGACACACACACCAAAGAATGCTAATTTGTGCTGCTTATGATATAGAAATGTAGTTTTCACAATTATTTACAACTTCTCCAAATTTAAGAATGTGGCCTTCTCTTCCCATGTATTCAACATATTTTGAGTGATTAAAAAATGATTTGTGAATGTGTATAAAGTTGTACTGTCTTAACATTAGAATCTTTTGTGGCTCAATTTTCTTAGTAAAAACACCTTCCATTAGTGTGTCAGGCCCAGCAAGCTTATTTGTGAATCTGACAGTTTTACGCATGGAGGAAGATTACTTAAGCTGTGATTTTCAGGTAGAGTCAAACAGAACAGAGGAACCCTTTTGTGTATTCGATAAAAACATCACCCCAAGATGTCCTACTTTTGGCACAGCCAGAGGGTGGCCTATTTTCATCCCCATGCCTTGAATGGGACTTCTCTTTGACAGGGGCCATCCTGGAAACCAACCTCCTTGGCCTTCTTCCCTGTTATAAAGGAAGTGCTCTTCCTGTCCTTATCAGTGTTGGGGTTACAGTTTCAAGGGGGGCTCTGAAGCCACGAGACACATGAGAGATCCTAAGAGGCTGGGTTGGCATTAATAGAAACTGAAGGAAAGAGACTGAGGGCATTCTGTGGATAGGAAAAGAGAAGGAAAAAGTGTCATTCTAGATTGTGCTTCTACTGACTTTCCGTGGATTGTGCTTTTTCTCCCCCTTTCATTTTGCAGCATATATAAAACTGAACGTTTTAATGTCAGTGAGGACCGAGAATGAGGTTATCAAAAGATACAGTCCTTGAGAGATTTCTGCTCTGAATCAACATGAGAGTTCAGTAGTTATAATTCCAACTGCTATTATGATTTTGTAGATGGAACAAAAGTACAAAGAAAGCATCTAGTTTCTTGTGAATTTAAATCCACGCTTTCCAAAATAGACGGGAAGAGAGCAGTAGATTAAAAAAATGGCTTTAAAAAGACCGAGTTTGCATATTAGAAAGAAAACGTGCCAGCTGTTTGATTCATTGTTAGACATAAATGATGAGAAACTCATAAACCAGTCATGTTCAGTCTGGCTGTAAATTTATATTTCATTTGTTTTCAGTGTCTGGTTACCAGTAGTAACCAGATAACCAGATTTTTATAAATCCCTACTAATGGGAATATACCAAGTAATCGCTAATATTTTATCATAAAATTTCAGAAATTATAACTACTTCAGAAACAAGAGCAATCTGGGAAATTCCCACTTAACTATATTTTCTTTTCCTGTTTCCTGTTGCAGAAGGTCCATCTTCCTTCAGAATAGAAAAAAGGGAAAATGTGAAGGGGAGTTCAACTTTCTCAGACATTTATTTGCCATTTGTTCTTGATGTCTTCTAGATCCTGTCCAAATCCCAAGGCCTTTTACTGTTTGTCTTTGAAGTCTCTAAGACACGGGGAATTTGGTAGCAGCACTCAGAGAGAGATAACTGGAGACATACTTTAATTTCCTTTGAGAACAGAACACCATGAGAACAATTTAAATGGCTAGAAACTATCTCCAAATTAGAGGAGACTCTTAATTCGCAGGAGCCGGAATGGATTATGGAAGTGGGTCAGGGGATTTTATTCTCCAGAAAGTATCTGCAAAGCGTTGGGGGTGGAGGAGGGAAGGGAGCGGCTGTCCCGCGTTGGCATTCTGCCAGGTGCGTGTATGTTCAATCTCCACAACCACTCCGTAGCTTCCGAGTTACTAATGAGCTCGACGTAGGAGTAAACGGACTCCGAGGTTGAGCACTTCGCCCAGGTTTCGCAGCTAGCAAATGCTGGAGCCAAGATTCAAATCCAGATCTTCAGGTTTCTAAAAGTGCTCCACTGTGCACTTCCCCTAGAGATCACGCTCCTAAGTTTCGTTTTCTTTGAGGCCAACGACAAATTTGACTTGCCGAGTTTCTTCTGGCCTCTGCTGCCGTGTGCCACAAAACGGACCTCTCCCTGACATTGCCCACAGGCCCCCGGGCGCCAGAGGAAAGGTGTCCAGGATGGTTTGTGTCCTGGGATATGTGATGGCATCCTTTCCCCCAAGGCTGTGAACACTGAATTTCTTGAATTCATTCAGCTTATGTTAAGCTTTCCAATAGTCCTATAAGAAATATCCTTTCCCAACAAAACATGTAAAAGGACAAGTTAAATGAAAAGAGATACCCAAATTCTTTGGGCAACCTGTATATAATTTAGATCAAAAGTATAATCTTTGAAAACCTAATTTAAAAAAATAAAACCTCATATAATCGAGCTTGAATTTCTGGGTATCTTCATACAATTCTGAAGAATATACGATCAGAAAATTCACTTTGTGAATTACATTTGGCATTGATCACTCTTCGGTGGTGTTAGGCAGGCTCATTACAAGGGCTCTCCGGCCTTTTGAGGCTTCCAAGACGTGGCTGGCAGAACGAATATTCCCTAAGGTCGCTCTTCATTTCGCGGGCTCTAGAGTATTGTATCAAGAACACTACAAGAGTTCAATGGGTGATTTTTCAGTGATGGTTGTTTTCGCTGCTTTTGTTTCTTTTGCCATTGCTTTATTCTTTTGGAGTGGCTTTGCCATTCCTGCATTCTTCTCTGTAAACTTTAGGTTGCCCTTGTTAGCACTTTTATTAGAATGTCCGTGTCTATAGGAGAGTCTTGTCCACAATGAGAGGAAATTCTAGGCTGCCTGATGTTATTTTCGATGCACACCAGAGACCACATTGGAAGAACAAGATCACTGTGGCTCTTTTTCTTTTTTTAAAGGTTTTATTTATTTGAGAGAGAGCACAAACTGGGCGGGGTTGGAGGGGGGCAGAGGGAGAGGGAGAAGCAGGCTCCTCGCTGAGCAGGGAGCCCGATGTGGGGCTCGATCCCAGAACCCCGGGATCATGACCTGAGCCCAAGGCAGGCGCTTCACCGACTGAGCCACCCAGGCGCCCCTCGCTGTGGCTGTTGATGGTGAGCAGCCGTTCTTGTATCCTGCCAGACCTTCATCCCAAAGGCACACCACGGTTACCGTGAGGAAACCACATAGGGGAGCTGGTGGTGCTGCAGCCGTGGTGGTTACACGGAGATCGATAAGGGCCCATTTCTGGCAATGTGATTGGCAGGGAAACAGTTCCTTGAAGTTTGTCCCTGGAAAAAGGTGGCTAAAAGTGTTCCCGAGATTGATCAGTGCACTCTGCAGGTTTGCGCTGTGCTCGGCTAGGGGAGATTTCAAGTTTAAAGATCACAGGTTCAGTGAATTTGCAGGAACGTGTTATGCTGTTTTTGTTTCCCTCCCTAGAAGACAAAGGACTTGAGCAGAGTTTATGAAGCGGGGCGGAGAGGGTGTGCCTGACACCTATGTGCTGATGGGACTCCACTCTGTTTTTCGATGTGACCTTGCCACTGGGCCTCCAGTGTGTGTGCAGTGTCGTAGAAGATGGCAGAAACCCTTGGGATATACTTGTCAAATCCTTCAGTGATGGCAAAAATCACTTCATTCCTTAAGTGACTTCTCTCTCTCAGGCAAGGCTCACGGTGGGCTCCGCGCACACCAGCAGTGTGAGTCATTAACAGCCAACGGCCCAGAGACAGCTGCACTTGGAGCTGCCCGAAGGCCGGAGGATACCAGAAGGCCAACGGATCCTGCCTAGGAACCTGCAGATGGCCCAGGTCTGGGTGCTGAGAAACACAGTCGTGGGTACAGGCAATTGGGGACATAAGGAAAAGACAGGAACAAAAGCATGATTCCGTATTCTGGGCAGAAGGTGCCGTTTACCTCTTGCTTTTCCTTATCCCCTCGTGCAGCTTTCGTACTTTCCCCGGACCCGCGTGTGTTCTGTGAAAGGCGAGGCCATGTGAGATAACAGATGGAGCACTAGACCAGCGGCCAAGATCCTTGGGTCCCAGTTCCAGCCTCCCCAAGTTCTAGACCAATGGTTTTGAATAACCTCACCTCTCGGCAGCCTTAATTTAACACTCATCTCTTTTTAGAGGTTTTAGGAGTTTCCTAGGGCTGCCGTAACAAATTACCACAGAGTGGGCGGCTTAAACAACGCAGATTTATTCTCTCACAGTTCTGGAGGCAAGAAGTTTGAAATAGCGGTGTTGGCAAGGTTGGCTCCTCGTGCAGGCTCTGAGGGAGAATGTGTTCCACACCTTTCTCCTAGGTCGTTGTTGGCGATCCTCGGCCTGCCTGGGATGATTGTCCCATCACTCCCATCTCTGCCTCTGTCTTTACATGGCCTTTCACTCCGTGTGTCTCGTCTGTCTCCTTTTCTGTCCCTTAGAAAGGACACTTCTCAGTGGATTCAGAGCCCACCCTAATTCAGGACGATCTCCTCTCAAGAACCTTACCTTGATTACATTTGCAAAGACCCGTATTCCGAGAAGGTCCCATTTGAAGGTCCGAGAGGACATACCTTGTTTTGTTTTCAGCCTACTACAGGGGTGGCATATCTCCCTCCCTGCACTGGTTCGAGTTAGGGAACAGTGAGACACCCCGCACATGAGTGTCTTATGAGAGGTCAAGGGCTACATTTTATTCGTGTCACTGCCCGGCTCAGAGGCCTTTGTAAATGGCCCCCAGTTGTGGAGGCCGCTCTCCTTTCTTGTATGCCATTCCCATTATGATCTGATCCTGGGCTAGATCTTTCTAGAGGTTTGTTTCCTGTCACGTTCCCTACAGCATCTTACGCTCTGGCCCCAGAAGATTACTTATTTTCTGAATCCTCATGCATTCACCCTCTTAATTTCCCCCACTTTTCCTGCCCCCTCACTTTGCACTCGCTTTTCTCTCCTACTTCTCTTTCAAAGCTGGGCTGATATCCCACTTCCTTGGCTAACTGTTCTTCCCCTAAGTTGAAATTTCTCCAGGAATGTGCTGAAGCTAGCTCACACTGCCTAGAGAGAGCCGAATGCTGATGGTTAAATATTCAGTAATGCTTTGGCAGCTTGAATTTAGCCCCGGTAGGAGTGTTTCCATCATGGAGATTGGCAAGTGCCTCCAAGGAGAGCATTTTCTCTCTCTTTCCTCGCACACCACTGAACCTTCCCCTTCTCTGCACCTCTGTAGCATGTTGTTTTTGCTTCTCTTTTAGCATCTTAAACATTATCTGTCTATTCTTAATTATGGAAAGAGCCATGGGCTTGGTAGATTTTGAGTTCTTTGAGACCAAAGAAATACACTATATTCTGTGGAGTTCTCTTCTATCTCACAGCACCTGCTGTGGACTGGTGTTTCCCAGAGTGAGCGTGTTGAAGCCTTCACCCCCAATGTGACTGTGTTTGGAGGGGACAGGGCCTATCACAAGGTCATTAAGGTTCAATATCATCCTAAGGGTGGGGTCCTGATCCAGTAATATTAGTGTCCTTTTAAGAAGAGACACTAGAAAGTGAGCTTGTTCTTTCTCTCTGTTCTATGTGGATACAGTGAGAAGGAAGCCGCCTACAAGCCAGGAAGAGCTCTCGCTGGAAACCTAGTTGGCTGACACCTTGATCTTGGACTTTTCTGTTTGTTTGAGCCACTCAGCCTGTGGGATGTTCTTAAAGCAGCGTGAGCAGATGAATACAGGACCTAGTACACAGAAGATGCTCAGTAAACATTTGTTAAATTGAGTTGGATAAAGGAACAAATAGAGTAGGACAAGCAACGTTTATTGAGCCTTCCCTCTGTGCCAGCAGCTCTGTAAAGCAAGGCCTATTATTAGACCCATTTTATAGATGGTAACTGAGGCTTAGAAAAGTGAGTAGTTGGCCCAAAGTCGGATTGTATAGCCTAATTCTTAAACACTCTATTACATGTTTTCCTGAATACGACGAATTTCTTATCCCAGACCTCTACCATCCAATAGCATAGCCACTAGCCACGTGTGGCTATGGAGCGGTTGAGATGTGGCTGGTCTGGATATTGAAGTACAAAACACTGGGTTTCAAAGGCTTAGTATGGAAAAAAGGAATGTTAAATATTGAAATGTTAAAAAGTAATATTTCATAGTAAGGTATAAGGGGTCAAATAACATAATTTTTACCTCTCTAATGCGGCTGCTAGATGTGGCTTCATTATATTTCTGTAGAAAAAGAGACAACTGTTTCCCGGGACCTGGGAATACTACGTCAGCTGCTGCATTGCTCTACAGCATTTGTGTATCCAGAGATCCGTCTCTAGGGCAAAGACCCGATCATTAAGACTACTCCACATGTCTTTAACTTCCTCTGGAATTTGCTTTTGGTCATTGCCCTGACCCTTTGAGACTAGGCATTTGCTAAGGATAAAGGGATAAAGGTCAGTGCTTCAGTCAAATTGGCATCTTGGGGAAAGGTCAGGCATCCAGAGAGTCAGGAAACAAGGTTGGAGCCGTTGACCAAAGTACTATCTCCAAAGAATCTGTGAATATCAGTTACAATAAATCTTGTGCCTGCTCCGTTGGAGGGGAGCCACAGCTCAAAAGAAGATACTTCAAAGGAATTAGTAATCAATTCCTCTCGTCCTTTAGAGAGCAGGAAGCTGCTTCCAGTAAACACGAAATACGCCGCCCTAGAATCCCACAGCTCTGCCCAACTAGCAGGTTGAGGTCATGGGGATGGGCAGTCGCTTCCAAATAGATGAGCAGGTACCTAAGACTTAGCCATTCTTTCCCCACCAGGGTATCACAGGAGGCAAATAGTAAGGAAGGAAGAGGTATGATTTGTGTAAATAGGTCAAATCCTTTGGAAAAGAGAAAATGAAACACCGGTAGATGTCAGTAAAAAGAATCCAGCAGCCTCCCTGCATTTCTGTTTCTCTGCCAGGGGAGCTCTCACACGCTCCAGTCTGAGTCAGAGGAAAGAGAATATGTTGGAGCCCTAGTTTTCCTGCCTTTCTAATGAAGAAATAACTTCTGAAAATGTTAGGATGACATTTTATGTTTCTCCAGAGTGCTGTAGTTTCATGTAATTATTTTGGATTTTCTTTGGTGTTCTAAGTTTCTCTGTCAGCCCCGGAAGCATCATGAATCTCACTGATTTTGCAGGCACGGGGCCTGGCCATTTGTGCCCGAGCTGCGATGTTGACGGCTGTCTCTGACTAGTGTTGCAGAATGCTGCAGGAAGCGTCTCCCTCCAGTCTTCGCCAGATTTCCCTGGTGCATAGAACGTGGTCCTATCTACACTCCTCTGCTGTGAATGAGCGGGCTTTGTGAAGGGTGTCAGGGAGCATCCCTCTAGTAGGGCGGGGACCCCCTGCTCCTGCTTCATTTACGGAGCCCCGTGTGAATTTCAAGGGCCTCCATATCTGTTAATACCGTTCCTCTAAGGAGAACAAGACCATCACAGCTTTAGAGATGGTAAGGATTCCTAAAGTCATCTTGGTGCTCCCTAATTTTTAAATGAACGAGCTGGCAAGGTTGCGTCGTCAAGCAGCCTCACGTATGTAGGTCCTGGTGCTGCTAGCCTCACCCCCTCCCCACTGTGCCAGGAGGTCCTCATGGCAGCCACAGGAGTCAACTGGATGGCAAGATCCTACTTTTAAATCAAGGTCAGAAATAAGTGACTGTCACTTTTTGGCATAAAATGCGAAAATGTGTGCATGATGTATTTGGCCCAGGGAACACCTAGTCTAGCAGTGACTTTGGAATTCCCAGCTGCGTCGGTTTCCCGGGCAGACCTCATTTGTTTCTGTCCCTGCAGATGACAGAAATGAGCTGCTGCTCCTGGAGTCGAGCAGGCTTTTCTCCTGTTTTTTAAACAGGAAGAAAAGTGAACTTGAGTATCCTTTGCAAAGTATGCTTCCTTGGGGGAACTAGCTTCTCCAGCAATGATAGGTAGAAACGAGTCTATTTTTGCCTCTCCTGACCCGGCACTGTCCCCTCCCCCACCCTCATGCTGATCCTTCATCTCTGCTCTCCCTTTGTCCTGATCCCCCCTGGGTCACAGGCAGTGACATTTTTAGAATGCTTTAAAGTAAAATGCCTCCTTTTCTTCCCGGGCTCTTCTACTTGGGGGAAGCCCTCTAGGCTTTGAACACACACATCTCCCGTTTCCCTGCAGGAGGAAGCACAGCGCCCGGCCACCTGTGATGCGACTGGGTGGCATTTTGGCAGCGCGGTGGGCACTGGGACAGTGCCCGGTCTCACACTCCCCCGGCATTTCCTGCCACTTGTGGAATTTGTTTCCTATCACCTTTGCTAACTCGTGTGGGTTTGTATTTTAAGCAGACTTCCTGCTTCCGCAGCGCTTCTCACATACGAGACCCAGAGTAACCCGAGGATCAAACAGAATGACGAAATCACTAAGATCCTTCAGTTCAAGTGGCGCTTTACCTCCACACACCTCTTGGGTGCCATCTTAGGACTCTTTTCAAAGGCGTTTTCATGGGTTACGGTAATTTTGAGCAAGGCTTCATTTGTCTTAATTAATATAAAAATAACCTCACTGTAGCCTAGTCTCATTCCCCCAGGGAAGCCCCCAAATTAACCTTTGAAGTCGAAGATGCTTTTAAAACAACCTTGCCATTGCTATTTGAAAAAAAGTATCAAACTTGATAGCCTGCATGTTACCTTGGCTGTATAGAAGAGCTCAAAAGAACAGTCGAGAGAGAGAAAGGAGAATAAAATGTTTTGATAAAGCGCTGTCACCAAATGTCGTTCCAAACCCAAAGAAGTCCCCCCCCCAGAGTCTCTACACCTTAAATTCATCCACAAATTGTGAACTCTCCTATTCATTGGTGCTAATCGCAGGAGTGAAGAGATGGAGAGAATAGAGGAGCCCACGAGCTTATCAGGTGCCACCCAGAATTAGTACTAATTGATCCCAGCTCAAGCTGCTTAAGCCTCGGAGATGAAGAAGTTCCCGGGGCATAATGCAGCACACCGTGAGATGCAGTTTTCTCAAATTCAGCTGGCCCCAGATGGAAGCATTCCATTCTGATGGATGAGATATTTGCTTCCTGGGAGTGTTTTCCTTCACTGCAGGCAAGAGAAATTGCTCCTTAAAATATACCTCTTCATGGTTGAGAAATACAAAACCCTCCATGGTTTAAAATTCCAAATGGCTAGCCATTGTCAAAAGTACCAAGACATCAAAGCATCCGAGCACCGGTCTTGCTGTGCTCTCAAGTCTGGTATTTATAGCAGGTCCTGATTGCCTCTGCCTTCCCTTCCTCCTTGTTCCTCTGAGCAAACAGGTTGTAATTTCAAGAGCAGCACTAATAGAGAAAAATGTTGATGGTAAATGTCTGTGTTTGCCTCGGGCAGTTAGAAAACACATCAGCTTTCTGGATTTGTGTTCCCTCCCCTTCCTTCCCAGGGTCTATACTTTTGTCACTGATGAATCTGCTGCTGAAAAGCCTGGTAAACAAGATGTAACTAACCTGGCGTCAGCCCTTTAGACATTTCCCTGATAACTAGTGGGCCGCAAGGCTTGAGAACTATGGCACATTATTTAGGTTACTATTCTGATGGGAAGTTAACCAGAAATTCTTGTTTGAAGCTCTTACTGCAGTAACTTATGAAATTGTGTTTGATGATGTTTGAAACCTGCTATTTGGTAGTGAGACTTATAAAAGAGGAATGGTGGTTACATCTGAATTTCAGTTCTCATTTTGCCATAAGGTGGAGGGAACAGACTGCTGAATTTTCTTTGAATCTGTGATTTCAGCTGAATTATTAATTGTTATTGTGATTCTGGTTTGTGCCAAGCACCAAGTGTTATCTTTTTCCTAAACACAGAATTTCAAATGAATTTTTTCGTACAATTTGGACCACTGTATTTTACTTCAAAATTATTTTAAAAATCAAGTTTTTAAAGAATAAAACTAGCTCTCAAAACAGACTTTTTCTTACCTTACTCTCACTTTCAAGCTATATCATGGTGATGCTCACAGGAGGGATTCATATTCAAAACAGTGTAAATGCTAGAAAATCTTATGTATGATGATATTTAATTTATCAACAATGTGCTGGGTTCAGTTGGCATAAGTACAGAATTGCAACCAAATCAACACAGAAAATTAGAAGGTCCTCCAGACACCACATGACCTTTACGACATATTCACATTTCAAAACTTAAATATATGTTAAACCCATTAAAGAAAAAATAAGAATGTTTTTCTTAGCAACTTAAAAACTTGAAAAGAAAAAAGAACCACCACGCCCTCTAGTGACAAATCATAAATCAGCAACAAAATGCCATTTGGTTAATATTCCAAACCCCTTGGGAAGAAAGCCCTGTGTTTCGGAGGAAACATGAGTTATGACTAAAATCAGTAGATTGAAATGTGAAAAAAAAGAGGGTGAGGAGGAAAAACTTTGTGTTTTTAAGTGCTAATAGTCCCTTGCATCTCTCCTTTTATTTAGTTTTTACCTTCTTTTTTGTTTTTTTTTTGTTTTTCTTGAGAAATATTAGGTCATGTGAAGGGGTTCACATGTACAAGCTTGCAGATTGATTTTGGAGTTATTTCACCATTTTCAACTTCGGTGATACTCCATTTTGCTCTTTAGTTAGGATTGCATATTTTTAGTTCTGGTACTGTAATCACTTGCCAGAATTTCAGTACTAGGGATGAACAGTAAATGGATATAAGGTAAAAGTAGAAAAAAAAAATACTACCAAAAGAAATACTTATGATCTCACTACTCAGAAATATTAGTGTTGGGGCGTCTGGGTGGCTCAGTTGTTAAGCGTCTGCCTTCAGCTCAGGGCGTGATCCCAGATCCCTGGGATCGAGTCCCACATCAGGCTCCTCTGCTGGGAGCCTGCTTCTTCCTCCCACTCCCCCTGCTTGTGTTCCCTCTCTCTCTGGCTGTCTCTGTCAAATAAATAAATAAAATCTTTTTAAAAAATTAGTGTTAATATTTGACATAGAGATGTATCTTTTATCATTTTTTTTAATGAAAAATACTGCCATTTTCATGCCAAGTGTCAGCCCAGCAGCAGCATTGGGGTGGCTCCCCGTTTGACTGAAGGAGGGCTTGAGATTTGTCGGTAAAATGTCAGGTTGAGCTTATTCTGTTGTATGTACAGCTGAGAAGAATGTGGGCCCCAAGTAAACAGTGTCTTCCACCTTGCCTGACACCCATCAGGGAGTCAGTAACTGCTGAATGAATGAGGTAGACTCACTATTAAATCAAGGTATTGTAGATTAGAGCTTTGGTGATATACTAACCCAAGACGGACCTCTCTTTTCTGATCCCCCAGTGTCTGTTGGGATCACACTGGGGCACTCTCCTTGAAATTTCAATCTTTTAATCTTCTCTTTAGTGCAGTTTTTCCCGGAAGGGATCATGTTTTAACTTGAAGCAAATTGGACGAAATGTAATGGATAACGTTGGGGATGCTGAAATGAA
The DNA here is from genome assembly GCF_002007445.2 of Ailuropoda melanoleuca. NCBI lineage: Eukaryota > Metazoa > Chordata > Mammalia > Carnivora > Ursidae > Ailuropoda > Ailuropoda melanoleuca. The sequence goes on along the minus strand of NC_048223.1, from coordinate 65,583,754 downwards.
GGAGTTTAGGTTGGAAGTGGGCATTGAATGATGTGATGGGGCAATTTTGGAAATTTGTGGTTATTTTTGAAAGGTTTGTGCAAAATCTTTTTTCACTTTCATCATTGTCTCAAGGGTCCTAGTGAGGAACCAGAGGCAGGGCAGAAAAAAAGCTAAGCATTTCATCCTGGCCATCAAACAGCAAGGATCCATCCTCACTCTTCTTCCGCCCCCTAATCCAATGCAGGCGCGCACATGAAAAATGCTTTAGTCTAACCTGCCTCCTTTGTTTCCCCACCTCTATGCCTTTCCTCAAGTTGGACACTAGGGGGGACTGTTGCGAATAGCAAAAGAACACAGGAATTTATAATGGATATTTTATTGTACTTATAAAATATTTTACTTACGTTAGATATAACCATTTTCTAAACCTGAGCAAGTTGTTTAAGTACTAAACAGATTTTTATAGGAATTCTGCTCACGTAATTGCTGTCGTATGTGTGAGGGACCTACATATAGCATTTCTGAAAGAAAAATGCTAAATTTAGGAAGTAGAGATTCAGCTGTAGAAACTTCACTTATTACCAAAAAGATAGAGAGGAAAAAATAAATATTTTGATGACATGAACTGGAGATTTCACTGTGTATTAATTCATGATACCTTAAAAAGCTCATGCTTTGACTTAGAAAGAATTTTTTTAAGTATATTCATATCACAGTCCTGGATTTTAAGTTCTCAAGAACATATTTGTTTTCGGGCTATTTGTAGCAATTTTTCTGACCTCTGTAATATCAGGCATGGGATAATATTTTAATTAACAGCTATAAAAATAGTATTGCTCATTGAAAAGCAAATTCAAACAATGCAAGAGGAATGATATTATAAAGAGAGTAGAAATTGTCCACAGGGGCGCCTGGGTGGCACAGCGGTTAAGCGTCTGCCTTCGGCTCAGGGCCTGATCCCGGCGTTATGGAATCGAGCCCCACATCAGGCTCCTCTGCTGGGAGCCTGCTTCTTCCTCTCCCACTCCCCCTGCTTGTGTTCCCTTTCTCCCTGGCTGTCTCTATCTCTGTCAAATAAATAATAAAAAATAAAATCTTAAAAAAAAAAAAAAAGAAATTGTCCACAAACCCTTTTACTACCCAGACATGACTACTATTAATGTTTTGGTGAGTATCTTTCTAAATTTTTTCCTGTCTTCTCCTGCTTCCCCATCCCTCTTCCCCACCCTCCTGCCTATAGGCAGTAAACCCTAATCCACATTACCAGCTCAAATCTGTCTCCTGAGTGCCATGCGAATGTCCCACAAGCCCCTCAAACTCAATTTTTTTGTGTGTACACTGTCTCTAATATTAGTTCCAGTTGTTGAGGCGATCTGCCAGACTCCTACAATGTATGTCCTACATTCATTTAGGCTACTGGAATAAATTCAGGTTCCTTTTTTGCCACATAGTCTCTCAAACATCGGGACCTCTCCCCGATTGTGCAAAGGAATCCTCAGGGAGCAAATGCAAATTCCTGTTCCCCACTTCCGGAGATCCCGAGTCAGTCGATCTTTAGGTGAGCAGCTAAGGAACCCGCATTGGTTCTCAGCCCACCCCCACCCCCACCCCCAAGTAATTTGGTACAGCTGGTCCCAAGCTCTGACAAAGTCAAGGACAAGCAGGTGAATTTCGATTAAGTTGTTACTCTATCTTCCTCCCACTCATCCTGAATTTTGTTCTGTTTTTATTTTGTTTTTTTGCATACATTGTTGAAGCAGCCAAGCTTGTGGATACCTGCTGACAGCTTGAGTCTTCTTTGTAACATGGAAGGTTCCTGGCGGCACGCAGCAGGGAAGGGCATACAGAAATGTACTTTGTACAGATTGAAAAACTCAGTGTGCGGAATGTGTTAATTAACTGAATTTTTTCAGCCAAGTGAAATTTACTACAATTTGTTTAGGTTTTCACACAGTTTATTCAGCTGCTGGAAGGAAATGTCCAACCAAGGTGGGAATTTAGGACAAAATTAAAGTATAATCATGAGTGTCAGAGCTGTGAGAACTTCAGAGCTCATTGGAACCAATGTTCTTATTTCTTGGAGAAGGGAACTAAAGCCCAGAGAGGTGTGGTATCCAGTCCAAGCCACACAGTGCATTATGGTCAGTCAGATCTAGAACTGAAATCTTCACCCCAGAGTACCACCTCTGTCCAGCGTGTGTTTTTACCCCAGATTAGACAGCATCCCCAAGGTGTATAGGGTTTAACATTTAACCCCTAGGATACTTCGTTTCAGGGTTCCACAACCTCAACTCTTAAGTTCTCAAACCAGCTCTATTGTGTGTGTGTGTGTGTTTAAAGGGGAGTTTGGAACAACAAATTGTACCACATTGAATCCTATTTACCAGAGTGTCACATCCTGCTCGGTGGCTAAGATCTAAAAGTCAAGGTATACCAAAACGAACCTTGGAGAGCACTTAGGGTTGTGTGTCATCTCAGTTTCCACGATACCAATTTTCCCTCCAGCTTTGGACTAGATCTTTGTTACTTCCATGGAATTAGTTGGTTTGTGTTTGAGGATGGTGTTAGAAGAAAAACTATTTTTAACACTAGAATCACAAGGAATCCCACATCCTCAAGATCCTGAGGCTTTCTGAGGGCATGATAGGCTCTGCTCGCTGGATCTGGGGGGACTTGGGAAACACGCTCGTTCTGCGGTATGGCCCAAGGAATTTTCCTTGCTTTTATACTTGTGTCTGTCTCCCTCCCTCCCAGCAGCAAGGGACCCAGTCATTTGCTCTTGAGGGGAGTGAGAAGCAAAGTGTTACCGGGGAAAGATCGCACAGCTCTGCTAGTTTTCCTCACGGTCAATTACAGAGAGCACATTGCTATTCTGTACCAGTTCCTTCCCTGGGTAGTTATAGCTGGGAGCTCAAGACTTCAGACATGTTGTTCTAGAGACTTATTTGGTCTTTCTCTCTTAAAATATACTCCCCCTAGCCCCCCTTCACACACACACACACACACACCCTTAATCTAATAGACCAATCACCCTTAGGTCATTAATGGCTGCAAATGGCTCATGCCTTCCCATTTGCCATCTTCTTCCCCCTACGTTGCATTTTAGACTAGGCTTTTTATTGCTTTAATGGAAAAAATAGAGCACCAGATGCTGGAACGTCAGGAACTAGGGTAGGTGCTTAAAGGGATACAGTTGAGGAGGAGGAAGTTGGGAGAATAAATTGCAGTAGGAGCCTCATATCTTGTCCTTTAAATGGAGGCCTCATGGCTGGCAGAGTTGGGACCCCATTTTTTCAGAAAGTAGAGTTCAGGTTTGTTTTGTTATTGTTTTTTTTCCTGTGTCTACCCATCCTAGCCTCACCCTCTCAGATCACAGGTGCGTGTATGTAACTTTGGAGGAGAAAAGCCTGGGATATCAGAAGTTATTTGTAATTAGCTATGATGATAAAGTACTAGTTAATATGAGAATTAGAGTGGCGAAGTCTGTGCAGTAACCACACATGGGGTCATTGTGAATTCGTGGAGAACATGTTTCTCTCAGCTTTGGTAGACAACTCAGGTTTTCCATTTTGAAAAAGTAGGGAATAGTGCTTTGTTATTTAATAATTGTCAGGAATGTCATAGAACTACAGAATCATGGAGTTCATAGGAACCTCAGAGCTAACTTGGGACAGTGTGATGAAGTGGAAAGATACGTGTTCTGGGGGCAAACTTCAAATCAAGTCTGACCTGCTGTGTAGTCCCAGATAAGACACACAATCCTTTTTGGTCTGTTTCTTCATCTGACAGAGCAGTCTGGATGAAGACATCTAACGCATAAGCTTGTTAGGAGTACTTGTTCTGGGTCAAGAGATATAAATACATTCACATTTCTGTTCCCTCTGCCTTTATTATGCCTTCTCTAGGAATTCTTTCCACCATCTTCTGCTTTTTTCCAGAAATAAGGAACTCATTAATTCTCTGGACAGCATTTGCTAGTTGGGGAGCTTACGTGTGTTCATTCATTCTTGTATTCTGTCATAGTTCTTGGCCCCTCCTTGAGCCAGGCACTACTCTCTGTATTGAATTCAGAGTCAATATCCCTGTAAATTCTGCACTGGGACCCCCTCTTTTCATCCTAGCATCAATGCAAGTTTCCCACATGGCAGCCCTTTTCCTGGGTAAGGACAATCCTTGTGTCTTCAATGCTTCTTCTCTTCTAAGAAGTGTCTTCTTTGGTCTCTAGCCTCCTCACTATCCTGTCCACTAGCATCTGGTTACATTTCTATTTTTTATTTTCCTTAAAATATGCCACCTAGAAATCCCACCTCACCTGCTGTTTGACTAATGCAAGTAAGGCCTTTACTTCCTCTGATTAGGACTGTCTGCTGGCGTGATGCATTTGAAGACTGCATTTGCTCTCAGCTGCTTTTAGGTGGTAATTGTGAATTTTTGATGCCTAAACAAATGTCTCAACACACTCGGGAGTCTGTTGTAGCTCTGTGAAACAGACACTCACTCTGTTAGAAGGAGCAGTGTTCCAGGTGCAGGGAAGGAACAGCATTGTGCTAAGGAAGGAGCCTCTGAGTATAGGGTGTGGTGAGGACTGTGTCTCTGACCCCAGTCTACATCTGACTGGGTACAGACTAGATGCCGCGATACAGATTCTCTGCAATACTGTGATCATGTCTATTGTTGTTCTAAGTCCAAGACAATATTTGTGGATTACGATGCATTGTATTGATGTGACACCAAAAACACAAGTAACCAAAGTAAAGCTAGATAGATCGAACTTATCAAAATTAAATTTGTGCTTCAAGAGACACCATCAAGAACGGGAAAAGACAGTCCACAGAGGGGGAAATAGATTTGCAGATCACTTGACAAAGAGCTGATCGTATATATTTACAAAGCTGTGCAGTCACCGCCATCATCCAGTTCCAGAGCATTCCATCACTCCAAAGAGATGTGCCATGCCTACTGGCAGCAGTCACTCCCATTTCTTCCAGTGCCAGCCCTTGTCAACCGCTAATTTACTTTCTGTCTCAGGGTTGGCCTATCCTGGACATTTGCTGTAAAGGGAACCATACAATATTTGTCCTTCTGTGTCTGGCTTCTTTCACTGAGCATAATGTTCCAAGGTACATCCACTCTGGAGCATGTTTCACCATTCTGTTCCTTTCCAGGGCCGAATAATATTCCATTATATGGACAAACCACATTCTGTTTCTCCACTTATCAGTTGATGGATTGTTCCTACTTTTTGGCTTTCATGACTAATGCTGCTGTAAACATTTGTGGACAAGTTTTCATGTGGAAATAGGTTTTTACTTCTCTTGGGCATATATGTTGGAGTGGCATTGCTGGGTCCAATGGTAACTGTCATAGTTTTTGAGGAATTGCAAAACTGCTTTCCAGAATGGCTGTACCATTTTACATTTCCACCAGCAATGTGTGAGGGCTCCAGTTCCTCCGTATCCTTGCCAACGCTTGTTTTGTTGTGTATCTGATTGTAGCCATCCCAGTGGGTGTGAAGTGGTATCTCATTGTAGCTTTGATTACTTTTCCCTGGTGGTTAATGATGTGGACCCGCTTTCACGTGCTTGTTGACTATTTGTATACATTCTTTGGAGAACTGTCTATTTAGATCCTTTGCTCTTTTTAAATTGGGTTATTTATCTTTTTATTGTGAGGATTTTTTTCACATGTTTTAGAATTTTTAAATGAGGACCATTTTTGAGAAAAGCAAGGATTTTGGTGATTAGAGCACATCTAGAGAAAAGATCTTATAAGGAAAGGAGATGTAGTTAAAGTAAGAGCAATGAATAGGGAGACACAACTACACTTATTTCTCAAAGCACCAGTTACGTGTTTTTTTATAGATGGTTCATTATTTCCAATGTAAAACATCATTCATATCAAACCAGCAGGAAAATAAAATTATTTACAAACTCTTAAAAGTAAACATTCCAATAAGCAATACATAAAAAATTTAACCCATAATCCTCTAATGGCTTGTAATACCAGAAAACACTATATATTTTTTAAAATCTTGAGCAAAGTATTATGACCTTTTGTGAAAAGCCCCTTGTTTCTTGTGCTATTTCAGTTATCACTTGTATAAAAATAATCCTAGTTCTCAGGATTGGGGTTGGGCCATGGGAATAGGTGAGTGTTTGGGTGACCTCTGACCTCAGCCTCCTTTCAGATAAGGTTTAACTCTAGTTCATTGCCTCCTGCACTCCCTCAGCTACTTCTTACATTTGTACAGAGCTTTATGTAAATTCTGATTTGGAAAAACAGTGAACATGTTGAAAAGGAGCCCAAGTTCACATGAAGCTGAATTTTTTTTACATTAATCAAGAACAGAACATCCGTCAGTTTTCCCTTATTCAGAGAGTGCTCAGTGAAAAATTCCAAAACGCAAAGTTATTGCAGATACGTACATTCTGAAACCATTCGATCTGAGCTTCTGTGAAAATGCACGTACTGTACTAAATAATGCAAAATTGAGTATTCTGGGGGAGCGGGTGGGTGCTGGCATTCTATCAAATAATGTATTTTTTTTGGTCTGATTGTCTTCTCTGAATATTCCACAAGGTGGCAGTGCAGGAAAGCTATATGCTGTTAGAATTTCTATTCAGACTGAATAGTCTGGTACATACGTTGGCCCTCCTGAAGAATTTAAGGCTTCCTACCTACAAAAGACTGTTTTCTGAACTAGGAATTATGTTACACCGGATTAGATTTTTAAAATAAAACACAAGATGGAAGATGAATCGCATTTCTTTTGGTTTTACTTTGTTCTTGTTTTAGCCCACAAATATTCTTTCACACAGTGAGTTCATGTACATTATTCAACATGTGACTTGATTTACAGCCCACATGCCAATAACTCCACTGAACAATAAATAGACTATATTGCTTCTTAATATTACAAAACGTGGGCTGTGGTAGAGTCACATAAATGAAAATAAATTTTGAAAACCAAAGTTATAGGTTCTTATAAGTATCTATATATTGTGTTGAAATTAGGATGAACATTCGCAAGGTAAAAGTATATTATTTAATAAAAAGATATGAGTGAGCACAGAAGTGTTTGTTAATATTCCACAGAGATTTTGAATGCTTAACCAAGACCCTCCTTATTGTACGGAGCTTTGTTGGTGTACTCTTATTTGCCTCACTTTTATAAAACACTTGACTTGGTTTTTAAGTTAATGAGCAATAAATGTAACAGATACTTGCTGTGAATTTCAAAACCCAGTTGATACACGTAAAGCCTAGAAAGTTTTATCAGTTGGGATAATGTGTAGTAGGAGAGATTCAGGATTACTCTGCAGCCAGTGCCTATGCTGGGACATGATTGCACAAGGAAACCAGTACTCATCTGAGCTCCTTTGATGTGTGCTTGGGATCTGGAAACAGATCAGGAACTTGAATGTGCTCCAGGAGAGTCTATCAGTGATGTAGTAAGAATGTTTTTCTAAAATAGTCTGTAAGCGCTATCAGATAATCCCAAACCTTTTTCCTGGTTCCTTCCCCCCCACTTACCTCACCTTCCACCTCCCTTCACTCACCTAGCCCCCTACCCTCCACCCCCTATACTCCAGCCACCTCACCTCCCACCCTCCATCCCTCACCTCCCACCTACCTCACCTCCATCCCTCACGCCCTACCCACCTCACCTCCCACCCTCCACCCACCTCACCATCCCCAAGTTGCTTAAGGATTCATTTCCACTAATTACATTTCCATTTTCAGTGTTCTTCACTTGTCTTTAAAAAACAAACAAAAAAGTTTCTTTTTTACAAAACTACACTTTCTGGCCATTTAGGCTATGATCAGTACCAGAAATGGGGTATTAAAACATTTTTAGGGGCGCCTGGGTGGCACAGCGGTTAAGCGTCTGCCTTGGGCTCAGGGCGTGATCCTGGCTTTATGGGATCGAGCCCCACATCAGGCTCCTCCGCTAGGAGCCTGCTTCTTCCTCTCCCACTCCCCCTGCTTGTGTTCCCTCTCTCGCTGGCTTCTCTATCTCTGTCCCATAAATAAATAAAATCTTTAAAAAAAAATTTTTTTTAAATTTATAGCTAGACCTTATGTTTTAGAGCGGTTTTAGGGTCACAGCAAAGTTGAGCAGAATGTACAGAGATTTTCTACACTCTCTGCCCTCATATACACACAGCCTTCTGGTGGGTGATTTTTTAGAGCATTGGGGTTAGTTTCTGTTGTCCTTATCACGCTGTCTCAACAGAAGCTTCATCTCCATGGCCAAACTTTGGCAGAAGGGGGGAACGGAAGGGGATTTTTGATGGTGGAGTGGACTTGATGCAGGAAGAAAGGCCTCGGGCTGATTTCAACTTGCTCGTAAGCTGCAGTGGTTCATCCTGTGAATGACTTTCTCAGAAAGGCGGAGGAGCCGCAGTGGTGATTTCATTTGGCAAGAACTTGCCGCGCTCTCTTCATTCCTGTAAGATCTTAGAGTAATGCTGATAACAGTTTTATTCCTCAACCCGTGCAGGGCCTCCTCCCAGGCCTCAGTCTTAATATCCAAGAATTGTAATATTTGATAATATGCTTGCTCATCTTTTACTGGTTCAGCTTGTTCAGGTGTTTTTTTTTTTTTTTTAAAGTTGTCCGTTTTATTTATATGAGAAGGAAAATACTATATTCCATATTCCTCCTTGTGTAGTCAATTCCTGGAGTTAAAAAGGAAAATAAATGTCTTGGAACGGAGAGTGCAGTGAAGAGAGTTAACTTTGTGAGTGTTGGCAGGTGTTCTGTCAGCCTGAATCAAAGGAGGGCCTAGGAGTACTGGTTACAGAGTACTAGGTCCTGTCAGCCTGGTGCCCTCCAGAGAAGACCTTTGGAAAGTTTATCCTCAAGGGAATACAGAATACCTTCTAGACCAACTTTCTCCTGGGCAGTTAGGGCACTTGCCTCTTAAGGACTTTGTATAAAGCAGGAGAAAAGCTGGTTTGAAGACAAATCAGCATCTGCGTGGTCATAGCAGTTTTTACACCATCTCCCCATTTGAGAAGATGGCGGCCTCAGAGCCCTGTCCTGAGAACAGTTGCTCCAGCTTGTGTGAACGTTAGGCCTACTTGCTGTGAAGTTATTGATACCCACTTTGCAAATAGCCATCAGAATAGTGCTTATTGATGACCTCTTTTGACATAGCGTAGGCTTCTTCGAACATTCCGAATGTTTACTGCAATCCATGAGATAGGTAGGTGAGTGTGCATGGAGACAGCTTGTGGTCCAGGTGGCTTGGAAAACAGGCTGACAGGCAATGGGTAGAGTGTGTCAGAAACGTAGGGACGCATGAAACATCATCGAGAAGTATATGGTTGGACATTTTGGGGCCACATATTGTTCCGGAATTTATACTTCAGTGATAATAATAGTACAATAATGATAATTTATACTACAATGATAATAACTTGTAGACCAGTACAAGTTAACATTTGTCATGTTTTAGGCCCTCTGATAAATCCATTCCGTGCATAAACTCATTTAATCCTCAGGGCACACATTTTACCCCCTGTGTTCACACACGAGGGGACTAAAGCTCAGAGAGGTTCAGTTCTTCAGCCTAGGTCACACAGCTAGATGTAGTAGAGTTAGAATTCCAATCCAAATCTTCGATTCCAAACTTAGGATTTTGAGTTATGAAAGATGTTTTTAAAACTCTGCAAAACTGATTCTTCCAGGAAATGGGGATATAAGAGTTCATGATTTTTCTCTCATTTCCCCCAAGTTGACTGACTATATTCTACCCTAACAAATTCTCAGGGGGACAGCGTGTCTTAATTCAGTATATCATAATGAAGTATTTTAGACTGTGTGGCTTATAAACAACAGAAACGATTTCTCACACTTCGGGAGGCTGCAAGTCTGAGAGCAGGGTACCAGCCATGGTCACATTTTGACGCGAGTTCTCTTCCAGGTTTTAGACTGCCACCTTCTTGTTGTACCCTCAGTGGCAGAGCAGAAAGAAGCCAGTTAGCTCTCTGGCCTCTTGAAGTAAGGGCACCCATTCATGAGGGTTCCACCCTCTTGACCTAGTTACCTCTCCAAAGTCCTGCCTCCGAACACCATCACATTAGGGGGTAGGATTTAACATATGAATTTGACAAGGACACATTCAGTCCATAACAATATGGGTAATTAGGAGAACTACCCTTGGATTGCCAGGGGTGAACTCTGCTCACATCTGCTGCCCTGATGTAATGATTGGTAAGCACCCCATTCCACTCTCAGTAGTGCCCCGATCTGGACAACAAATTACATGGTCACCCTACGTATAACCTCATTTCCACCAGAGCAGATCTGAGAAGAGAAACGACCTGTCAGTTTGGAGTCCATAAGCAGATGGGTAGCCGTCTCTCTTGCTTTCCTGTGGACCATTTGTTCCCCCCACAGCAGTCATCTAGAGAAGAATGATGACTTTGGTCATTGAACTGTCTTGAGTCTAGATGTTACGTGCTGCAGATCAGTGAATCCTGGGCTGGTATTCCCTTGCACTCCTGTATCTAAACACCAAGGTTCTCCCTTCCTCATTTTCTCGGCACTCATCCTTCTGTCAGTGTCAAAACTTCCTGTCAAGACTTCTAAGCTCCTGAGACATTAGCCACTCCATATCCAATCAAAGGGGTTAGTCCAGCGCATTGGTCAGAAAAACTTTAAATAATGGCTTTCCTAATGGCATTATAGTCTTATGGGCTAGATGAGATGCTCAGGTAAAATTTCCAAAAAATTTCCTATGATTTCCTACAACTTCATACAATTGTTTAGGACTTGGACATGAGCAGATCTGGACCCACACTGGGTAAATAGATACTCTTACCAGTCATCACAATCAAGTAGGTCTAGCAGTTTCTAAACTTTTGTTTTGCCTTTGGGAAAAAGCATATGAAGATCAAAGTAGTGGGGGTTTTTTTTAGTTTCACTTTATCCTATATTTTAACTCAAAAGTGATAAATATTAAATAATGTATACTATTAATAACATATTTGCATATGGTGCTCTGGTTTTTCAAAGAAGTTTTGCATCTATTACCTTACTTGATCCTCCAACACTCCTGAGATTAAAGTAGGGTAGGAAATTTTATCTGTTTTTATAGAGGAAGCACCTGTGCTGAGGAGAGTCTAAGTGACTTTCTACCAGTTGGAAATAAAGCCAAGGCCAAAACTGGAAACGGTCCTCCCAGACCAGTCTCTTCCACCAAACCAAAGAAACCCCTGACTGTTCATTTCCATTTCATCGGTATGTTGACCCAAAAGCTTAAAAATCATGCTTACTTGGGTTATACACACTTACTGTTTTTTCATACAAAAATAAAATAAAAATCTATAAAGAATTTTGTGGAGAAAATGATATCCACCCTATCTGAAGTGAAGGCACCCTTTTCTTTTCTTTTTTTTTTTTTTAATGATTTTTTATTATATTATGTTAGTCACCATACAGTACATCCCCGGATTCTGATGTAAAGTTCGATGCTCCATTAGTTAGTTGCGTAGAAGGCACCCTTTTCTGTTTGGAGTGGCTACATCCATTTTTCCCCCCACCTTGTGTGTCCCTTCTATTCAACATCTCATTACATAAGCCTTTTTCACCTCCTCCCTTACTTTCTCCTAATGTTTCAGAGAAGGTAAGAGTATGGGCTGCTTGGAAGAAGAAAAAAAGCACTTCAAGTTATGTTGTTTACAAGTGGCTAACAATTGTCAATTAGTTGGATCTGATGGAATACAGAGATTCGGGATCATAACTTCATAACCACATGACTTCATATCCAAAGATGGGGATCCTGGGGTCTGTAATCATATTAAATTTTGGCAGTAGAATTACAGCCAGATTTTAATACTGAACATTTGGGCTGCTAATGCATTAGTTGTTACTGTTATCCAATAAAACTCACGGAAGACTCAATATAAAGAGCAGTGCTTATTCCTGGGGATTGGATTGGGAATGATAGTGAATTGTCTTTCTCCCAACGTGGAAGGCAAATTAAGATATGTCTTCTTCCTCCCAACCAGTTTCTCCGTTGCTTATACATATTTAGTGCAAGTAGGTGCTATTTCCAAAATGTCATAGTCCATTCTGTCTCCATGGAAACAAGGTTGGAAACCACCCAGCTCTTTCTGTTGAGCTTACGGGGAGAGGATAGTATTGATTTATTCAGGGAAACTCAGCATGTCTCATATCCAGCCCTTTCTTAAGTCTTAGGAAGTGATTTCAATGCTGATGGAGTTTCTGGAAACAAGTGTCACGTGACATTGCCAGTAAATCCATGTTCTCAGGGTTGTGGTGTCATTTTTACAATTCTGGCATCACAGGGAATGATGTCATGGTATAGTGATGAGGCAGTCCAGTCACTTAAAAGTTAATTGTGAGGAACAGGAAAATGGTGGAGAGCTGCTTGTTTGGGGAATATTTTAGATAAATGTCCTTAGGCCTTGTCTGTCTTGGTATGGAGCCACCAAAGCAAGTCCCAGCACCCTGAGAAACGATGAGTTGTGTTTGGAGACACTAACTGTATTTCACAGGGATGCTGAGCACAGACTCTAGGAATGGTGCCACACTCCAGATTGGATAGAACTATACTCATGCTTGGTTGTGTTCCGGACAGCTTCATTGTTCAAGCTTCTGTTTTTGATATGCTTGCTTGATTCAGTGATGGTCCAAACAGGCTTTTGAGGGACTTCATTGCCTAAACTCACTGCGTGAAAATGCAATTCCATTAGCCATTCCGAACTGGGTACTGGAGGAAGCGAAGCAGTTGGAAAAGAGACCTAGCTGGTGACTGCTGGGGTGGGCTCTGGCTCTGGAGAGGGCATGGCGGTGCTGATTGCATTCTCTGAATCAGTGCTCACTACCCCTCAAGGAGGGAAAATGGGTGCCTGCCGGAGTGGTGGCCTGAGATGCTCACCAGTAGCCGTATTGTCAAACTCCTCGTGTAACTATGTGCTTCTCAGAAGGAACATGGGTTCGTACTCTGCACACTTACAAAGAATCTAGGCTCCAGTCCAGCTCTATGTCTAAGCCACCGACTAACCCAGTGACCTTGGGAAAGTCACTTTGCTGCTCAGGATCTGAAGACGAGACACCATCAGTACATTTCTGCTCTTTTTTCTTTTATTAAGCCATGAACCCTTTTAAAAACATTAAAATTTCATGCCCTTCTGTTTTTTTAAATCACAAAATGCCCATGGTGAGTACCATCAAAACAGTATCATATTGAATAAGTTATTTTTGAAAGATACTTAATAGACTCAGTTCTGATATGCCATTCCTTTCGCTTCCCAAGTTTGAACTCCAGAGGTTTCTGAGGGCTCTAAAACCCTACCTTCTATGTCAGAAGACCTTATGATACAAAAATGCTTTTAAAACAACCACCTTGTGGTTTTTTGGTTTTTGGTCTTTTTTTTCCTTCATGGTTCATCAACAAAAATGTCAAGAAAACTCATTTTACTCTTCACTTTTTTCTGGGTAGGAACTGCCCTGGGTTTTCCCATAAGATGCCCACACTGTACCCGGCAGCATCAGGGTGTGTCTGTCTGCCTCTCTCAATACCTCTCTGTAATGTTTACCAGGAAGAAATGTTTATTGCCTCTCTCAATACCTCTCTGTAATGTTTACCAGGAAGAAATGTTTATTGCTGTCTTCTTTGATAAGTGTTTTGTCGACCTGGTTACCTGCTTTGGAATGTGGGGTAAAACTGTTGCTCCAAGTCTATGGATGATTCTCAGAATGACCTTCGTCAAATGCTTTGCTTGTTTCCCATGGGGTAATGTCCTCTTTATCACTTACTTTGCTCATCTGGTTGCATAGAATGTTAGAGCTGGACAGGAACTCAGCGCGTCGCATTCAGCCCTCTTGTTTTTGCAGATAAGAAAACAGAGGCTCCAAGTTCATTCCCAATTAACCTCTCTGGGAATCGGTTATTATGATTTTGCTTGAGCTGCAGCCTCTCCCTTACTGTAGTTACATGACACCTACAGTTTTCCTAGTCCCAGTTCCCATCAGCTGTTCTTTACATACTGTCTTCCTTACTTCATGAATGTGGAACTTGGGTGACCTAACTGAACATGGTGATTTTTGCTTTGCTAAAAGCTTCTAAAGCTATAAATAAGTAATTGTGGGAAAATGCTTGATGGCCTTTCAGCTGAAATAATAGTCTCTTGGATTGATAGAGTTTCTTTCCTGCAAGAGCTAAAAGCACCTCTTACATATTAGCACATTTCTCCTTGATATCCTTGTGGGACTACAGGGACAGACTTGATCACCTGGACGGACAGAACTTTGAATAAGGCTTTGTTGACTGCTCCACTGTGTTCTGCCCACAAGTAAATCAAAGTTGGTGGGATTTAAAGAAGTTAGAAGGCAAGATCCTGGCTTTTGGGGCGCCTGGGTGACTCAGTCGTTAAGCGTCTGCCTTTGGCTCAGGTCATGATCCCAGGGGCCTGGGATTGAGCCCCGCATCGGGTTCCCTGCTCAGCGGGAAGCCTGCTTCTCCCTCTCCCTCTGCCCCTGCTTGTGTTCCCTCTCGCTGTCTCTCTTTCTGTCAATAAATAAAATCTTAAGAAAAAGGCAAAATCCTGTCTTTTGACTAGTTGTCATAATAGGATATACCATCATGAGATAAGACAGAGAACATCAGGCGGCTTTGTATGGTTGTGAAATTAGGAAAAGTAGAAGACGGTAATGTCACAACTGGAGATTAATATAGAGACATGCCAGCTATGGGAGCAGGTGGGATGGGACAGACTTCTATTGGAGCAAGGTAGTGGGAGTGAGAACTAGGTTTATTTATGTTAGATAGTGAAGCATCAGTTATATAGTGGGGGTTTTATTGGCCACACTGGAAACAGGAAGCAAGAGGAGACCAAGGAAGAAGGTCAGAGAATGTTAGAGAAGGTTTGAGCTACAAAGATTAAAATATGAATCCACTGAAGAGCAAGAAAATTAGTTTGAAACTGGTCTACATTTGCATACCACTTCAAGCTTTTTCAAAGTATTTTTACTTCCCTGTATAACCTCTAAGGCTTTTTCTTAGCCCAACAAAGGAGTCTACTCTTTTTTGTTGTTGTTGTTCCCTTTCCCTTTTTCTTCTTCAGGTGATTAGGATTGTACCCATTTTAAGAGATGGGAAAGATGAGGCTCTCTCAAGGTCACATGGTAAGTAGTAGCATGAAGACTCAACACACCTAATATCTGCTGACCCTCTTATTTGAACTGAAACCCAAGACCCAGTTCTTTATGTGGGCTTTGCTGATTTACCTCAGTCATTCCCTGCATGCCACAGGGGCCCACCCTGACTTCATTAATCTTTCATCATCTACTTCCTATGGAGCTTTCACCAAGGCCACAGCCTGCCTCAGGAAGAAAAACTTCCATTCACAGAGTATGACTCTGTTGATAGGGTTGGTTACTTCAGCAAAGGCTTTAGCCCAGAATAAAGGCAGGTGATGAAGAACATAGTGATGAATGGACATGGCTCCCGGGGTGAAGTGAAAGGCAGAACCTCTCCTACTTGCCAATGACTGTAACTGCTTCAAGGAAGCTATTATTTAAACACACAGAACTTGAAAATAGATGTGGAAGGGGAAACAGAATCACTACATATTCTAATATGACTTCCCAGTACTTATTATGTAGTGTTAATCGATGTGGTAGCCTACAGACTCTTTTTCCCACCCTCCGTTGTCCTTAGAACGCATTCGTGTTTTGCGACTTCCAGACGTATGAGTCTAACCATGTCATTTACCTATTAAAACCCTCCAGTAGTTCCCCATTTCCCTAAAGGAACAACCCAAAGTTTTTAGCTTGATGTACGAACACCTACCACTTGGCCTCCGCCCAGCCCTCCAGCTTTTCTTCTTTCCACTAACCTTGGAAATGCACTCTCATCTCACTTGTATTTCTTCCATCAGTCCCCTGTGAAACATCACGTTTTCATATCTCGTGTTGTTTCTGCTGGGATATCTGTTATCTCTCTTATGAACTTGCCCAGCTATTACTCATCCTTCAAGATTCAGCTGAGGCGCCATCTGGCCTAAGAAGTAGCCCTGAACTATCCTCTTTCCTGTCTCCAGCTGGCCTCAGCCCTTCTTTGGGGATCAGCTATCCCTTTCCATGTACTGTTCTATCATTGACATGGTACACCGAAATAATAATAAATGTCTGTAGACGTCATTATTTACAATGCATCATCACTGTTCATTTCTCTTTAATCTCTGTAACCACCTCATACTTGGCATGTAGGAAGCAATCAGGGAAGGCTTGTTGAATAGAATCAATGAGCCTATAAGAGGTATTATCTAGATTTTTCCTATGATAAAGCTCATTTTCAAAGTGATTCACTAACTACTAAGGTTCACAGCTTGGAAATGGGGGAAGGAACTGTTGTACCACACTGCATACCAAACTTCTGCTTTAATTTCTGTCTGTTCCATCCAATCATAAGGACAGAATTTAAGGTCAAGTACAGGAATGATACCTTTTTGTTCTCATTCTCTAAAGCACAGAATATTAATATAGTGAGTGCTTAATAATGTTCAATGGGATTGACTTGAATTCTCTTCTTTGACCCCTTTTGATTATTTTTATTTTAGATATAGGGCCCATCTCTACCTTTGAATATATGCTAAGGAGACACTATAAACTATTTTATAGCTTATAGACATTCAAAAAGACTTGATTGGTTTTTTTCTCCTAAAATAAGCTTTCTAGATCCTCTGCTTGGCGACTTTGTTATCTATCTCCAGTGACTCTAGGTATAATGAGTGTGGTCGCATAATTGATCACACTTTTGAGCAAGTGAGCACCGTGAGTATGGTACATCACAGAGACTTAATCCAGTGCTGTGGACCAAGCCCTTAAATAAGACTTGTGTTCTCTTCTGAACTTCCCATGTTGTAGAAAAGCCCTGGCAGTCTAGCACACCTTCTCAAAATGTAAAATTCCTGGAAGAAATCTGGAACGGTCAAGGAATTCATATGTTCTTACTAATACCGGTATGCTTGCATGTAGCTCAAAGTTGATTTTTCTGCAAAACCACCAGTAGAGGTAGTTTTTTTGAGTTATTAATGAAATTTAATAAAGTTATTTAGTCAAGAGAATTACATTGGTATAAAGTCATTAAAAATAATGGTTTCTAATGTAGTGTATTTATGTGCTGCTATATATATATAGTACATTTATTTACAACAGTATATGCTTTCGTTGTTTTGGGGGGATTTTTTTAGCCTTTCATCCTTTTTAAAAATTTTTTTAAATTTAAAAAAATGTTTTTTAAATTTAAATTTAGTTAATTAACATATAATGTATTATTTGTTTCCAGGGTACAGGTCTGTGATTCATCAGTTTTATATAATACCCATTGCTCATTACAAACATACCCTCCCCAATGTCCATCACCCAGTCACCCAATCTGTCTACCCTCCTCCCCTCTAGCAACCCTCAGTTTGTTTCCTATGATCCTCTGCCTTGTTTCTCAAATTCCACATATGAGTGAGATCATGCAGTAGAGGCAATTTTTAAGAAACAATGGTAGGAGAGTTGTTTGCAACCAGAGCTATGGACCTCTAGTGTGCTGTAAGCCTTTCATGGGAATACTGCCAAATTTGGATCATCGCGTAAAACGTGTATTCTTGGTCTTCATGCCATCTCTAGAATGCCTGTCTGTTGACATCCTGACGTAATGGGTCATGAAATGCAATCGAGAATAGGGACCAACTGACTCTTAGTTAAAAGATAAAATGTTTGGCAACGCAAAGCCATTGGCAAAGATAGTGTTTTTCCTGGAATATACAAGAGGTTTGCTTTGTTGGTATGTAAGAGATACGGTCAAGGCAGTTGTCCTCAATAGTCACTCTGGCCAGAAGTGTATCCACACGGAGACTGGGACAACTACAGATGCTATCAGAGACCCTGTGAGTCAGTGTTTCTGCTGTTGTTTTATTGCTAGTGGTTTTGGGAGCTAGACTAGAGTGTGCTATGAAAACAAGAGGATTGGGAAATGCTGTTGCAGAGTAGGAATTCCATACTGCTCTATCTTACCTTGTATAAGATTATTTTGGCTCAGAGGCAACTGTGAATATTCTTTTTTTCTTTTTCTTTTTTTAAACAACTTTTTCAATAATAAAAGAAAGGTCATGTGCAGATTCTTGAGTTGGAAATAGACCACAAACAAGTTCTTCCCACTCAGTTGAGTTAAGTTTATCTTCTTTGGTTCTCCTCTTACCCTACAAATATATTTAGGACATATCTCTTTGGAGAATTTCACTAGATTGGT
Organism: Ailuropoda melanoleuca; assembly: GCF_002007445.2. Taxonomy (NCBI): domain Eukaryota; kingdom Metazoa; phylum Chordata; class Mammalia; order Carnivora; family Ursidae; genus Ailuropoda; species Ailuropoda melanoleuca. The sequence continues at coordinate 65,565,492 of NC_048223.1, read as the reverse complement.
TTTCATCCGGGCTAATATGACTTTCTTAGAAGTCTTTAGGAATTCTCTGGAGGTGTGTTGATTGCTGAAGCAACTAGAGGGACACCGTTGACATTGGTTGGGTGGAGGTCAGGGAGAGTACAACCCTTCACCCTTCAATGCACAGAATTGTCCTGCACTATAAAGAATTGTCCTTTCCCAAATGTCAGTAGTGCCCCTTTGTGCAATGTTTGGAGAGCATATATTCTGATTTAGATAGCATATATTCTGTTTTCTTCATATGTGTGAACGGTGAAACACAATCTTTAGGTTTTAAAGTCACTGAAAATTACTCCTCGTTGACCTTTCTATTCTGTTAGTTGATGTGATTATTTGACAACTTTTTAAAAAATATTTGGCAGAACTAACTCTATTACCTTTTGCGTTCTACCTACTATTTGCATTCCCTTACCGTGACAGCTGTACAAAGGCCATTACAGAATAGGAGGAGAAAAGGAGACCCATATTTATGAACCAAATTAATGAAAGGCAAAAGGAAAATGTTTTGCTGCAGCTTTGTGCCCAGAAATGGATGAAATAATGTGTTGCTGAATCCAAATTGAACTGAAATATAACAGATAAAAATCTTACAAAAAGTTATCCTACCTCTTGCCCCTAGAAACTTAGGTGTTAGGCAGATGTTTCTGATTATTTCAACTCAGATAGCAAGCAGTATAGGGTCTGGAGCTCTTGGCAAATCACCCAAGGTTTAGAGCAGTCTTTCTCAGCTAAAATTTACACTGCTAATCGCATATGAAAGTGAATAATTTTGTAGTAGAAGATGCTCGACGATACTTGTTGACAGTTGTATGAATGAATCAGTGAATGAGTAAATGTTTCCTGTGGCTTGTATTAGCCAAGATCCGTGGCTCTAAGCCACAGCCAAGAGTGATTAAAGGTAGAATTGTTTTGAGGAAAACTTTGGTGGAAGTTATTTAAAATTAAAAGGCAAGACAAAGTCAGAATTTAAAAAATACTCCAAGCATAGATTAGAGTCTGGAAATAGATGATTTCTTCATTCCTCAAACCCAGCCTGTTTCCACAGCTCTGCTACATAATATCTGCACTGAACTTCTGTCCAGCCCTTCTATTTTTTATACTACCTAGTTCTAACAATCCATTTTGGGGTCTGGGCCCTCCAACAAAAGCCACATTTCAAAAGACTTTCTCCTTTTGGCCACCAGAGTGTCCCCTAAAATAATTGAAGCCTGTAGGTTTTTAACATAGGCCTGACTGATGCAGCTTGATTACAATGACCAAGTTTGAATTTCAGCACAAATGCCGTGTTTACAATGTCAGAGCATGGTTGGATTTTAAACAATAGATTTTAAAAGGTCTATTGAGATTATTTGTGCCTGGTTAGCACTTTCCCTGAGTGCTTATCCACTCAACAGAAGGGCTAGGGTTTCGCTTAGCTAGCCCCGTAGAATGAGGGCTTCAGTGGAACAGCTGGGGGTGGGGGGGAGGAAGGAGAGGTCATGGATCATGCCACTGTCAGACCTGCAGAGACTCCACTGGTGGAAATTCACTTCCTTACTCTGCCCCTTACTTGATTTCCTCCTAAGGAGTCGGTACCTGACCACTCTAATCCCACCGGCCGGTAGGTGGCGCAAATGGGCCCTCCTCACTCTTCACAGTGTCCTTGTAGTTTGGGCGGAGTGCTGAGAGGTTGTCTTTTCCACGGACCCACTCTTAATAAAGAAGACTTTCCCGTTTTTCCCACCCATTTTTTTTATTGTGGTAAAATATACATAACGTAAAATTTTCCATTGTAACTTTTAAGTGACATTAATTATATTCACAATCTTTATAACTGTGTCTATTATCTATTTCCAAAACGCTTATATCACCGGAAACATAAACTCCTATGAAGCAATTACTCCCTAGTCCCCTCTCCCTCCAGACCCTGGTAACCTCTGTTTTCTGTCTTTATGAATCTGCTTATTTTAGATATTTCATGTAGCATGAATCAGAACTTCATTCCTGGTTATGGCCCAACAGTGTTCCACTGCATGCCTGTATCGTATTTTGTTTATCTGTTCATCTATTGATGGGCACGGTTCTTTTCCCCTTTTGGCTCTTGTGAATAAAGCTGCAGTGAACATTTCACATGCAAGTATTTGTTTGAACCCATTTTCACTTCTTTTGGGGATATACCCAGTAGTGGAATCGTTGGGCCATATCGTAATTCTGTGTTTAACTTTTTGAGGAACCACCAAACTATAACCTTTTATTTTTCCCCTTTTGGGAAAGGGATCATCTCTTCTTCTCCCCAAGTCTGGAGATGACCAGATGCATTATTAGAGCTTGCTGTGGTTTTATTTATACCTTAGGACCTGAGTCTTATGTGTAAGCATGGCTTATTTGGGTGGGAGGGGAAAGCGTCATATCTCGATAACAGGTCATTTAGATCCAGACTGATACAAAATACAGTATTGTCCTAGAAACACCTTTTTCATATTTGTTTACCTTATGGAACATACACTTTCTCTGTTCTAGGTGGAATTTAACTGTATTCACCAATGACTGTACTGGAAGGTAGGCACACTTTATACGAAAGTTGTCCAGAAGACTCGGGTGTAGGCCCAAGTTGACTGACTCATAGCCTGTGCTCATTCCTTCCCACTGGTTCCCATGGCTTTGGCTTCCTACAGTAATAGGCTGTCAGAGTTGGAGAACAGGGCCACTGAGATCATGTAAAAACCCCTCTTCCCTTTATAGATGAGAAAGATGAGTGATGTGCCATGCCCAAATTCACATTTCAAGCTAATGACTGAGGTGGGGCTAAAATGAGGTCTCCAAGCTCCTGGTCCAGTGCTTTTTATATTAAATTCACCTCTTTTCAAAGAATGTGTGTTAAATTCATGGAACATTTATAAATGTTTCCAAGACTTTAAATTTCATTTGAGAATACAGATGTTTATACCTATAGAAGATTGAATCCATACATAAGCTCTTCGAAATAATCAAATTAAGAATTTTTATTTTAATCTTAAGTTTTATTGTTTAGAAATAAAAACACTTAGAATTCTTTTCTCCTGAAATAGACTATAAATACAAGTCTAGCATTTTTACCTTTGAAAGATTTAATAAAAATGTGGATGTAGAGCCTGGGTTTGGATCAGTTTAAGAATGTGAAACTTTATGAAACTCAGGGTACTTTATATCTCTGAAAGTGTCACTCTGAGGAAAGAGGAATAAAATAATTTTTTTTAAGTTCTTTGAAAATTTCTGTTTAGAGTTGACAGGTCAATACAGAATGCTCAGTTAAATTTGAATTTCAACTAAACAATAAATAATTTTTTCTAGTATAAATATGTCTATGTAATATTTGGGACTTACACTAAAAAATTATTTTTTATGTGATATTCAGACTTTGTATTATTTGCTAAATCTGGCTTATTTCTATTGCATTTCTAATATTTGACAATATTATTATTTTTTAAAAGATTCCTGTTCTACTTAGATCATCCCCAGTTAGGCATGAGGTGTCACAAAATGAATAAAGCACCTTTCCCTCAAGGCACTGAGAGCAGCCCTGAACAGACAGTGTTACTATTGTGCTAAGTGCAGCTATGAGGGCAAAGACATGAGGTGTGCAGCCAGCCCTGCGGTCCAGGGAAGGCTTCCACAGGAAGCGATTCCTGGGCTCAAATTGAACAGGTGAGGGAAAGTTAACCGCGTGACGAGTCATACAAAGGGTGTCCCGGGCAGCCGCAGTGGTCGCTAAGATGCGTGAGTCTGCATGGTGTGTTTACACTGAGGGTGGAACAAGAGTCAGAGCGGAGAGAATGTTAAGCGTGGTCAGATTTACGCTTCAGACACGCTGTGCTGGGGTGACCCGGAGGGAGCATTTCAGGGGGACGGGATTGGTGCTAAGAAGGTCTGCACGGAGATTACTGCAGTAGTCTACCTCGGACATGATGAGTCAGAACCAGGGTTATGATAATGGGAGGAGAAGAAACAGTCCAAACCAGATGTTCCAGAGGCCAAAATCAGCAGTCCTGCTTGCTGATTAGATGTGCACATCACAGATAGCAGCTGATAACTGCATAGGTGCTTCCACCTCAGGACAATAGACTTGTGCATGTGGATGAAGTGCATACAGTTGTCAAAAGACCCTTCCCATGGTAATTAATAGATGTTTAGTTTTCTTTCAGGTGATTGTCTTGATTATATATACACATGATGACCTTGATCGCATGAACACACACACACACACCCCTGTTTACCAGGTAGGAAAGAATGGTCTAAGAAGAAGACAGTGGTACTCATTTTCTTAATGTTCCTGCCTCAAAATTCTCTCTAGGGAGTAGGGTGTAATTTATTTCTGTTGGTCCTTGTGGCCTCATCCACCTGCCGTTTTGTTCCCTTCCGGTAGTACCAATGAGCCTTCCATGAAAACCACAGAAGTTCACGTAGGTTTTCACCCACTTTTTCTGCAGGATGCTGACCACTTTATAGGTGGCACACCAATATTTCACTGAGGTCTTTCTGGATCCATTGTTAGGCCACAACCTCCTTGAAACAATGCATGCTCAGACATCTATTTTAAGTTCAAAACCGTTACATGAAACACCAACTTTACAGAGAACCCCTATGTTCCCAGGAAAGAAACCTGCATTGTTAAACCAGCTGGACAAACACATCAGTTCTACGCCTGTTTTTATACCAGGTTTTAGATCTTGGCTGGGTTTATGACTTTTTATCTAACCCTTGGGGCATTCGGTTTTCTCTACTGGCCCCAGTGAGTTTGCTCTTTCTCAAACCACCTGAATCCTGGCCCAGTGATTCATTTTGCTCTGAGATACCTTCCAGAAGCTTTATGTCTAATACCTCTCTTCCAGCACTTTCATTCCCCCTGGACGTGCATGTTCTCTAGAGCTCTCTTTCAGGTCTCAAGCTTTTTCTTGCCCACTCATTTCTGTCCAATTAATGCAATTCTTTTCAGTCGGCTGTATGCTGCAAAATGTCCTATATCAAATCTTCCTGCCTTCTCTAGAGATCTGCCCTGCCTTCCTGCTTTTCTCAAATGTCCTCTCTACCACCATCCACTTCCCTTCATACTTCTCTCTGAATCTCAATCAGCAGTCTGTCGTCAGGGATATTTTCTCTCAAAAACTGTTTTTAAGTCAATTTTATTTTGGTATTTTAGCACACGTGTGTGTGTGTGTGTGTGTGTGTGTAACCACCAGTGAAATCAAGATACGGATATAGAACATTACTGACTTATAAGACTTTTGATGACAAGAAAAAGTGTTCTATTCTGTACTGTCCAATAGTCGCCACATGCTGAACATTTGAAATATGGATGGTGTGGCTGAGAAAATGAACCTTTGGTTTTGTTAATTTTTAAACTTTTAGTGTATTTAAATTGCCACATATAGAGACTGTACTATACTGCACAGCTCAGATATAAGACTTTTCCATCAGCCCCAAACTTCCCTAGTTCCCCTCTCCAGTGCATCCCTTCCCAGCCCAGCAAGCACCACTCATGTCAAATTTTCTTATTTAGAGCTTCTTATGAATCAAGTCATATTGCTTGTCTTCTTTTACGTCTGGCTTTTTAAAATGGTTTTATTGACATATAATTCACATACCACACAATATGCATATTGAAAATGTACAATTCAGTGGTTTTTACTATATTCAGAGATATGTATGGGTCTGGTTTCTTTTGCTCAACATAATGTTTTAAAATTCATCCATATGTAATTGCATGTAATAGTAGTTCATTTTTATGTATTTTCCATCGTAGTAGAAACCTAAATGTAAATTACTGTTACTGTAGCCCATGTAATCTATGTGTCTAGTATTTGAATGAGCAGGATTTTGGAATCAGAAACAGCTGTAGTCAGTACCACTGTTGCTCATGGAAATCTTTGCCGAGGTTCGATTTTCTTTGCTGCCCTGGTAAAGGATTAGGGCTCACTCCACAACCGTTTTGGTGACTCTCACAATAATAAAAGGCCTTTGGTCACTCTGTCACAAGAAGACTCTCATTTAGGAAATTAACAGGTTCATTCACTAATAACAACAACAACAACAACAGCTTGGAACTTCATAGAAAGTTAAGTTCGTTCTAGCTTGAGCCCAACTGGAAGCTTGAGCCTGACTGGAAGCTTATGGCTGGTGAAAAGAGTGTGGAGTTTGGGCCCCACTTTCTCACTGGGCATTTAGCCTCCCTCGCCCACTAGCTAATCCAGTCTCTGGCCACTCTGGGGTTGGAGCAGGTGGAGGGAGCAGAGGCCGGACTGATTGCTGATGTCATCTGGAGATGGTCCCCTCTGGCTGTTAAGGAATTGGAAAGTTCTCTTTGTGCGTTGTACATGGTTAATGTTGCTCTGTCTGTTTGCAGTTTTTAGGGGTCCCCTTCCGAAAACATGCAGCTGTACTTCCTCTGACACAGCTGGTCTCCCATTTTTCTTGCCTTAGCCTCCAGGAATAGTGGAGGCACTCTTGGACAGGATGTTGGGTAGCTGCAGACAGTTTTCACTCCTGGGGCTCACAGCTGATCACAAGCAACACCTGGGCACTTCGGTCCTGCTGCAGGTGCCTTGGGGAAATGTAGGCAGCTGCCAGGCAGTCCGGTTCCTTCTTTCTCCTGCCTGCTGCCTCCTGTCACGTGCGTGGAGATGCTCGCAGCTTCTGGAACCCCAGACCTCCGAGGAAATTCCTTGACTCTGCTCTCGCAGTCATTGGTGGGGGCAGTGGGGGTACTCGGAGCGCACCGACGTCTGGAGTGATTCCTGTCTGGTCTGCAGCTGTCTCCTGTCAGCTCTTCTAAGCTCTCGTGGTCTGAGGTGGGCAGTCAACTGAGGTCCCCGAACTGGCTCTCAGACACTGCCTTTGCAGATGCTGCTGCGGCGTGTGATACCTTGCTCTGCAAGGTGGACACACTTGCCCCTGGCTTTTTTATGCCCTCAGCCAGAAGGGAGATTGAAGCAGTCTCATTTTACCATCCTGTTAAGCATGCATATGATTTTGGCAGCATTACACCATTGACCTTTCTCTTGCGGTCCGTCCTGTATAGGAGAGAAGGCATATTCATTTCAACCCTACCCACCTTCCCAAACCCATTGCTTCATGGTGGCTTCCTTCCTTGACCTCGAAAGGTCATCTCCCCCAGAAATCATACAGTTCCTTGTTATCACCTTTTCTCTTTGTAATTACTTATGAGATCTTTTACTGTAGTTATTTGCCGGTATGTCTTGTGTTTGTTGAATTGCACTGAAGATCGATTATTATACAAATAACCTTGCGCGCTTCTGAGAAATACCCGGAAGTTGTGTATTCCCGGTATGTACTGGAGTCCTACACCACCTGAGAATGGGGAGTACATTCAACAGCTAAGCTCAGAGAGGCTGCAGGATGGTGCCTCCCTGCCCGGCAGGAGTAGGTGTGGGAACTTGCTGAGAACGGATTGAATCTCTTTAGCAGAACAGGTCTCTTCTAGGCACATTTTTTACATGATGAATGTAAATGTTGCTAAACTAAAACACCATTTTTTTTTCTTGTGCTGTAAGAATAATAGAAACCATCTTTTTCAAATTGCAAATATTTTCAAAATTGGGGCAAGATAAGGGTGCCTATTATCCTTTTGTGCTCAATTTTATAATGAATTCTGTAGCACCTGAGAGTATATTTTAGTTTATTTGTTTAAATATCCCTAAAATAACCTTGCATCATTCTGAATAAAACATTTCCAGCTTCTTTTCATCTGAAATAAACTTACTTTGCTTTTATACTTTTGGATGATTAGATGCTTATTTCATTTTGCAGAACCTTCTAGATTTCCTGGAAGTTAATGGGATATTTCATAGTAAATGATACTATTTTGGAATTCAAGTGATGGGTCTTACAGATTTTTATATTGTCTCCATAGAGAAGAGATATTACTTCATGACTATGGTGAGAAATTGGTCAGTGTAATAAAGATTTTACCCGTATCTCTTCAAAACTCGTTTCTGTAAAGTTTCACCTGAGACCCTCGGCAGGGCAGCGTAACAGGTACTGAGAGAGCAGCGTGGAAGCCATCGCTTTCACATGTCACAAATTCGTCACTTGTGCGCCATGTGGCACGACATTACAAGAGGAAATAGACTTCTTTTATGAACTCAATATCCTTTCTACTAAATTGGCCAAAATAAAGTCTTCCTTCAAGGTCATAAAACGTTAGTGAGAAAGAAGTGGCTAGAGTTGCTATAATCCCCTTACAGAAGGGCTGAAATTAGTACCATCGAAAGGCGGTCATTATTTTGTGCTTCACATGTCAGTTTTGTAAACTCAGATTTTACTGTTCCCCACATTGGGGAGAAAGATGATTAATGAGTACACTTAGTGGGTGATCCATCCTTTTATTGATTCATTAATTCTTTCAATTTTTTATTAAATCTCTGTTAGGGGCGCCTGGGTGGCACAGCGGTTAAGCGTCTGCCTTCGGCTCAGGGCGTGATCCCGGCGTTCTGGGATCGAGCCCCACGTCGGGCTCCTCTGCTGAGAGCCTGCTTCTTCCTCTCCCACTCCCCCTGCTTGTGTTCCCTCTCTCACTGACTGTCTCTATCTCTGTCAAATAAATCAATAAAATCTTTAAAAAAAAATAAAATAAAAAAACAAATCTCTGTTAGGTATAAGATACTGTGCTGGCTGGGTATAAAAGATAAATGAGGTATGGAATCTGTCCTCAAGTGACATTACAGAGGAAATAATACATGCACATTAAAATAATCAGAATCCTAAATAGAAAGTCTTGGTTGTCATTAGAAAGGTTCACCTTTGTTGCACATTTTCTGTGTGCTGGGTGCTGTCGTCAGCAATGGGGACACCATGGTGAGAAGGGTGGACAGTGCCCGTGTTTGGGGAGCTGTTCTGGCTTAACCTCCCCAATAGCTGGGTAGTAACCGGCAGTGAGATTTTTAACACTTGCACGGTTCATCGATCTGGTGGATGCAGTAATCTCTCCAGGTGCTTCCTAACTAGCAGCCAGAGGAGTCGCCCTCCTCACGTGCCTTCTCACCAGTGTCATTTTTCAGGCTCTTTTCTCTCTTGGGTCTTCTCTGGTGCTTAGAAGCCTTTTAGAGATTCAAAAGTAGTTTCTCTTTAAGCAAAATTGTAGGACCCATTAAAAGGAGACAGCACACAGCTGAGATTAATTGCCCTGGCTCTCTTAGTCTTTTTTTTTTTTTTTGAATACAGTACTTACTGAAATAAATGCTTCACAAATATTAACTCATCTCCATAAGAACCTCACGAGTAGTTTCTTCTTTGTCCTCATTTCTACATTTTAGAAGTGTGAAAATTGAGGCACAGAGAGGTTAGGTCCCTTGTCTGTGGCCATTGTTGTAGGAGGTGGTCGCTCTGGGAATCAAGCCCAGGCCGTCTGGATCTGGAGTCTGGGCTCGTCTCTAGTACCCCACGATGTCTCTTTTCTTCTCTTCAGTTTAGTTGAGCTGTAATTGACATAACTTTGTATTTGTTTAAGGTGTATAACATGGTTTGACGTATGAATATATTATGAAATGTTTGCCACAAGTTCAGTTAACATCCGTCAGCTCGTATAGTTAAAAACAATTTTTTTTTCTCCCGACAAGAACTGTTAGAACTATTCTCTTAGCAACTTCTACTTCTGAATTCATTTGTGTTCAGACTTACCAAGGTTGGAAAGGTTGGCACCCAGGTGCCTCTCCCCCAACTGGGGTCTGGCTGTCTTCTGGGGTCCCCCATGCCCACCCTTCCTGAGTGTTCGAGGCAGACCCTCCAAACTGGCCCTTTCTCCCCAGGACTGCTCTATTAGAAGGGCTGCTTTTCGTTCCACACCCAAGAACCAGCGAGAAAGCAGAGTGCGTCCTTAACAGCCCAATGACTTTCTCTGGCACAGAGAAGCTTAGCATTTCTGTTGAGGATGCCATGACCAGAAAGTACAGTTACTGTTCACCAGTTGTATTTTTCAGATTGAAGCCTATTTACCTTTGAACCATAAACATAGCATTACTGTTTCTCTTTTCCAGGTTAGAAAAACAAAATAGTCTGTGTAGAAAATTCACAGACAGAGGGTATAACTGCTTTATCTTGTCTCTTCCCAACTCTGCAAGGTGTCATAGTCTAATGGCTAAAACAACCCCTAAATTTGACCCAGTAAAAGTTTATTTCTGGTTCACATCACCGTCCAGTGTGGCTGGGGGGAGAGACTCTGCAGTTATTTGGAGACTAGGCCCCTTCTGGTTTGGAGCTTCATTTCTCCCAGGCCCTTGGAGTCCTTTAGTGGATCCCTGGTAACTGGTCAACAGCCATTAGAAGAGACGAACGGAGGGAGAGGGACAAAGGTTGTGTGGAAGTTTTTAGGGGACAGGCCTTGAGGTGCCATATGTCACATCAGTGTGCGTCCCTTTCCAATGTCAGTGACATTGCCTCACCCAGCTGCAGGGAGGCTGGGAAAGGAAGTCAAGGTATGCCGCTGACCAGAGAATGGACATTGTGTGGAGAATCACTGGGCTGTGTCTGCTGTACCAAAGTCGATATTTAAAAAAATGGTTTTTGTTTTTCCCTTTCTATCCTCCTTCCCTGCCTTCCTTCCAACAACTATTTAGTGAGGGCCTCTTATTAAGTGTCAAGTACTCTAAGCTCTGTGGAATACAGTTGTGAAAAAAACACACATTGCCCCTTCTGTTGGAGTTTACAACCTGGTGTGAGGACGTTAGACGTTGATCAGATAATCACACACACAAAATGGCAAGTTGCGGGTCTGCCTAGTCCTTCAAAGGGAGGTGTGTGATGCTCTGAAACTGGCAGTGGAAGGAGCTTACTTGGAAGGATGTCAAGAATATGGAACTTCAGGTTATCTTTCCATATCCTGACCCCTGAGGGATGAGGAGGCATCATCCAGCTGAAGGGTGGATGTATGAGGGCGACAGAAAGGCCTGGCAGACCAGAGTGGCTGGACCACATGCAAGATGACGCTGAGAGGGAGGTGGGGGTCCGAGCACGTGGCCCATAATGAAAGGCTGGTGAGAGAAGCTTCCGTCTTATGGATGCTGGTGCCCTTCACTTAGCTAAGAAACAGTGGTACACCAGCTGGGCCGGGGGGGGCACATCATGTGTTTACTTTTGGACATTGTTGAGTTGAAGACATCCAAGGGAAGAGGTCAGATAGATGGAGAGAGCAGGAGCGAAGGGGGAAGAAGGAAAGGACCAATGGCAAGTAAATCAGACAAGGCCCTTCTGTATTCATCTTTTACTTAACCAGAAGAGAACTCAGTTGTTTTTAGCAAGTAGCACACAAGTTGGCCAATGTTACCTACAGTGTGATATATGAGGGATGTTTGCAGCTAGTTCATTTCAAAAAGGAACCGTGCATCCCAATTGATGAGAAAGGTTAAAATCATACGATGGTTTTCTCTTGATCTTTCTAGAACTGGAGAAGTTGCTATTTGCCAAGTCTCAAAAACTTAACTCTCAAGCAGTGCAAAATGAAGCTACATGGCTACAGGAGTGAAGAAGAGTCTTAAAAAAAAAATCAAACTGAAAAAACAGGGGGGAGAAATCAGCTGCAGTGCTCCCCGCAGCTGTAGCAATGTCTAATTTCAGGAAAAAGGAATTTGAACCCAGCTGGCAGATTGCAGTAAGGATTTTACTTTGCCTTCCTTCGTAGATATATTGACATCGCTGCCTGCTTAATGAGGACAACAGTGTCAGGCAAAAGCCACATAATAGCATTGCTCCGTGCCTGTTTGTTTTCTGAACTCCTTACTGTTGCTAATTAGTTAATGCACCCAGTGTTATTAGCTGATCTCAGAAGCACATCTGAGAAGGTGGAGTCTTCCCAGAAGGATCTGAGTTAGTGCAAAAGCCTGGCTGGAGGGAAAAATGGGAAGAAGCCCCAGCGATGGGAGGAATGCGTCACCATCAGCCCCAGCGACTGACGTGTTCTATTTATGCACTGGGAGGAGACGTCTCACCGGATCGCACTTTCTTCTTGGAAGGAGCTTATAGGCTGATGCGTTCGTTCCTTCTTAGCCACTCCTCCAGAGCCCTGCCGTGTCTGAGCCGCACAGCTGATTGCTGAAGTGGAATGGCAAAGTTCGAAGTTGAGGGACTGTTTCATAAGAGGGGGAGTCCCTGATTCTCTTGCCTTCCGCAGATTAATTCTAGAAAGGCTGGGAATAAAGTAAAAAAAAAAAAAATGCTGCAGGGGGTGTGCTGGGAAATGAATTGCCTGAACAGATGGTGGTGGGGGCTGAGGGTAAGAAGCAACAAAAGTTATTGATCTTCCACTGCACGAAGAGCAGCGTGGGAGGGATGGGGGCGGTCCTAAGGAGTGAGCCTCCTGGACCCGGCCCCTACAGAGACAGATACGCTGGAAAAGGGCAAAGCAATACGGAAGCACATGAAACAAGCGACATCAGATATGCACTCCCAATATTTGTTAGTCTCCGGAAAGCGAGTTCTCTGCTAGATGGTAGCTCTACCACTCCACAGCCAGGGGGCACTGGGAAAGTAAATACTCTTTAGCCTCAGTTTACTCAGTTTGTAAAACAGGAATAATAACCCCTACCTTACGTGACTTCGCTGTAGATGTGTTAGATAATTTATGTAAATCCTGCCCCATGGTGAGTATTTCACACACACTAATGAATACGTGAATGAAGGAATAGAACACTATCAGAGTGTCTGGCACATAATAAATGCTTATTTAATGGGTCTGTAATTATTGTGGTATTATTTAGGAAGCCTTTAGAGAAAGTGGAAGAAATCTCTTCTCTTGTAACCTAATGTTTGGCTATACCCTTGCAACTTTGCCCACTGACATATTGAGTAAGAGATGGTTGGATAATTTGCATCCTCACAATTCTGTAGAGGGGAATACATTTGAATTATTAACATTTTGCTGCCTCAGTTGCTTCAAGGTGTTTGGAGGGAAGCCAAAGATAAGAATGTAGAAGCACCACACGCTTAAGGAGAAGTTCAGTTTTCAGTGGGATTTTGTGTAGGAGGGACGCTCAGCTTGGCATCAGGGAGTAAATGAAGTCATGCAGGTTAGAGAAGTGTCCTGAGAGAAAACATGAGTTTAACAATTTTTTATGTAAGTATAGAATGGGGGAGAGTGACTGGGACCTCCATGTGGTGTAACAGAGTAGAAAACCTGGAGGGCCCTCAGTGAATTTCTTTCTGAAAGTTAGCTTAGAAAATGCAGGAACAATCATGCATTTCCATTTACAGTGCAACCGTTTAGAGATTTACTGAACAAAAAGTCTACTGTGGTTGATTAAACAACACTAAGTAGCTTGTTTTTCTTGCTGTAATTCATCCAGGACATGAAGTATGCTGGCAAAAATAGCAAATGAGAAAAGACAAGGTAATGAAAAAAATTATTAAGTATCTGCTTTAAAACAGGTACTATGCTAGTTACCTAATTGAAGTATCATAATAACCCCAGGGGTATATGAAACAAGGTCAGTCTGACTCTAAAATCAATCCTTTTCTATAAATTCTAGTGAAAAAACCTGGATTATCATCTAGGGCTCAGCAAACTATAACTCATGGGCCAAACCTGGCCCCTGCCTGTTTTTTTGTAAATAAAGTTTTATTGGAACACAGCCATGTCCATTTATTTACAAATTGTCTCTAGCTGCTTTCATACTACAAAAAGCAGGGTGCAGTAGTTGTGGCCGTGACTGTATGGCCTAAGGTACCTTCTGTCTGGCCCTTTATGAAAAAGTCTGATGTCCCCTAGAACTACTAGTTTCCTATTTAGTACCCTGACAGTTTGGGCAAGGTCCCTGATGAGACAGTATCTTCAGTTGTAAAACACAGTTGATGCCAGCCTCGTCTGCATTTACAGAGTTGTAAGAAAGTAATCTCTTGTATATGAAAATTGTATAAAAACAAAAGTGGTCTGTCTACCTTGTAGTATCAGTTTTAGTTTTTTTTTTCCAGCATGCTATTAAGAGAATTTTCAAATATACAAAAAAGTTGAAAGAGCTATACAATGAATGCCCATAGTCCCACCACCAAGAGTCCACAATTAACATTTTTCAGTATTTGTTTTATTACCTATGTATCTGTCTACCAGTCTCTCTATCCGCCCATTATTCCATCTTATTTCTTATGTGTGTTGAAGTAAGGTGTGCACACCAGTTTAGTTAACTGGCAATCAGCATGTATTTACTTTTTTTTTTTAAGGTAAAATGTAAATAACTCTGGAATGCACAAACTTAAGTGTACCCTATGATGAATTTTTGCAAGGGACTCTTGTTGAGGTATATAAAACATTATGATCACCCCAGAACATTCCCTTATGCCCCTTCTCAGTCATTTCCCATCTCACCCCACTCCCAACAGGCAACCACTGCTCTGATCTTTCTCACTCAGCATAATGTGTTTGAGATTCTGTGTGTTGTTACGTATAGCAGTGGTTGGTTGCTTTTTGTTGCTGAGTAATATGAATTGAATGAATGCCCCAGTTTGTTTATTCATTCATCTGTTGATCCACACCTGGGCTGTCCCTGGTTTTGAGTTATTATGAATAAATAATTATTCATTCTTGAACATTATTGTATAAGTCTTTTGTGAACATATGCTTTCTTATCTCTTGTGTATAGTTCTGGGAATGAAATTGTTGAGTCATAGTGTGGTTTTATAAGAAACTGCCAAAGTAATTGTACCATTTCACCCCCTTTCTTCCATCTCCCGACAATGTATTAGAGTTCTGGTGGTTTCACATTCTCGTCAACATTTGGTTTGTGTCCATCTTTTTAACTTTACCCTTTCCAGTTGGATGGTATTTGGTATCTCATGGTGGATTTAATTTGTATTGCCCTGATACCTAATAATGATAAGCAGCCTTTTATGTGTTGGTCATTTATAAGTATCTGGTAAGGTTAAGTTACTTCTAGCGTATAGTGTGAAGTGGGAATAGAGGTTCATTATTATCCATATGGATATGCAGTTGTTCTGCACAATTTGTTCAAAAGACTTTCTTCTCTCAATTGAATTGCTTTGTAACTTTATTATAAATAAATCAAAGATGTAAGTGTAGGTCTATTTCTGTTTCATTGATCTATCTGTCTACCTTAACACCAGTACCATACTCTTTTGATTATTGTGGTTTTATGATAAATCTTAAAAGTAGTAGGATAAGTCTTCCAACTTTGTTTTTTTTATTTTTTGAGATTGCTTTGGATGTTTTAGGTCCTTTTTATTCTACTACAAATTTTTGAATAAGCTTGTCTATTAAAAAAAACTGGTGAAGATGTGATTAGGAATTCATTGAGTTGGTAGATCTGAGGAAAATGGACATTTTAACAATGTTGGGACCTCTAGCCCATGAGTGTGTTATATCTCTACATTTATCTAGATCTCCTTCAATTTCTCTCACACACAGTGATTTCAGTATAGTTTAAATGTGGAGATCTTACATTTTAAATTTATTCCTAAGTAGGGGCTCGGAATAATGGAGCTCGGTCCATGGCTGGCTTGTCGATGGAGCATGTGACTCTTGATCTTGGGGTTGTGTGTTCACACCCCATGTGGAGTATAGCGATTAATTTAAAAAAATTATTCTGAAGTATTTAGTGATTTTTGATGCTTTCAAAAGTAGGATTTTTCTTTTTTCTTTCTTTTTTTTCTTGAATTTTATTTTCCATTTTTTTGTGGCTATCATGTAAAATACAGTTGATTTTTGTATGTAGATCTTATATTCTAAAACAAAGCTAAAGTCACTTATTAATTCTAGGAATTGTTTTGTAAATTCCTAAGGATCATTCTGTGGAAACAATCATGTCATCTGTGAGAAGAGTCCGTTTTACTCTTCCTTTCCCATCTTTATGACTGTATTTCTTTTCTTTGACTTTTTATACTGGCTAAGATTTCCTGTATGATGTTGAATAGAAGTGGTAAGAGTGAACTTGCTTACTTTGTTCTTACTATTAGTAGGAAAGCATTCAGTATTTTATCATTATGTATAATAATAGCTTTTGTAGGTCTTTCATAGACTTTTTTATCATATTGAGAAAATTTTCTTCTAATTTCTAATTTGGAGGATTTTTTAAAAATATAAGGGTTTAATTTTGTCAGATGAATTGTCTGCTTTTGTTGAAATAATCATTTGACTTTCTTTATTGACTATTGTGATGCTTTGTCTTCATTGACTTTTATGAAGGTTAAATCAAGTTTGCATTCTTTTTTTTTTTTAAAGATTTTATTTATTTATTTGACAGAGATAGAGACAGCCAGCGAGAGAGGGAACACAAGCAGGAGGAGTGGGAGAGGAAGAAGCAGGCTCATAGCGGAGGAGCCTGATGTGGGGCTCGATCCCATAACGCCGGGATCACGCCCTGAGCCGAAGGCAGACGCTCAACCGCTGTGCCACCCAGGCGCCCCCAAGTTTGCATTCTTGAAATAAACCCATTCTATTGCTAAATTTGATTTTGCTAATATTTCCTAAAGCATTTTTGCATATATCTTGATGAGAGAGATCATTTTGTTAATTTCTTTGTTAGACTTTGGTATTAAGATTATGCTGGCCTCATGAAATGAGTTTAAGTGTCTCTACCTCTATTTTCTGAAAGACTTGGTGTGATATATATGTATATTTATTGAAATATAGTTGATGCACAGTGTTACATTAGTGTCAGGAGTATAACATAGTGATTGAATAAGTCTGTACATTATGCTATGTTCATCATAGCTCCCACCTGTTACCGTACAACACGATTACAATAGCATTGACTATATAACCTGTGCTGTACGTTTTATCCTCATGTCTTGTTCATTCCATAACTGAAAGCCTGTATCTCCCACTCCCCTTCACCCATTTCAACCATCCCCTGACTCCCTTCCCCTCTGGCAATTGTCAATTCTCTGTTTTTATGGGTCTGTTTCTGCTTTTTGTTTGTTTACTCACTTGATTTGTTGATTAGATTCCACATATATGTGGAATATATAATATATATTTTATCAGTGGAGTATATAAGCCATATGGTATTTGTCTTTCTCTGTCTGACTTATTACACTTAGCATAATGCCCTAGAAGTAGGTGTGTGTGTGTTTGTGTATTTATGTATATCTTACATCTTCTTTATTCATCTGTTGATGGACACTTGAATTGCTTCCATATCTTAGCTATTGTAAATAATGCCACAGTAACCACAGGGGTGCATATATTTTTTTGAATCAGTGTTTTTGTAGTATTTGAGTAAATACCCAGTGGTGGAATTACTGGATCATATGGTAGTTCTATTTTTAATTTTTTGAGGAATCTCATACTGTTTTCCACAGTGGCTGTACCAACTTACATTCCTACCAGCAGTGTACGAGGGTTCCTTTTTCTCCACATCCTTGCCAGCACTTACTATTTCTTGTCTTTTTGATTCCAGCCATTCTGACACATGTAGGGTGATATGTCATAGTATTTTTGATGTGCATTTCCTTGATTATGAGTGATGTTGAGCATCTTTTCATGTGTTTGTTGACTATCTAGATGTCTTCTTTGGAAAAATGTCTATTCAGGTTCTCTGCCCACTTTTTTTTTTTTAAAAGATTTTATTTATTTATTCGACAGAGATAGAGAGAGGGAACACAAGCAGGGGGAGTGGGAGAGGAAGAAGCAGGCTCATAGCGGAGGAGCCTGATGTGGGGCTCGATCCCATAGCACCGGGATCACGCCCTGAGCTGAAGGCAGACGCTTAACCGCTGTGCTACCCAGGCGCCCCATCTGCCCACTTTTTAAATTGGGTTATTTGGGGGTTTTTTTGGTGTTGAGTTGTATAAGTTCTTTATATATTTTGGATATTAATTCCTTATTCGGCATACTATTTGTGAATATCATCTTCCATTCACTAGGTTGCCTTTTCATTTTAGTGATGGTTTCCTTCGTTGTGCAAAAGCTTTTTATTTTGGTGTAGTCCCAATAATTTATTTTTGCTTTTGTTTCCCTTGCCTGGGGAGACCTATCTAGAAGAATGTTGCTAAGGCCAGTGTCAAAGAGATTATTGCCTCTGCTG
Organism: Ailuropoda melanoleuca; assembly: GCF_002007445.2. Taxonomy (NCBI): domain Eukaryota; kingdom Metazoa; phylum Chordata; class Mammalia; order Carnivora; family Ursidae; genus Ailuropoda; species Ailuropoda melanoleuca. The sequence goes on along the minus strand of NC_048223.1, from coordinate 65,547,475 downwards.
TCTTCTAGGAGTTTTATGGTTTCAGGTCTCTAATCCATCTTGAGTTTATTTTTGTGTGTGGCGTAAGAAACTGGTCCAGTTTCATTCTTTTGCACATAGTTGTCCAGTTTTCCCAGTACCATTTATTGAAGAGACTATCTTCCCCATGAATATTATTGTCTCCTTTGTCATAGATTAATTGGGTTTATTTCTGGGTTCTCTGTCCCACTGACCAACATGTCTATTTTTATGCCAGTACCGTGCTGTTTTGATTACTACAGCTTTGTAGTATATCGTGAAATCTGGAATTGTGGTGCTTCCAGCTTTGTTCTTCTTTCCCAAGATTGCTTTGGCTATTGGAAGTCTTTGTGGTTCCACACAAATTTTAGGATTATTTATCCTAGTTCTGTGAAAAATGGTGTTGGTATTATGATAGAGATTGCATTGAATTTGCAGATTGCTTTGAGTAGTATGGACATTGTAACAATATTAACTCTTTCAATGCATGAGCCTGGAATATCCTTCCATTTTTTGTGACATCTTCAATTTCTTTTATTATTGTTTTGTAGTTTTCAGAGCACAGGTCTTTCACCGCCTTGGTTAAGTTTATTCCTAGGTATTTTATTCTTTTTGGTGCAATTGTAAATGGAATTTTTTTTATTTCTTTTTTTGCCACTTCATTATTAGTATATAGAAATGCAGCCAATTTCCATGTATTTTGTATCCTGCAACTTTACTGAATTCATTTATTACTTCTAATTCTTCTTTGGTCAAGTCTTTAGGGTTTGCTATGTATAGTATTACGTCACCTGCAAATAGTGACAGTTTAACTTCTTCCTTACCAGTTTGGATGCCTTTTATTTATTTTTCTTATCTGATTACTGTGCTACAACTTCCAGTACTATGTTGAATAAAAGTGGTGAGAGTGTCTTGTTCCTGTTCTTAGAGAGAAAAGCTTTCAGGTTTTCTCCATTGAGTATGATGTCAGCTGTGAGTTTATTAATATATGACCTTTATTATATTGAGGTATGTTTCCTTTGAACCCACTTTGTTGAGAGTTTTTGTTATGAATGGATATTGAATTTTGTCAGATGCTTTTTCTGCTTCTATTGAAATGACCATGTGATTTTTACCCTTCACCGTGTTGATACGGTGTTCCATGTTGATTTGTGAATATTGCACCATCCTTGCATCCCCAGAATAAATCCCATTTGATCATGGTGAATGATCTTTTTAATGTATTATTGAATGCAGTTTGTTTATAGTTTGTGGAGGATTTTTGCATCTATGTTTATCAAGGATATTGGCCTGTAGTTTTCTCTTTTGTAGTGTCTGTTTTCATCAGGGTAATGCTGGCCTTGTAGAATGTACTTGAAAGCTTTCCTTCCTCTTCTGTTTCTTGGAATAGTTTGAGGAGCATAAGTATTAATTCTTCTTTAAATATTTGGTAGAACTCGCTTGTGAATCCATTTGGTCTTGGGCTTTTGTTTGTTGAGAGTTTTTTAATTTCTGATTCAGTTTTGTTACTAGTTATTGGTCTATTCATATTTTCAAGAGTTGGTGTAATATTGAAATTTCTTTCCTAAAAATTTGATAAAACTCATCAGTGGAACCATATGGGTGTGGAGTTCTATTGTAGGATGATTTTAGTTTCCTTAAAAAAAAGACCTCTAAAGATTTTTCCTTTTTCATCTTTTGTCAGTTTTGGTAAGCTGTAATTTTTTTGAGGAATTTGTCCACTTCATCTAAATTTTCAATTTATTGACATCGTTATTCATAATATTCATTTATCTTTGAACATCTAGTACTTGGTATTTATTCATAGTATTTGTAAATTGTATTCTCTGACTTTTTTGGTATCAATTACTTGTGATACATAACAAGTAATCCCAAAATTAGTAAATTAAAATAGTAACCATTTATTTATGTATGAGTAGGCCATGTGGGCTAGGATCACCTAGGAAGTTCTCAGAGCCCAGGCAGGTTCACAGAGGGTCTTTGACCAGCTGCCAGTCTGCTAGGTAGCTCTGCTTCTGTGGTTTGGGTGGCTGTTGGCTGGGAAATGTGGGTAATGGGCCACATGTCTCTCATCATCTACCAGGCTAAGCCAGGCTTATTCACATAGCGCCTCAGCAGTGTTCCTAGATAGAGTAGAAATGTACAAGTTTTCTTGAGGCCTAGTCTTGGGATATGGCAGAATTGCTTTTTATCCACATTTTTTTTTGACCAAATTAAGTCACAAGAGGAACCCAGATTTACAAGGTTGAAGAACAGACTTTACCACCAATTCCAAATGACTGTGGATGTGGGGCAGGGGGGTATTAGCACCATTTTTGCAAACAGACTTTACTACCAATTCCAAATGACTGTGGATGTGGGGCAGGGGGGTATTAGCACCATTTTTGCAATCTATCACATATTATGGTATACTGGTTATGGGCAGATTGTCATGAACTTGGCAATTTTGTGTAAATTGTTGTCTTATCAGTATAATGATACAACAATCTTCATGCATCTTTCTGGAATTTATAGAACAGTAAGTTCTTTGATGTCTAATCAAAAGCAACACCTATTTTCCCATTAATACTTAGGAAAATTGTGATTGTTTATACCTTTTGTTTTATACATAATTATATATTTTGGTTATCTGCACAACCCCAAAACAATAACATTTCAAGCTATTTTTGGTCCAAAGCACTTTAAGAATTCAAAATGTCACACTGGGAAAAATTATTGCGGATATGTTGATTTGGGCTTAAAAATGAGTTACGTGTTAGGTAATTTTCAACTGTGGATAAACTGTAGGTAATATGAAAGGTAAGCAGTTTACCCTAACATAGGTAATATGTTTCTCTACGTTTCTAGTCTTGCCTGTCAGTAGAACAATTCTAGGACACAAAAAATGTAAATAGAGTTGGGCATGTAATAATGGAAGTACAGTTTAATTCTACCAATCTGTAAGCATATATTCACATCTTGCTGTTAAATCACATTCGTTTCACCTTTTTGGAAATCCAGCTCTGGAAATTTAGCCTACGTTACTTATGTATGTGTGAACTCATCAGATGAAAAGAGTGATCATTGATAGCATTGTTTTTCTCATGGAAAGATTGGACATGATCTAAATGTCTAATGGAAGGGGGTCGTTTTTTTTAAATATGGTGGATTCATCACATGAAATACTATAAAACCATTTGGAAGTTATAGAAGAGTATTTAGTGACCTGTATGGATGTTCGTTGCATATAGTTGATATATAACATATTTAAAAGTAGATTATGAAGCTATTTGTGGGATTATATTTTTGATGAGATACTTATATGTAAATACTTGCAGGCATAAAAAAAGCTTAGAAGAACACATAACAAACGTGTTAATGTGGTTATTTCTGGATGATTGCAATATGACTCTTTCCAGTTTTATTGAGATAATTGACATATGGCATTGTAGTAGTTTTAGGCATACAACAAGATGATTGGATATAAGTATGTATTACAGAATGATTACTACAATAAGTTTAGTTAACATCCATCACCTACAAACTCTTTTCCTTGTGTTGAGAACTTTTAAGATCTACTCTCTTCGCAAGTTTCAAGTATATGATACACTATTGTTAACTTTAGTCACCGCGCTATACATTATATCCCCAGAATTTGTTTATCTTATAACTGGAAGTTTGTACCTTTTGACCACCTTCACCAGTTTCACCCATCCTCTCTTTGTATCTGTGAGTTTGGTTTTTTTAAATTCTGCATGTAATTTAGATCATAACAGTATTTGTCTTTCTCTGTCTGACTTATTTCACTTAACATAATGCCCTCAGGGTCTATCCATGTTGCCACAAATGGCTGAATTATTTTCCTTTTCATGACTGAATCATATTCCTCTGTGTGTGTGTGTGTGTGTGTGTGTGTGTAACAACAGTTTTTTATTAATTTGTCTGTCTGTAGACACTTGGGCTGTTTCCACATCTTGACTATTGTAAAAGGAAGCATAGAGTGTAGATATCTTTTCAAGATAGTGATTTTTTTTTCCTTCAGATATATACCCCAAAAGGGAATTGCTGAGTCATTTGGTAGTTCTGTTTTCAGTGTTGTTTTTTTCCCATTAAGTGTACTCTTAATCTCCTTTATCTATTTTACCCATCATTTCCCACCCCTCTCCCCTCTGACAGCCATCAGTTCTCTGTATTTATGGGTCTTTTTTTCTGCTTTTGTTTATTTATTCGTTTGGGGTTTTTTTTTGTTTTTAGATTTCACATGTAAGTGAAATTGTATAATATTTGTCTTTGACTTATTTCACTTAGCATAATACCTTCTAGATCCACCCATGTTGTCACAAATGCCGAGATCTCATTCTTGTTTTTGACAGTAGTATTCCATTGTGTATGTGTGTGTATACATGTGCACATACATATATATGTGTATATACTACATCTTCTTTATCCATTCATCTATCAGTGGATGCAAAGGATGCTTCCTTATTTTGGCCATTACAAACAATGGTAGTAAATATAGGGGTGGATGTATCTTTTTGAATTTGTGTTTTTGTTTTCTTTGGATAAATACCCAATAGTGGCATCCTTGGATCATATGGTAATTCTATTTTTTATTGTTTTATTAATTTTTTATTGTTTTCCACAGTGTCTGCACCAATTTACATTCCCACCAACAATGCACAAGGGCTCCTTTTTCTCCACACCCTTGCCAACACTGGTTATTTCTTGTCTTTTTGATAATAGCCATTCTAACAGAAATGAGGTAATGCAATATGATTATTTTCCTGTTTTTAATCCATGATTTGAAATCCATTTTTAATCCATGACATGAAAGATAAATAAAAAATGACTTTTAAAAGGCCCTACATAGCTACAATTAACATACTTATTTGTATTTTTAATTGCTACTCGCTGTGTAATAAGATCTGTTGAGCTTTACAAATCTATAGTTACCTAAAACTCGACATGATCTACTAATGCGAAAGACTGGTTTTATTGCTGCCCTAGTAGAACATGGCATCATGAAATGTAGTAGTTACTTCAGGATTTCTGTTTTTGCTGTTAATATTAACAAGTACTCATAAAGATAGGGGAAATTTTATAAGCATCATGTTTTCCTTTTAAAACATCATCATTATGAAAATGACTTCCAAACATTTTGGTCAGAAGCAGAATCAGCATTCATATTCCTTTCTTATAAGTCAATATTCATGGCTTCCCAAGTCTTTAAAAAAATTCAGTTGCCTGGAAAATCACAGTTAAAAATAGATGCAGGTATTGGATCCATGTTAAACTGCTAGCTAGCCATAATTCTGTGCTTTTCTTTCCAGTCTAACTGCTCAGCTCCCTGACAAGTTAAAACACATTTCACGTCTCTAGCAAAGTGGTATTTCTATTTAGTAAATCCCACTATTACCACTGATTGGCTAAACTTCACTAGATTTTAGTACCGTGGCTACAAAACAAAAAACTCTATATTGAAGATTTCGATGTATATTTTATTTTCATTGACTAGATTATTGAAACCAGTTTCCATCTATGAAATAGTTAATGCAGCGTGCAATCTGTAATGCACAAGCATGTGTACAAGGGGGTATTGAAATTTTGTGGGACCCAAATTAAATTAGATTTAAAATAAATACATGCTGGAGAGAATTTATAAAGCAAGGCTAAGTGTTGTGAAATCACCACCTCTGCAGGATAGACCACAGTTCGAAAAATGTTATTGATACGTGTTATTTGGTATGCTGTGGGAAGGCCCTGAACACATCCGGGTGTACAGAGTTGAGTGCATGGTTTCTCGGGTGGGAGGAAGTACTGGGGAAGATTCCACACACCTCGGGAACCATAGCGGCTCCGTGCCTGCAGCGCTGTCGTATAGGCAGCTTTCTCCATGTCAACACCTGCTCGTTAGGAAACAGACCAAGACTCCCCAAGAGCTCTCAGATGGCCTGAATTCTGTATCCCTGCCAATCTGCACTAGAATTTAATAACAACCGTGAGGTGAAGCTTGGGCCTTTCCTCGTTGCTAATCCCCAAAACCATCTGGCCTTTCCCTTTCTCTGAAAAACAGTTGAGTGTATGTGTTGGGGTGAAGGAGGAGGTTGGGGCTGGAAGAAGAGGAACAGACCTATCCTAAGTTTCTTAAAGGACAATCCACTCTCAGTGCAGATAGAAGTCCGTGGACATCATAGCTCTAAGCTTGTCTTCCATAGCGTCCACATCTTTGCCAGCTAATTGTTTGAAAATCACACCATTCATTAACTATTGACAAATGTCCAAGTTTAGTTCCTTTAATGTAATAATGCCAAAAAGAAACATGTACGTCTGTAATCATGATTCTGATATTAAAAACACAAAGTTATGCATTTTCTCTTTAATTTTCTATTAGGTTTTAGTAGAGTATTACAAATATGGCAGATGCTCTGTAAATATTTGTTTATTCCTGTGCCTCTACAAAGAAATTGAAGTCAGTCAGTAGGAAATACATAGAATATAATAGTAAATTACAAATAAAACATCAAACTTCCTCCACCCTGCCCCCACCCAGGGGAGGAAATAGAATGCAGATAGTGAACCACATGGCCTATGCATAGAGAATATTGTGGTTTTGGTCCCGTTGATGGCTCACTCCGGGGCAATTGCTCCTCAAATGGAACTACATGTAAGATCAGTTGTTCTATGTAAAATTGTTCTCTTACTCTCATACTACTGAGCACTTGTTGAGTTTGGGTGTCATAAATACATGTGTAGGATGATGCTAGTTGAGTAAGGGAGGTACCAAATTTGTCAATGAATGAATTAATAAAGAAATTTGTCTGTACATGGGATAGAAAAGCCAATAGTAATTTGTCTTTCCATGACTCAAATACAAAAGGTAGATTCTCATGGGTATTTTTGCAAATATACACACAGTCACACATGTATACATGTGTATACACATATTCCAAGCATCAGGTTTGGACGGTAGTGTCCATTCACTCTTTTTTTTCAGAAACCCTCAGAACAGTATGTTGCCAGCAATGTGATGCCTCAGAAGAGGGGTCAGCAAACTGTGGGCCTTGGGCCAAATCCAGCCTTGTTTTTGAATCACCTACAAGCTAAGAATAGTATTTACCTGTTTAAATGGTTGAAAACGAATCAAAAGAAGAGTAATCCGTGATGGCATGTGAAAATTATGTGAATTCCAATTACAGTATCCATAAATAAAGTTTTATTGGATCCTAGCCGGATTCGCATGTTTATGTGTGGTCTCTGGCTGCTTTTGCGTTACAACAGCAAAGTTGAGTAACTACAACAGAGACCATCTGGCCTGCAGAGCCCAAAATATTTACTATCTGGCCTTTTATGAAAATGTTAGCTGACCCCTACCTTAGAAAATACAAAAAACAAGTAGGATGAAATCTGCCTGGATAAAGCCACATACACCTCATAGTATTTGAAAAGATGTATCCTCTACCCTGCCCTTTTTTTTTAATATAAAAAAGAGAAATTGGAATAGGATAAGAAAATTGTTTTCAACTTTTATCTTTTTAAAAAGGGCCTCATAACTTATTTTTTTCAAACATATAACCTTATATCCCAAACAGAATATTTTGAATATTCAAGCTTTACTTTTTTAAAATTGAAGTACAGTTGCCATGACAGTATTCTATTAGCTTCGGGTGTGCAACATAGTGATTCCGCCATCGCAGTCGACCCTTGAACCACATGGGTTTGAACTGCGTGGGTCCTCACACACACAGACTTCGTTTGATAAATACAGTTCAGTACTTTTTCTTATGATTTTCTTCACACTTTCTTTTCTCTAGCTTACTTCATTCTTAGATACAGTATATAATACATATACAAAATATGTGTTAAGCAACAGTCTAGGTTATTGGTAGGGCTTCCAGTCAATAGGAGGCTGTTAGTGGGTAAGTTCTGAGAGAGCCAAAAGTTACAGGTAGGTTTTCTACTGTGCAGGAGATGGCACCCCTGACCCCCATGGTGTTCAACGGCCAATTGTACATGCATTACAAAGTGCTCACCATAAGCCTAGTTACCGTCTGTTACCATACAAAGTTATTACCATATTATTGATTATATTCCCTGTGCTGCACTTTTCATCCCTGTGACTTATTTATTTTATAACTGGAAGTTTGTACCTCTTAACCCCCTTCACCTATTTTATCCATCCCCCCCCTTCTCCCCTGTGGCCACCACCATACCAGTTCTCTGTATTTATGAATCTATTTTTTTTTCAAACTTTACTAACCCTTGTAATTATATCCTGACATGATATAATAGAAGGGCAGGTAAAAAGGTACAAAGTTGTGGAACATACAACAGAAAGTTTAATTAGTCTAATTTATAATTGGCCTTCTGAAGCAGCATGCGAGGGAAAACTTCCAAGACTTACCAAGGTGTAGGACAGGTAGGAAGAGGACAAATCCTAAATGCACTTGAAGCACTTGTGTGACAGCCCTAACTCGATGCCTTGTGCTTACATGTACTGTTTTTGTCTCCTGTGTTGATCGTATTCTTTCATAAACATTAGCTATCGAAACATGCTAGTAAGAAGCAGACGCTGTTATTTCCATTTTACAAGAGGAAAAGGCTATAAACTTTGCATGTAGCTCTTTCTACAGCAGTAAGTCAATGCCAGATCCAAGAAAGTAGATTTTTTTTTCTTTTTTGTCAGGTAGAAATCTCTGCATGATTGATATGGTCCACAGTATGATAAATGATGACGTGAGTTATAGTGTGAATATTTGACTGATTTCCTTTACAACATCTGGCATAGTGCTTAGTCGTTTACAGTACTACCCTCAGCCGCTGTATATGGCCTCATGAGTCAACGAAAAATTTTCTAAAAATAGGAACTTTTGCTTTCTCATGTGTGCCTCTCCATCCCTCATATAGAGTGTTAGCAAATGATCACTGAGTAGGCCAGCAGATTCCTGAATTTTCAAATCCTGTCTCCTTCATACATTTGACTTTTACTGTCATCTTCAAAGAAATGTTTTGAAGTAGACTTACTTTCCTTACATCTTTTTTTTTTTTTTTAAAGATTTTATTTATTTATTCGACAGAGATAGAGACAGCCAGTGAGAGAGGGAACACAAGCAGGGGGAGTGGGAGAGGAAGAAGCAGGCTCATAGCGGAGGAGCCTGATGTGGGGCTCGATCCCATAACGCCGGGATCACGCCCTGAGCTGAAGGCAGACGCTTAGCCGCTGTGCCACCCAGGCGCCCCAACTTTCCTTACATCTTGACCAGAGCACACCCACAGTAGAAGCACACATAAATCAATCATTGCATCCTTATTGTGACTGTGTTTTGGCATCAGAGTGTGTATGCTGGGAGAAAGACTTTACAATTCCTTTCCCTTTACATATATGGGACTTCTGAAGGAGGATAAGGGACTTCTCTAAGGTCTTACAAATCTATGTAGCCAAGTTGGGGTAAGAGCTGTTTGCCTTCCTTGCTTGTCTGCGTTATCTTTCCTTTGGGCCACTTCAAATATGTTCATGTATAAACATTAAATAACAAGGGTTTAGTGAAATATCTAAAGAATATCCTTTCCTAGAATATGTTATGTTTGGCTATGAAACAAGATTTATCTCCACAAGATGTATAGGAAAATTTATTCTATTACAGAATGGACATACTCCATCAATCTTATTGGAATAGTTATTAAACCATAAGTTAATAGAAGGTGATAGAAACTATGATTATCCGGATAATGTAGAAGAGAAGTGATACAAAGACATATCTATTGTTTATCTGTAGTAATACATATATTTGAATTGAGCACATTACTTGAGAAAGCACTCACATTTGCCATCAGCCACCACAATCAGTGTCTTAGTTTAGGAGGGCTGTTTTGGGGAATCACTACCTTAATAGAGTGGAGGACTCATTCGTCTCTTCACCATCTCGATTTATTTTTCCTGGAGAGTCCAAGATGGAAAGAAGCAGAGTCCACGAACAGTTGTTCCCCATCTAGTCACCTTCAATTTGGCCATACGGCTTTATTTTCTTCACAACACGTGTTACTATCCGAAGTGATCTTCTTCATGGCTTCGTGTGCTTGTCAACTCCCCTGTCCCATACTCACAAGAATGGAAGCTGCAGAGAGTGGGGCCTCCTCTGTCTTCCTCAGCGTTGGTATCGCCAGGGCCTGGACAGGAAAGGGAATTCCACGTGATCTGCTCAGTGTGTCAGCAGTTGGCTATGGTCAAGAGTGCGAGGGATCAAATTGTGAAATTCTAAGTTCTGTGGATGGTGGCAAGAGACATCGTACGTGACCAAGATAGCAGTCTTCTGGGTGCTGATCTCTGTGCTCTGTTGTAGACACCTGGCTCTGCTCCATAGCATCTGTACATGTGCTGGGATTGCTGGGTGACTTCTTTCTCTCTCCCATCGATTACTTGAGAGCAGGAACTAAGTCCCATTCCCCCTGTATGTCCCAGGTGCTGAACACAGTGACCAGTAGGTGAATGGCAAGTCCACGAGTGCATGAATAGTTCTTTAAGCACAAGCACCTGGGAGCATACTACCTTTTTGTGCTGTGCGTTTTCAAACAGAAAACGTAATGATTGACTGCTGAGTGTCTTCTCATGCTCGTTTGCAGAAATATCCACCTTTGGGAAGATCATGTCTGGCAAATTAGGCTCTTTTTGTTAATATAAGCTCTTTATACAGATAACCACTGTAGCGTGAGCCACACGTATAATTTCAGATTTCTAATAGCCACATTTAAAGATCTTCTTAAAAAGTTAAATTTATTTTAATATATTTTATTTAGCTGAATATAACCAAAAGAGTCCCATTTCAACATGACTCAATATATATAGTTATTATTGAGAAATTTTGCATTGCTTTTTCTCATATTAAGTCTTGCAGTCCAGTGTTATTTTATGTCTTAATTTAGATGCTAAATTATTGGAAATATTTGATCTATATTTTTCCAATAAAATTTAAAGTTGGAAAAGTGGATTCTCATATCCAGATTGTTCCAAACATGCTACAGTGTGTTCCAGTATCTGAATTGAGTATGTTAAATTTAAAACTCAGTTCTCCAGACTTAATAGTCACATTTCAGTGCCCAGCCACCAAATAGTGCTGGTGGATGGACCAGCACAGATCACAAACTCTTCTTCAATACACCTTCCCTCTACATCTCCCTTTATTTCCAAACACCCACAACCTTCTGTCACTTCAAATCCTAGCATTTTGGGTTGGTGAAAGGGAGGGTTTGAAGTCCTTTGGTCCAGCCACGTCCTTCTATGAGAACAGGGGCCTAGAGAGGAAGTGACTTGTTCAGTGCACTTCATTTGCCCACTGCTCAGCACTGTGCCAGCCTCCGCCAGTCTACTCTAGTCAGAGAGAGCCCAGGGATGTGCCCGCGGGGGCTTCTGTGCAGAACGAGGGATGCCCTCCTCCCTGCTGGCCAGTGTGGCCATGGTGCAGAGAACTTGGGGAAGCCGTCTCTGCGTGCCTGTCCCTACTGCACGTGTGAGGTGGCGGAGGCAGCTGGCAGCCCGGGCCCAGCTGGCTCCGCAGCACTGAGGTCAGGCCAGCAAGTTGGACAGACCATCCACTCCAGGGACGAAGGGCAGATGGAGCATGAAGACAGATGGGCCCGAGGCCAGCACTCGTGTCCGAAGGTGCTACCCCTACAAGGGTGTGGGGAGGACCACCAATCTTTCAGCGTGGTCCGGCTGGTCGTTTTNCAATCTTTCAGCGTGGTCCGGCTGGTCGTTTTGTTTTGTTTTGTTTTGTTTTGTTTTCCTTTTCTTTTTTCTTTTTAATCACTTCATGTGTCTCATCTGACAATGAAGAAGAATATGTGACTCTGAGTTGAGAATTTCCCAGGGTGCTTTTTTTGTCATTTATAACCACTGACAGGTTTAGTGCTTGTTTTCTTTCTTCTTCCCCACGTCGTTCAGAACCTGCTTGGTCTCTTGACATCATCTTTATGTAGGATGCCGAAATTAATGAAATGACGATGGATCCATTTTTCTTTGTGAAGGAAAAATATTTTGACTTTTACAGTGAGGGTGCTGTGCTTCTGAGAAAACTGAAGTGGGTGCAGCACGGATAGTTTTCATTCCATCAAAACGCACTTTGCTCTTACCGAGAGCACACGGTACGTTTGGGAAGGTACAGCCTCCCTGGCAGATGGGAACTCTTCTTCTTTTTTTTTTTCTTTCTGTTTCCCATCCTCCATTTTTCTGTACACTCCCCATCTTCCCCTTCTCTACATCACTGTGTAATATTTTTTTCAAGATGCACAATAATTATAACTTCAAAATGACCATGAGACAGTATCCTCTTCGTAGAAATCACATACACTGTTCGTGTGTCCACTCAGCTCACCAATGTGGAGACACAATATAGAATGACAACCAAAGAGTAGTCAAGTGGCTGAAGTAATAATCAGAGTTTGTCTCAAAATCCTGGCAAGGTGTAAGCTTGAACTGTGAAGAAAAGTTCCCCTCGGTGGCGTCTGAAGTCTAAAACATCCTAATGAGTTGACTTGGTTTTGTTTTGATTGGTATATTCAGTCACAAATTTTTGATTCCTAGGTTAGAAATTGTAAACATTATTCCAGCTGCCAAGCTAGAAAGTGATTTTTACCTTTTTGTACTAGTTTTATGCTGTAATGAACAGATAGGACGTTCTCTAAAATAAATTTGTCACTTCTGGTAAGAAATTAGGAATTATTTTGGGCAGAATCATAAGGAAAGTTTTAACAGGAGTCACTTTTTGACTAAGTTCTGGTAACCAAGGTCCAAGCAAGGAAAAGACCAGGACTCCTTGCTGCAGGATGCTGGTTTTCAAATTGCTCAGCCAAGCTGCCTTCTGTAAGAACAGTCAGGGACATCAACCTGGGCTCCAGGATACCTGCCTTCAGTTCCACCAAATGCCTCCACTGTTTTGTTGATTATAATTGCTTTTCCTACAGGACATACTCAAAGAAAGATTTCTGAAGCTAATAAGTTTGAAGGATCACTTTTACTTTATTTTTGAAAAGATGCTTTAGGAATTCTGTAGCTGAAACTTTTGTTAAAACCAGAACAGGTTCCCCTTCTCCGCTTCCCTGGCGAGAAGTGGCTTAAGCATAATCTTTCTTTAACTCTCAACAGCTTTGACGTTCCATGCCCAGGCCATCCCCATCCTGTGCAAGTCCCATCCAGTATACTCTCATGGCCAATGTCAGGGAGTGGGACTGGAGAGATTGCGGTGATAATTGATGCCACTGAACCTTGCATCTCCTTCCTGCTCTCGGAGACCAGCCGCCCTGCTCAGAGACACACTGTTGTACTGGGCTGCCCATCTGTTTTACTTGGAAAATTCATACTCATTCTGTAACCCCGCAGAAGAGAGCAAACTCTTGAGACTTAAGTAGAAAAGGCTTATGAATCTTCAATCACAGAATCAAGTTTTTAAAACTTCTTTTCATGTTTCATTTTCAGCTCTTACAAATAGCTTGCTTTCTAGAATTATTGATAGAACTATCAATTCAATTTGAGAGGAAGAAACCTAGTATTTGTGGCTATCATGCATAAATGCCTTTGTATTGAGAGTAAGTACACAGGAAGCTGGAGAGTTACCTGTCAGGGTGCAGGCTGGGCAGGGAGAAAAGACCTAGGATTTTAGTAGTATAACAATCAAAATCGCAGACCCACAGGGCTGCCGTCCTTGGTGGTATTGCTGTTAAAAGTTCTTCTGGCTTAGAAGTGGAGGACAAAAGCCTGCATTTTCTGTAAGAAAGAAAATCTAAACAAGCCAGGCCTTAGAATTTATTTTTGATGGGTTAAGCGCTACGAGGATACTGCAAAATCCAACATAACAAAAAATTTATGTTGTGGAGACATGAAAGGTGTGATGGATTCCCAACTTCTGAGTACTTTTGGGGAAACCAAGAATTATTCTAGTTTTGAAAAATACCTGTGGCCTGTTTTCCTAATTTCCAACTATGCTTTGGCTGATAGAGATCAATGGGAAAGTATAGCTTTGCCAGCCTCAGACAAAGAGGTTACTGTGATCAAGGACACTTATAAATATATTTTGAAGTATCATTAGTGTCTGTAAAGAAAGAAAAAAAGGTCCAGGAGCCGGTGGGAAACCAGCCAGTTCTTTAGCTGGCTGTTCTCTTCAATGTTCTGAAAATAAGGAAAAGAAATCGTATGAATTTTCCTCAAAAGTACAGGATAATTTATATAAGGAGAGACTGTACAAAAGTTTTAATTTTTATTTTTTTTCTCCATCCCACCTATTCCTATTACAATAAAAAAATTTATTCTGGTAGAAAAACCACTTATTTTTATTACTAAGATCCAAATGTGGTTTATCACTTTTGGATCTGTGTTGCATTTAATTCCCCTCCTTCATTTTCTCCTCTGTTTTGTCAGATGACAATTTGGTAGGCAATGCGGAACCTTCCCAGAACTCTTTCTTCCTGAAGATAATTTGTGTGGGGAAGACGCACATCAGCTTCAGTGCGCACAGTAGGCCCCCAGGAATGGTACCCACATGGTTTTCAAGTAGTTCGCAGTGAGGCCCGGAGGAGAAAGCCGTGGGCCCAGCATCTTTCCCTTCCCATAGCCTATCACTGCCCGCCAGAGGGTCCAGCCCCCTACGAGGGGACGGGGAGGAAGAGCTTTGATCTCCAAGTCCAAAGCGTAGTGAGTGGATATTGTTTGCAGGAGTTCACACTAGAAGTTCTTTATGAAGCAGGTGAACAGCAGCTCCAGAGAACCCCAGCCAACTCTTCACGTGGCGCCTTCGGCCTTCTTCTGCTTTCGCACACGTTAGCTGACAGTCCTACAAAGGCAAAAGGACCAGTCTCTGAAGTTACGGACTTCTTGTATTGGAAGAAGCACATGGTCTCATGGTATTGGAACTACACATACTAAGTCTTTTCAATGGAGCATCATCTTTTTTTTTTTTCCCCCTGCTCATTTTTCTGGTGCATTTAGGGTTTCTTACCAGGGCTCAAGTGTTTTAGGTCCAGTCTACCATTCGGCCATTTCTTGCTAAAACCATGTGAATCCCATGTGTGTATACATGGTTCCTTACTGAGTCCGTTTCTTCCGGTGTGAGCATCCTGACAGAAGCCACCCCAGCAGGCCCGGAGAGCTGCTGCTGCCTCACTTCACATCATGAATATTCAGAGGCTGCAGTCAGCGAGGACTCAGGTGGCAAAAATAGTAAGGTGATTGAAGCAAACCCTCACATGAAAGCCAGAGCTCCATCTCAGTGTCTCCGAAACCCTGATTGCTGCACAGATTGCCCATTCTCCGACCCGTGGACCACATGAGAGGAGAGTCCTGGGGAACTCCTCTGAATCGGGCATCTGTTCCATACACCAACATGCTCACATCTTTCTGTATTATGTGTTGCAATCAGCATGTTGTTTTTAAAAGACAACAGGCCCTTCTGTAGTCCTCTCCCACAAAATGCATCTTGGCCGATAGTTAGCATAAAGGATGCACTGTTGAGACCAGCAATGCATGCATTGTTTTCCCTGCCATGCAGTCAGGATCTCCATAGCAAAATTTAGTGCATTTTGTGAAATCTTATTTTATGTGTTTTGTCACCATCAGCAGTTAAACTCAAGTCGGAACGGCTCCATTCTATTACGGGTTAAATTATGCTCTGTGCAGAACTAGTGGTGATGCATAAATTGCAGCCCTGTCTTTTTTTCGAAGGATTCTAAAATAGGTTTTCAGAATTAGTGCTGGATTTTCGCTCCTGCATGTGTGGTGACTCTGGATTTTTTCCCTTCAGAGAAGCATCCTTTGCAGCATTCCCCCTTCCGAGGAATCACTTAGACACTTCCAGCTGGTGGCAGGGGATCCAGCCATAATACAGCTTCCTCTGTCCCAGCTGTCTTTTTCACTACGATAAATGCATTACGATGGCTGCACTCTCGTGTAAAGGTTCAGGTGGAGGAAGGTGTAGGATGAAGTCTGGAAACCGTCTTCTGGGTTTTTAAGCGCTCCAGCTCCTACAGCATCTTTTTTTTGCATTTTGCATGCCTTCCTGCTTCTGGTCAAAGGTTCCTCTCCAGTGACTGGAATGCTGCTGTAAGCCTGGCTGAAGGTGCCTGAGGAGATCACCTTAGCTGAGGAAGCCCTGCGTGCTTGAGAAGATCTTTTTAAATGCATTATGGCTCATGCAGCCTCACAATTAAAGAAAACCAGGGATTTAGAAATCAATGCTGAAGAAGAGACTGAGAAGAAAAGGAAACACCGCAAACGGTCCCGGGATCGGAAGAAAAAGGTAGTGGTCTCCGCCAGAGCATAGATCTTGCCTGGATGCTTTTTTGTTTTAATCTCCTCCTGGCGTCTCTTAGAGGCATGAAGGGCTATGTTTACGTGCTGTGTAGGGGATAAATTGGGAACAGATGATAAAACCCACCGGCCCGGCACGGCCACAGGACGGGCGAGGCCAGGGCAGATTTTCTCCTGTGTGGGGGTGACTGCAGGGCTGATGCGGAAGGTGCGCTCCCGCCTCGCTGAGGCTGGGGCGTACGGGCATGACACAGAAAGGTGTTGCAAGGGAGTTCAAAGTACTTTCTTCCCAGCCCGTCAAGGTTAAACGGACTCCGGGGACTTTGGTTTGAGGGAGAGGCGGGGGAGCCGGTCTATGTACTTCTTGGAGGTCCGTCTCGTGGCAAAGGAGCTTTTGTGCTAAAACTACTGTCACTTGTGTGCGTGTCTCAGGCAGATCTGTGACCTTAAAGACATAGCAGAAAAGTCATTTCCTGCTTCGCGTTCCCCCCCCCTTCTTCCTTTCCTCTTGCCTCTTATTTCTGTAAGGTGCTGCTCGTTAGCTTGTGCAATGGAAATAAGCTGCCAGAAATAACTTTCTTTTGTTACACGAAGCTAAAATCACTGGGGTTTGTTTTTCTCGGCTGGGGGAGAGGGATTATCCTGAATGCAGGAATTCCCATGGCACCGCAGGGACCTGCAGCCTTCAACGCTGATTGCCTCTGATTAAAGCATGGGCATTGATCATCCCCAACTGATATTCTAAGGTGGTGGTTGGGGGGAGGAGGAGGAATATTCTAGGTCAGTGGTGTTTTATTACAGCCTGAGAGTACTTACTGAGTGTTTAGTGGCTGTGCCCTCAAATATGACTCCTAGGTACCCGGTGGGGAGTGAGGGCCCAAAGCACTTTTCCTCCATGGCAATTAATAAAAATTGACTAAAACTCTGTGATCTGAATATGAAAGTCAGGTCATAAAGCATTTTTATGTCTCTTTGTGAGAATTCCCAAGGGAAAGATAATCTTAATTTGCTCTGAGCAGTGATGCATGTGCCTTGTAAATGACATGCAGATTTCATCCACCACATGTACGTCTCCTCAGGGGTGATCAGGAATATTTTTGGTGCCTTTGCCATTTTCTTCAGAGTTAGGATCTGTAAAAGAAGCCCTCTCTGCCTTTTGTTACATGGCCGACTTGATGAGACTGAGTTTGGAAGGCTACAGTTGCTTTGCTGCAAGGTGGTAAATATAGATGGTTCCCCATTCAATATTCTTGTAAATAAACTTCTTGAATATATTTTCACAAAAGTACAAACTGAGGTTGGGAAATTCCGTGCAGGCATATTTCAAGGCCTTGCACAGCGGAGTTATGGAATTGCCATGTTTGGCTAGGGTCTGGTCCCTTGTAACATGTCAGGTTGTCTGTGGGTAGGTCACTATTGAGTGTCCCCTCTCCACTTATCTTTGCCCACTCCCACTACGATAAACTGGCTTCTAAGAACCATGGGGCAAGGTACATATGTTTGTGTAAAGATACAATGTCATCATTCCTGTTCATACTCTGTGTGAGAGTTGTTGGCTGAGCTAGGCTTATGCACTGCAGTTTCCTGTAGTGATGACAGGCCCGCTGCCTTGGAGCTGGGGCCCCTGTTTGACTTGGAAGCAAAATAGGGAAGGGGTGAGGCAAAGGGAGCTTCGGGACTCACTGAGCTGAAGCAAATGCTTTGTGGACCAAAGTGCTTTGTTATGAGTACAACAGAGTCTGTCCAATGTAAATCTCTTAGCAACCAGAAGGGAACATGGAGAAATATCAATATCGCTATGTCAATGTGTAAGCACATTTAAATGTTTTGTTCTCAGGACAGCCACAGAGTTGATCCAGAAAGTGGCTCAGGGGTAACACTTTCATTGCTGTTGTACCACTAGATTCATGACACAGTAAAATATGTATTTTCCCTCTCAAAAATACATATATTTCAGGAGATTTAAATATTCCTAGTCCAGTGATTTCAGAGATCACTTCAAAGTATGAGGTCAGGGTTAGATTACTTTGAAGACATAATCTATATTATTTTTCAGTCATATAGCATAGATACCACTCACTGTCTACAAAGTGAATTGTTTTGACTTGGGGTTTCTTTTGCCTACCTTTTCCTAAGATCCAAATTAAGCTTGTGGGTTACTTTGCTCCACCTTATAGGTCCCATGTCAACTGGAAAACCTGCTTTTATGTACTTTGTGGGTTATTATGGGGCTCGTTGCTCTTGCTCATATGTAGAAATATCCTCTAGGATCTTTTAATTACATAAAGTAATAGTGAGTAGTGTCCTAAAATCACAAAATAGAAAAGCTTAAGAAAAACGTAAAGGGTATCTAATTTGTAAAATAAGGAATTTGGTTCATGGTACCCCTGCAGTTCAGGTTAGAACAAGTCCAAGATGAACCTTTCCTGATTCTATCTATATGGCATAGTATTACTAAGTATTCTAATCAAGTCATAATACATACATAAAATTAACACTGCATTCACATTTCATCAGTTTTTTTTAAAAACCCACATTTGGTCTATTGTGAATATTGGTAACCATGAATAAGTGATTACGAATAAAAATAATAGGAAACTTCTAAGAATTTATAGTGGCTTGAATTTTAATAAGGATGTGTTTTATTCTTGCCGTAACAACTTTAGTGTCAAGAAAAAGATCTTCCTATTTGTTGAAGGAACTGCGTCTAGTTGGATGAACCCTTAATCTTTTTATCGCCAATTGTTCTGACTTGAAGAAAAAAAAAATTCCAAAATCTTTTCTTGAGTATTTTGTTTAAAAGTTTCTTTATACTGCATTTACAAATCTCCCTTATGCGTACTTTCCCATTGCTCTTCCCTGATAGATTTTCCCCTTCCCCCTCCTCCTCTCCTAATGGGCTGCTGAGGCTGGGCGTGAGTGGGTAGTGTGCCCGAGGTAGACCGGGTGCCTTTCGGTGGGGTAATATTGGATCCATGTCCTGCCTGAGCAAGTGGCAGAGAGGAACTCTTTATAACCCCTGCCCCGAGCAAGGTCCTGGCCCACAGTGGTCAGTAGATGACCCAGGCTACTACCATGGATTCGTGAGGGCTAGAAGTGACAAATGCTCTCAGGCCCACACTTCCCTTGTTGCTTCTGGCCTCTGGTGCTGAATTACCTACATGTTTTGCCTTCTCTCCATGTAAACTATGAAAATACATTTCAATAATGAGGGGTATTAGGAAAACTGACCTTAATGCAATCATTTTTTTAATGTTCACAAGTGTGCTTGTATATATTTATTACATCCTATGAAGAAAAACTTTGAGGTACTCTAAGGAAATGTACACTAAAAAGGGACACATTTATATATATATATATATCACTGACATAGGATAATATATATATTGGGATAAAGAGGCAGTTAATTTTGTGATTAATATCTTTTCTAATTATTGACGTCAGACTCGTACAGCTACTCAGTGGTAGAGCAGAATGAATATTCATTGCTTCATTTTTGCATTCGTGCATTCATTCAGCAACTGTTTATTGGGTGACTTCTGTGGGTCAGGCATGGCCTCCAGTGGTGGAGGCAAAGCTAAAGGAAGCAGAATGTCAACAGGACAGCAACTCCCTGCAGATCGGTTCCATTAATCCCGTTCGGTTAATCCCCTACATAGGCAAGAGAGCCACAGGAGCCCACAGGAAGACTCCCAGTTCAACTTGAATGGGCTCAGAGGAGGCTCTTGGTGTAGCTGAGCCTTGGAGGAGGAGTGAGCAAGATAAACAAGCACAAGGATAAGAGGCCCATGCCCAAAGGGCTGGAAGTAAGAGGGAACATTTGGGTGTGTGAGAAACACACATAAATAAGGAGCAAAGGGGACAGGAGTGTACAGCAGGAAAAGTGGCTGGAAAAGTAGTCCAAAGCTGGGTCCTGAACACCTTTGTGTGCCATCTCAAAGGGTTGGAGATCACCCTCTCGAAGGAGAGGGACTCGAACCAACTTGAATGGCAGCGGTAGGAAGGGAACCGAACAGCTGTACGGTGTAGAACCGCCCCTCGGGTGGCCATGTTGCAGCCAGCAGCCGGGCTAGTGGTCCGGAAGTGCTGGTGGTGATTCCGGAGTGCGATGTGCTGCGGGGCTGAACCAGGGCAGAGACTGTGACAGTGGAGAGGGGGTGTTGCATCCAAGAGATATTTAGGGGAAGACTCAACAGAACTTGGCAATGGACTGGATGTAGGATGTGAGAGGGAGAGATCGGATTCTAGGGTAACTGCCAAGTTCCTGGCTTGAAGCGGAAGATGAATAAATTAAATTTCCTGGATTCATGTCTTTTCTCTCGTGACATTTATTGACCACTTAAAATGTACCAGGTAGGGTTTTAAATTGCTTTATAAGTGGAGGCTCACTTAATCTTTACAACAACCCTACAAAGAAAGTATTTTTATCGTCCCCATTTTACAAATGCGGAAACGGAGGCATGAACCCATTAAGCTGTTCCTGTACCGGTTAGTGGTACATCTAAGTGTGGAAAGTCAGACTCTAGCTCACGCTCACCCACAGCACGAAGTGGCATATGTAATTAATATTTTTACAGCTGTGTATCAAAATGGACTTGATTCAGAGGATCTTCTAAGTGATCAGCTATTTCCTAGACACTGGGAACCTCAAGTAATAAGCTTTGTATCTCTAAGTAACCCAGTGCAGTATGAGCAGTATGTCTGTTTTTCTTCTCCTCTGCAATACTTTTTTTTTTAAGATTTATTTATTTATTTGGGAAGCAGAGAGAAAGAGAGAACACAAGGAGGGGGAGGGGCACAGGGAGAGGGAGAAAGAGACTCTCCAGCGGACACCCTGCTGAGCGTGGAGCCTGACACCGGGCTCCATCCCATGACCCTGAGATCATGACCTGAGCCGAAATCGAGAGTCGGATGCTTAACCGACTGAGCCACCCAGGAGCCCCCCCTCTGCAATAGATTTTAGTGTTTTACCTGAAGAATTTCTTTTTTAAATTTTGAAAATAAGTGGAAAATTACCAACACCAGGACTTCAAATCCTCAAAGACATGTTGCTATAAAAACATAATAGTGTCTTAGGTGCTTGCTGTATACCTGGTGATGTGCAGTGTGATTCCCACGGATTTTTTCTACTTTTTTTCTCACAATTTCTTTATGAGGCAGGCATTGTTTTCATTCCCATATTTTATAGCTAAACAAAGACTTAAAGATAATAAATAACTTTCCTGTGGTCATACAGCTCATATGTGTTGGGGCTACACATAAATTGGGTCATAGGACCCATTTGGAATCTGTATTTACCACTGAGTTTATTGTCATAAAAATCTGGCCGTCTCTTTCTGGGTTGAAGCAATGTAAGGATTTGAGAATAAATTTCGGGAGACAAACAGTTGAGTATTATCTCTTGCTATGGATGCTTGCTACTTCTATAAAGCAAATGTACAGACATTTACAGGCCTTCTCCATGCCTAGTTTCCTATGCATCTATGGCCCCATGATGTAAGACGCCAGGCAGGGGGAGGTTTTGGACTACAGTGACTGGACCTTTGAGGGAGGGGATTGCGTGGACCTTATTAGGTAAAGGGAGCCTACTCTGTTTCCTGCTCTGCTGAGTGTGTAGGCTCCAGATGTCTATAGCATCAAATTTCTCTGTCGGCATCCTTGGTATTCCGCACTGTAATCATGAGCTCCCATGTGTCTCACCCAGGAGGCTGTGAGCTCCTTGAGGGCAGAGTGGTATCACATCAGCTGCTACTAAGCTGGGGCTTGCAGAGTCGGTAGTGGATGGGAGGGAGGTGGTTGGATGAGAGGCAGTATCACGCAATGATTAAGAGCGTGGACTGTAGAGTAAGATTGTCTGCGTTCAGGTGCAAGCACTCATAGCTGGTGTGACCTTGGGGAAGTTATTTAACCTCTCAGTGCCCCAGTCTTTTTACCTGCAAAATGAATATATTTGTCACAGGGTTGCAATGAGAGTTCGATGAATTAGGATTAGAATGGTACTTGACACAAAGCAAGAGCCATATAGTGGCAGTTGCTGCTGTTGTTACTGATATTCATAAGGAACAGAAGAATGAATGGACTGTTTCCAACCTGAGCATTTAGGGATTGTGCCAACAAGTCAACTCACTGAAGCCAGGCAGGTCAGCTCCGTAGGAGCGTGAGCAGCTGCTACCCATCTCCGCTCTGCCTCCGTTTGGAAGAGGATGGATGGAACTCATAGAAAAGTTGTAAACCTTTGTCCTGTGACATTCCATGGCATTTAGGAATAAGGAGGCAACTAAATAAAACTTGTCTGCTGATTGGTTCTCTATGTTCTCTGTTCCTATCGTGATATATTTTTTAATTCTCAAAGTCATATGTTCATTTAAAAAAATTCACTTTCTTGCTCTTGTTCAATTACCGTTATAATTAGTGCAAGATCTTGCTAGTATAAATTATACATTTATTAATGTCTGAATATGTTATTTAAAATTGTGTTAGTTTTGTCACCAACATTCTATAGCTATTGAAGTGTTTCTTCATTACTCTTCAGGTTCATGGTCTTTTCTGTCTCTTGATTTGCCTTTGGCAAGATGATGCAGTATTGTGTGTATATGTGTTTTATTGAATCCGAATGTGGAAATACGTTTTTGCTTTTTATAGGTATGCTTGAGGAAAAAGAGGATTTGGCAGTGCTTTATAATTTTTTGTAGTTAAATTATTAGACAAAAAATACATTAGTCATATCACATTTTACCAGTATCTATGCATTTAATAAAAATGTACTGTGTACCTACATTGTGCCCGTCACCATGCTGGGGTCTGGTAATGTAAAGGATGGGATCTGTAGGCCCAGCTACCTGCCCCCCGCCTTTTTTTTAAAGATTTTATTTAGTTATTTGAGAGAGAGAGAGAGAGCACGAGAGGGAGGGAGGGGCAGAGAGGAAAGGAGAAGCAGACTTCCCACTGAGCAGGGAGCCTTGATGCAGGGCTCAATCCCAGGACCCCAAGATCATGACCTAAGCTAAAGGCAGACGCTTAACCGACTGAGCCACCCAGGCGCCCCTACCTGCTCTTTTATATTCTGCTTGTACTACTCGACACCAGCAGGAGTGAAGGACTGGAGAGAAAAAAAAAAAAGCAGGTATTTTTTGGAGCTGGGTTAGCACTGGGTTACGCTAACACTATGCCAGAGTGTTATCCACATGTCAGAGGCTTTACCCTAAGCTTAAGTTTGTTATATAACTTGCCTTGGTCACAGAAATAACCTTGAAATCGAGCTCGGCGTGGTTCTAAGTCCCTCGCTTGGGCCATCAGAACCTCTGTAGGATAGGTTTTTAAAGGGAGGTTCTTACTAATAGACATCTGTGGTGAATTCTTATGTGAAGAGAAGAATGATCACCATTGGAATGTTAAAAGTTACAATATTTAGTAGCTGAAATTTTATAAATTATTTATCTTTCACTGCAAAATTTACATATTGTCTAAATCATTACACTTAAATTCGTATTAAATTAGTGCACATTTAAAATAACTTTTGAGAGGAATCCAGTTGGTGGCACAAAGTAGAATTGTTCGCTTCTATCTGTTGATTGATGAATAGGTTAAATGTTGACGGATGATGTCTAAACACAGTGTTAGCTGTCGGTTGTATAATCTGGACAGTATCCTAAAGAAAATACTTGCATAGAAAGGTGACACTTGAAACCAAGGAATCTGCTGTAGTTTTACCTGGACTGTGGTGTTTCTAGTTTATCTAAGTTAAAAGTAGAAGAATTGAAAGCAAGTTAATGGAAGCGAAGCCTGGACCTTTTACATATAGTTCAGATTTTTCTGGTGCTTATCCCCTTCATTTAGGATTATGCTGTCCTGAAAAAGAATAGCCCATCATCATCAAATATAGGAGCTGCCTATAAAATGTATAGATTTCAATTTAGATTTAGTTGGTTCCAGTGAATTATTTCTCAGTTATAGATAACCTTTCTACTAGTTAGGACCATATCATCAGTTCTGTTTGAATTTATATGAAGCCCATTAGAATGGATAGAGACTAACGTTCTTAAGTGCCAGGTCCATAGCTTGCCCTTTGGCAGAACAAAAGCCAACCAGTACCATCAACATAGGAAAGAAAGGATATATGGACTGTGTGGAGAAGAATGGGAACAGAGAACTTGGTCAGAGAAGGTTGGAAGTAAGTCAAAGATTTTCTAGTGACTGGAAGCCAGTGACACTAAAACATTTATAACCTACATGTAGGTATCCCTAAAAACTTTGTAGTTTCAGTACTATGAACAACATTATTTTATCCTAGCAAAAGTACAGTTTTCTAAGAGGTCTGTACATTTGAAGAGGGTAGGAAAATACGGTAAATTTTATTTAGTAATGAATTAAAAACATTAATAAAGCAGGCAAGCAATAAGGAAATAATGGGGAGGAGGATAAGTTTTACACACCATGGTGAGGCCTTGATAAGAATTCATGTGGTAGCTGCCACTCATTAGCTATGTGGCCTTGAACTAAATTTCTTTGGGCTTCAGTTTTCACATTGTTCAAACCAGGATATCAATCCTTTACTTGCATACATACTGTAAAGAGTAGAAATACTGTAAAGGCATTTTGCCAGGTTCCTGGCATAAAGGAAGTTAGCAAGGGCTTCTAAGCCTCCCTTCCCTGTAGCATGGGCTCTCAAATGTAATCCGGTGACCGTAGCCAAGAAGCAAATGGATGAGCTGAGTGAATGAGGGAATGCTTTCAAAAACTTTTATACCTAGCAAGCACTCAGAAAATTACTTGATGGAAGAAATTTTACTAATAAACTGGCATCCTCAGAAAGTCATTTGAGCCCTGCAGTTGAGCTCTTTGCAAACTTCTCTGCAGCCTTTGGGGATTTAAATCTGTCATTTTGAGAAATACTTCCAAAGACTCACATGTTAAATACATTTTTTTCCATTCATTAACACTATTATTAATTAGCTTCTCTCAGTAGTTAAATGCTAGCCTAGGTTAATATTAAAGCTTAAGAATCATATATACAGATAGAAGAAGTATCAGATAATTCTTTTAACAAACGAACAGTATTTGCAGAGTTGGGCATAAATGTTGAAATATTTAGAGGGAGGAAGAATATTTGATGAGGGCCGAATGAAGCAGTCTTTACTGAGTCGTTTATGTATTTATTGACACAAAAGCATTAGCTTTGCAACAAGTCTATAAGATATATAGACTTCATTACCAACCAGCTTTCACCCCTGCTAGCTACTGTGGCCACCAGAGGCATGGCGTGGTTTCAGGGTAATTGGGGACCTGGGGAAGAGTGAATGATTTGGCCAATATGGAGTTATCACCATCTACACCTGGTTTTCGGAATCCAGAGCGGCCTATGGACTGTCTTCTTTACCAGCACACCCTCTTCTCTCTTTCCCTCCCTTTCCCTCTCTCTGTCTCTCCCTCTCTCCCTCCCTCTCTCTCAGACTGCCACTTATGATGGCCTCAGCAGTTTTCAATCAAACACAGCATGTTACCATGCCCTGTACCAAATCAGCCCATGTCGGTAACTGCCACTTAGAATTACCAGTGTGTTCAGACACCCCTATTCACCATAAACCAAAGAGAAAAATGGAACCTGAAACCTGGACATCTCTCATTAGACATTTTTGTTACAGACTCTAAGTGATTTTTCACTTTTCGAAGAAGGGCAGTACAGAGCGATACCTAACAGCAAAAGTATATGGAGAAGAATTTACCTTTTCTTTCTTTTATTGAGCTATAAATCACTGAGGAACTATAGTGGGCCAGGCACTCTCTTGAGTGTTTTCAGTAGGTTATTATTGTACTTCAGGCTCATGCATGCGCGGTATTATCCTAGTTCTCTGGGTTAGGGAAGGCATACTCATGAACATTTCAGCAAGCCCAAGGTTGCACGGGATAGTAAGTGTAAAGTTGGACTTCAGACCCAGGTGGACGTGATTCCCAGCCCTGGGCTTACTCTATCACCCCTTCCCCTCATTCGCTACTGGATGTGGATCACTTCCAACACACCACTGAGAGCACCGTTTTCACAGAATACTGGGCTCCATGAGATGACTCTTTCCTGGACCGTGGGATGCTATGCTAGGGTTTCCACCCCTAGAACATTCCTCATAAAATCCTTCTTGTGATTTACCTCTTCCCCCCAAAAGAAGAGGACACAGTGGGGCATGGACGATGGGAGGGTGATAATACCGTATGTAATAAATTAACTCTCATGTCATGCATTTACTTGAAATACATCCTACCTCAACAGGATCATAATTATATTAATGGTAAGTGTGAATACAGTTAATTCCCAAAATGTTTGTATTTTTGAAGGTAAATGGTGAAATCATTTTGTGTTGGCTGATTTCGCGGTTTTTGAAATGAGTATATTCCTGATGTCTTGTGTTTCATGCTTACTGTTTTTATGAGAAAGCTCTGAAGAAGCTGGTTTTAAAGAACTCAGGGGCTCAAAACAGACTTATTTTCAGAGGCTAAATTAGAAATTAAAGAACAATTTGTAGAATGGTGAGAAATTAGCACTAACATTAAAAAAAAAACCTCGTTTGGCTGATGACACTGACAGATGTTGGACGTGAGTCCCTGTAGGCGCTGCCAGCTTCTTTGCCAGGACAGCAGAGACCTCTTAGGCCTTATGAAGTGATACTCTTTCTTCTTCTATTTCCTTGATGGTAAGAACAATGAGTAAAAATCTCAAACTTGGGAAAGGGAGCAATAGGCAAAAATTGGAATCTCAAAAAAATTGATTATTTGGAAAAGATGATTTTAGGCTTTACTAGCACACTTGAGTTTGAATCGATAGGGACCCTGCTGGCAAAGTTAGGCTCCACTTACAGTAAAATAATTGGCAGGTGCGGAAGGCTGTTCTCTCGGTTAACACTTATGTGCACTCTGAGTTAGATGGCTTTGTTCTCCTTTTGCAGATGAACAGAGTGAGAGGCGGACACTGAATTTAACAGTAACAGGGAACAGACAGAGGCAGAATTTGAGCCCCTTTCCCCCCTTTCACTATTCTGCTTATAGACTATTCACTGCTCATGTCAGATTCTTACATTTGGAGAAGCTTTTACTTTTATTTTTCATCATTTTCTAATCTGTTTTTAAATCATTTTTATACCTCCCCATTAGCAATGTTATTGTTCATTTGTTTTATGTGACAAATACTAGATAAGAAGTACTTTTTAAATAACGATGCATGACTTCAGATTGTTATCTTCAGATGTTACATGGGGACATTAAGTATTACTGCAAAGCACAGAGCAGTTTTGAATCAGGTACCAAAAAAAATCATAATTGACCTTGGCACAGTGGATTTACCATTGTCTAGGGAAGCAGCAGTTGTCAAAGCCATAATCTCGAACAATGCATTTTGTTTTCTATTAGTCCCCCAAATGCCCAATCTCATAATTCCCAGCCACGTTCCTACTACCTAGCTGCTTAGGGGTGAATGAGAGAGGATATGCTGGAAGGTTCTGAGGTCACCGAATCCCTACTCTGTCCACTGTTACCCCCCCTCTTCTGTAAGGACCTGCTGTCCCTCTGTGCAGTGGTTTGACCACTGCAACCTGATTCAGTAACTAATGAGTGTATTTACTTAGCTCTGCCAACACTCAAAATACATTTGCCTGCCTAGAAATAAGAAGATAATCATATTGATGTTGAAAAATGCTGAATGCAATTAATTTTTTTCCTTTGAAGAATGGCCATTGTTGAGGATCCCTGCTTTTCTATGCCTCTTCAGCTGGAGTCGTTCTTCACCATCCAAAAATAAATGGTTTTGTTGTACACATTTATTCTAACCACATTTATTCCAAAGAGAATTAATATATTAATACCGGTGATCCAGGCATAGGAAACTCACATATTCACTCGTCTTCATTAGTGTGGAATTAACGATCCTGGTAATCCTCGCCAGTTCCAGTCTGTGATTCATTTCAAAAGGTTTTGCTTGTACCTCATCTTAGCTGAAATTAGGTGTTTGAAGGGGACCATGAATACATTAAAATAGGTGTTTACCCTGTTGACTGTGTGCTGACCTGGCTAACATGAGCTTGGTGTTCTGCAGACGCTGCCTGGGCTTAAGGCAGCCTCACTTCCTCCCGCTCCTCTGTGCGTGGATCCAGTTCCGGGGCTTTGTCCAAGCTCTCCCCGGAAAGCTTGTCTCCACTGGCTGGTTGTAACTCGATTTTCCGTAACATGTTTCAGTGGATTTTCTATGGGATCAGATTAAAATAATTACATAGCCATCCACTTGGCATCGGATAGGCATTATCTTTTTGTTTTCTGCAGGATTAGTTAGGGTTTTGTTCTCAGTGTCAGGAAGGGAGAGCGTTCTTAGGTGCATTTGGCATTCCCGGCTTTGACCTGCTTTCCTAGAGCTGCTTTGCAGCTTTAACAGAACCTAAATTATTAATGCGATCTGTGCTGTATCTGCACATAGGGCTTAATCCAACCTTTTTTTTTTTTTTTAAGTGCTGCTGGGGATCTCTGAAATAATAGGAAAATTGATTTTTGGAGGCTGTGTGGAATGAGGAAAGGGCCTGCGTGTGAGCTGTGAAGTCATGGAAGCTTGGGTTTGAGGCTCCCCACTGTCACTTCTTTGCTGTGTGGTCTCCAGTCGGTTACTTAACCTCTCTGAGCCT
The DNA here is from genome assembly GCF_002007445.2 of Ailuropoda melanoleuca. Taxonomy (NCBI): domain Eukaryota; kingdom Metazoa; phylum Chordata; class Mammalia; order Carnivora; family Ursidae; genus Ailuropoda; species Ailuropoda melanoleuca. The sequence continues at coordinate 65,518,558 of NC_048223.1, read as the reverse complement.
CTGTGCCCTCATCCACAATAACATCTAGTGCCAAGAGATGTTATGAAGACAAAATTAAATCGAACATGAAGTGCCTGGCATAGGGCAGTGATTCAACCAATGTTAATTCCTCCCACTTCCCTGTTCCTTTCCTCTTCCCCTTGTCCACTTGGAAGAAATGAGTTTATTTTATGCTGAGTTATTTAGGGAGAGTTGTCAGTTAAAATGAGGAAAGTAAATTCACTGAAGGTCATTCCAAGCAGGGTAAAAAGTAGATAAAAGTTATGTGCATGTGTGTATGTGAAGAAAAATACATATTTATATAAAATGTAATATTACTAATTGTACATATACATATATATGTATGTGTGTATATATATTAGGTATATTCCAAATATACATTATTCATATATATTCTACATAAGGCAGTTAAATCCAGAGCCAAATTGCTATTACTTTCTCTTAGAAAGACATGGGGTTTTGGAGAGAGCACTGAACGTGGTGTGGGGTGTAGGAAAACTTGGGTTCCGGGCAGGTGCAATGGCTTTCCCAGGGTCGTTCAGTGCAGCTTCGGCTCCTTCCGCAGCAGCGCCCCACCTCCAACGCAGGTGTTTCTAAACTGAGAAGCCAGTCCTTTTTCCCCTGGGTAGGCCTTAATGGATTTACGACTGCGTTAAAGGTCTCCCTCTGGCAGCTGCTCCTTGACTCCCAGAGTGAACTCTACTTGGAGGAAGCTAGTCAGCAAAAGTTCACTGTCGGTGGCTCTCCTGAGAGGGCTTTAGAGACCGTCTGTGATACATGATTCCTCGGGACAATTGCAGAGAAGTAGACAAACCAGGGGCAGATAGGTTTTCTTGCTGAATATTACTGTCCAGTCAAAGAAGACTTCTTTCAGAGCTTCTGATGGCATTTAATACCTGTTCCCCACCTTTACCCCCTGCTTGATTACTTGTCATATCCTGGGGCATTCTGGCAGTCCTCTCACCTTCGTCTTTCTCACCATGTGAATAATTGATGTACTTTGTAGACGCAGCATTCCACACAGGGAGGCTAAGGTCACCCAGAGAAAGCATGACTGTTACCATTTTGAAATAGGTTTTTCCAATATTTTTCTAAGCATGTATATACTCAATTTCTTCTTTGCTCTCCTTCTGATTTCTTCCTTTCCTTCTCTTCCCTCTTCTTTTTCCCCCCAAATTAATGAAGATAATGGTGGTACCTCCTCTTTTGTTACCTCACTTTTTCCCCACTGAACAATATAATATGAACATTACGTTCATGTCAGTAAATATATTTTTGTAAGGTTTTAATGGGTCTATGGTATTCCACTTTATGGATATACAAAAATGTATCCAACTAGTATCTTATTTTTGTGTATTTGGTTCATTTCAGTTTTTGTTATTGTGAAAAATGGCACAAAGAACAATAGGGCTTCATCTTTTTCCACAACTGAAGGGGTCTCACTTTCTGCTGTCCTTATTTCTGGCGACTTCTTAGTCGAGCACTCTTGGTCCTTCATTCTGAAGCCAGAGCCCCATGTACCACCTCATTTTCCACAAATACAGTAGTTGTCCTTACTTTTCATTGGAGGGACGACCTTTCCCTTTCCCAGAGCATACATACCCCGGCTTTCCCGCCGTGGGCTTCATGCTATGCTGCCAGCTGCGCCCCCATCCCCCATTCTCCTCCACCTGGAGGTTTCTTTCCTCTATCTGTTACAACTCTTTGTATCTCTTAGGAACTCTACATGGAGCTATAGTCCTTTGTGTATGAAGGTCTCTAGATGAAAAAAGTCCCAAGTCTCAATTTCAAATTTTGGCATGGCCCCTAACTTTGTACCTTCAGCTGCTCTTTCCTTGGCTGTTTCTTGTTGAGGACCCTGACATGGTGGCATGGAGAGGCTCCAGCATTTCCTTCATGCTCATTCTGGACTACAGATTCCTTGGAGAAGGCTTACTCCTGATTCCTGGTGTGTCCTCTTCTAGCTTCCTTGGCTCTGTCCTATTAAATGAATAAATGACAGTGGCCACACAGCTCTCTGCCCAGGGTTCTGTGCTTTTTCTCCAGATTATTGGAGGCCTGTGGCTTTCAGCTGGCAAGAGAAGAGACTCTGCCTTATACACCGGGGGGTAATGTGACCAGCCAGGCTTCACTATCCAGGGCAGGGGGATTTCCCAGGATGGGGCACTTTCAGTGGTAAAACTGGGACAGCCCCAAGGGTATATTAGAACTGGTGGCATGTGGTGGGGCTAGGGAAAATCATAGAGCGAGGAAGAGGTTCTCTGTACTCCCTGCTTCTAAAACTCTCTTGGTTTTGCTAACTTTGAGGGACTTGCCTTCCCCCTGATTATGAGGCCACTTCTTCTCCTCCAGGAGTCTGTTACTCATTTTTTGTAATTTCCTGTGTCATCAGTGGGTGTTACTTCTTCCTAAATTTTCTGTTCTCTCCTGAGCATTCAAGGACAGTGGACCTCTCTGCATGCCATGCCATAGCACATATAGGGAAGTACTTAAAATCTAGCTTTGGGCAACTCCTGCTTTCATTATATAGGGTCTCATCTAGGAACCAGTTGCTTTTGCTTTACTTTTATTTCATGGGCTCTTCAACTCCTTGGATCATGTGTTTTACTTCTTAATTTTTTTTTTTTGCATCTTTTGCTTAAATCTACTTTACCACCACTCAAATTTAGATTATATAGTACATACAGGGATTTTTGCTTCTGTTGTTAGTTTCTTTTTTTCTTTTTTAAGATTTTATTTATTTATTTAACAGAGAGAGAGACAGCCAGCGAGAGAGGGAACACACGCAGGGGGTGTGGGAGAGGAAGAAGCAGGCTCCCAGCGGAGGAGCCTGTGCGGGGCTCCATCCCAGGACTCCAGGATCACGCTCTGAGCCGAAGGCAGACGCTTAATGACTGAGCCACCCATGCGCCCCTCTGTTGTTAGTCTCATACACTCTTTAGGTTTTTGGAAAATAGCTCAGGGCAAAGGAAAGAGTTAAAACATAGGCCAGATGATAAAAACCCTAGCACTATCACCTTATTTTTATCATTCCCACTTGAACTTGCCAAAGCTGTCTCCTCTTCCACCCATGCCACCTGACCCAAGGGAGGGAGACTTCAGTCTTCACCCCAACTCTCCCTGGGAGATGCCTCTAGCTTGGGTGCCCCCTCCACCAGGCAATGGGGGATTGGACACAATAAAGGACTTTACTGCTTTCCGACCTAATTCTCATTTAGTTTTTCCTGTGCTCGTTAGAGGGAATCTGCCATTATTTTATTAGAAAATGTTTTGATGTAGGCCACTGCAAAGCTACATAACTAAAACGTTCTATGTGCAAGAGACTCACATTTTACTTAAATTTACACGATTGAGATAACAAGCATGGCCTCAGATTGTTTTATAGTGATATCTAGGTAAGAAAAAAATGCATTTGTCATGCCCCCACTTCCATAGCAGTTACTCAAATTGTATTTAATGGATTGGTAGTGACTTTTATGGACTGCAGATTAAAATAAGATTCAGTTACTTTATTAGGATGAGTCAATGAATAATTTCATTTCATTCAGCGAAAAGAAGAGCTACGGTAGAAATCTGAATTCAAACCTACAGGACTTACGTAAAGGACAGCTACGTCAGTTTTGAAGGGCAGAGTTGTGTGGAAAATCCCCACAGAGTTTCTAGAGTCGTGGAATCTTAGAGGTGGAAGGGACCTGTGAAGTCACGGAGCCAGGGCCTCTGCGGAGCCTGCCTGTCCTTGAGGACGGATCTGCGAAGTGCTTGTCAGTCTCTGCCTAGGAATCGCCTGTGACTGGAAACGTCCTACCTCTAAACATAGCCCACCACATTTCTGGACAGTTCTAATTGTTAGGATATGCTCTCTTATTTTGAGACTAAATCTAGCACCTGCTATGTCCACCCATATGCCAGTTATTTATATAGATGAAAATGGTGATGTGTTGGAGCCGCGTCTTCTCTGCCGGTGAAATGCTCCCTATCTCTTCAGCCAGTGCTCATGATGTGATTGCAAGACCCCGTTCTTCCCCCGTTAGCCGTCGTGTGCCACCTCCAACCGACAGTCTTCCGCATGGAGACCGTCCAGCTCGTGCTGTATTGATACAGCTCAGCTCCGCTGTCGTCTCTCTTTGTAAAAGAGGCCAAGGTCACAGTCATGTTAGGGAGAAGACAATTGAGCGTCTGTATAGCCCCTTTTCTCAGGAACTTTGTTTCTGTTTTGCACGTGGATTCCCTCCTTCCTCTTTCACTTTTAGCTTTGTCTCTTTGTTGGCATTGAAGTACATACATCTGACTGATGTGTGAACACATTGGAATGTTTATAAATAGCAGCTAATACAGATTTATAAAGATTCAAAAGCTCTGTCCCCACCAGTACTTTATCTCCTGTGTTTTCTATTTTCCTATCTCCCATTACTCTATCCCTCAGACTCGGAAATTATTTTCTAACTAATTATTAAGTACCAGCCATACATCCTGCATTGTTCTTTCTTTCTCTTTTACTTGGCTACTGCCCTCCTGTTCTGGCTTCTGCTTTCTTCTTTAATATACAGGTTTTCACTAGAATTCACTTGGAACAGATGGAGATAGTTCCGTATCAGTGGGATACAAGAGAGGAACAAATAATGTGATGTGTTAAGCTTTGTCAGAGGTTGGTTTTTCATATTTCAGGTTAACCAATTTAAAAGCTAAACTGTTAGCTTGTTAGAGACTTTTGTGGACTGAATCCTTAGACACTAAAGTTATGTGGAATTGTTTTGTTAGGAAAATTAGCCAAATTAATTTGGACGTAAAAGTAACAAAATTCCGAAATATTTGTGCAGTGTAGTGACTACAAAACACATATTGTTTTGATTCAGTAACACTTTGGTTCAACAAATATATGCTTTAAGGATCCAAAGAAAAAACAGATGTACTTCCAGACCTTTGGGACCTGGTAGTTTAGTAAGGGAGACAGACAAGTTGGAAAGAATTAAGATAATCTTACAGTTGATACAGAAAGTGTATAAAGTGCGATGGAGGCCATGTGAGGGGGCATGGCTATGGGGCAGAGGGTGGAGAGAGGCGGACGTGGAAGCTGGCTCTCAACCGAGAAGTGTGAGCAGATGGCATTGGGAGCACAGTTAGAAAACTTGCAGAAAGAAGGAGGACTGGTTGGACAGGATGGCGTAATGTGGGGTACAGGAGAAAGGAAGGAGCCAAGAAGGGTGTGTAAGGTCTGTCAGATGTGAGCATCTGTGGGGTGCCTGGGTGACTCAGTCAGTTAAGTATCTGCCTTCAGCTCAGGTCATGATCCCAGGGTCCTGGGGTCCAGTCCCAAATCTGGCTCCCTGCTCAGTGAGGACCCCGCTTTTCCTTCTCCCTCTGCTGCTCTCCCCACCCCCCCCGCCCCGTTCATGTTCTCTCTTGCTCTCTCTTTTTCTCTTTCTTTCTCAAATAAATAAATAAAAGCTTTTTTTTTTTAAAAAAAAGAAAGGAATGCAGAGGGATTGGCTTATATGTGTGTAGTATGTGCCCCTTCTCCTCCTGCTTTCCCTGATTACTGTCAACTCTTAATAATTCTTACTTTGCAAAAATAATATCTTATGTTGACTTTGAACTTGGGATGAAGTTCTGCACTTGGGACACCTGAAAGAGCAGAAACCCACTGAACTGATACATGAAAAGCCTGGAGAATAATTACTGAATTGTTCTGAGAAAGGTGGAAGCCATTGCTTCCTGTCTAGGCTGTCGTTTGTCAGGCATGATGAATTTAGAAATGTGAGTTGAAAGGCATCTCAGATTTAGATTATGACAGTCTTTATGATATGAGCTGTGATGTTCTGTTCTTGCTCTCCCTTCTGCTATAAGTATTTGTTATAATCACAGTAGACCCTTTATTTTTTTTTTTTAAGATTTTATTTATTTATTTGACAGAGATAGAGACAGCCAGCGAGAGAGGGAACACAAGGCAGGGGGAGTGGGAGAGGAAGAGGCAGGCTCATAGCAGAGGAGCCTGATGTGGGGCTCGATCCCAGAACGCCGGGATCACGCCCTGAGCTGAAGGCAGATGCTTAACCACTGTGCCACCCAGGCGCCCCCACAGTAGACCCTTTAAAACAGTGACATGTTTTAATATATTTTTCCATTTTGTGAGCAAGGTATTTATACTGATTTTAAAAGGAGGGAAGTGAAAAAAGAAGAAAATCATCTGCAATACACTTGCATGATCAATTTAATCCATTTCTTCCACATCACATCTTTAAATGTTTAATTTTCAGAAGTTTAGAGAAATGAAAAAGAATATATCTTGAAAAACAATAGAATAGCTTTTCTTACAAATATGTTCATTAATAAAAATAAGCTTTATTACATGTGAGATGCAGAGAACATCTGAGAACATGCACTAGATTTAACCTTTCTGAAATGTGCTACTTTACTGAAAAAAAAATGAAGTTTGAAGTTGCATTTTAAAGACTTCTGTAAGACTATTAAAACGAGATAATGCTAAGTGAAATAAGTCAAGCAGAGAAAGACAATTATCATATGGTTTCTCTCATCTATGGAACATAAGAACTAGGAAGATCGGTAGGAGAAGAAAGGGATAAAGAAAGGGGGGGTAATCAGAAGGGGGAATGAAGCATGAGAGACTATGGACTCTGAGAAACAAACTGAGGGCTTCAGAGGGGAGGGGGGGAATGGGATAGACTGGTGATGTGTAGTGAGGAGGGCACGTATTGCATGGTGCACTGGGTGTTATACACAACTAATGAATCATCGAACTTTACATCAAAAACCAGGGATGTACTGTATGGTGGCTAACATAATATAATAAAAAATATTTAAAAAAAAGAATATTAAAATGCACTCAGTTGACCTTTTGTAAAACCCTTTTGGGGAAGCATACATAGTATTTTGATGAAAAATGTTGCTTTAATATTAAAGCCCAAATTACCAGTAAGGAATGTCATCACCCCAAAATTCATGAGATGACTTTTTTCTTTTCTTTTTTTTTTTTAAAGATTATTTATTTATTTGACACAGAGAGAGACAGCCAGCGAGAGAGGGAACACAAGCAGGGGGAGCGGGAGAGGAAGAAGCAGACTCCCAGGGAAGGAGCCTGATGCGGGGCTAGATCCCAGAATGCTGGAATACGCCCTGAGCCGAAGGCAGACGCTCAATGACTGCGCCACCCAGGCGCCCCATAAGATGATTTTTTTTTTCTAATTCTTTCTGTATGTTTGTGTTCATGTGTGTTTGTATATCTTTCTGTATTTTTAATTTCATTAGCCTGACAAGTATATATCAGTATTTGCAGCTGTTAAAGCAGAAATAGACATCAAATCTCATGAAAGACTTGAGCTTAGTAGAGAGTCAAAGTAGATGAGAGAAAACAGCTTGTTGGTTTGTTAAAGGTAAAACCTATATATATCTACTGCTCAGTGCAATAGGTAGTTATGTTAAACAGGAAGCTCCCTGGATGGAGTGATGCAAAATACATGGTGGTAGTTAACAGTGGAAAGGGATCCTTTTATATTAGAGTGTTTGGGTCTTGATAGATCTGTCTTTGAGGTCCGCTATCCAGTTATTATAAAACAAGGCACACATTCTTTCAAGAGAGGCCTTCCTATACTCACGGTTCTGTGCTGTGGACCACAGCTGGGACATTTGCTTCAGATGTGGCTGGGAAGTCCCAAAGTCCCTTGTGTCATCATGGGGAATGTGGCAGGAATGCCCAGCTTAGACTTTTAGCTCACACTTGCAATTTAATGTAGAGCTTTTAATTGCATTCTCAGCGATATTTGCTTTCATCTCATAACAATAAAATCTTCATGGTAATGTCTCAGTAAAGTGTGGCACTGAAGCAGAGACGTGTGGCCCCAGGAGTCCCTCGGCTTTTGCGTAAACATTCAGCAAAAGGCGTTCTGTTTATTGGCCTTACAATTATATGTCCAGAAAATTCTGAAACTCTGTGTTTAGAAGAATCTTATTGTTGTTTAATGTTTCCAGGAAGAGTTTTTTAAACTCAGTTATAATTTACGTGAGTCAAATGAAATGATCCTGAGTACACAGTTAATCAGTTTTGACAAATGCACAGTTGTTTATCCCATTCCCCCAACGAGATGGATTACATTTCATCGCCCCTCGGAGCTTCTTCCTGCCGTTTGCCAGTTAGTGTCCCTCCTCCACTGGAAACAGCCAGGGTTAGGATTCCCAGCACCATTGTTGAAACTTAAAGTTAATTCTTAAAGGCTTCTCTCTCAAAGAAGGATCTTTAAAATGGTGTTTTCCATTAATTAATTAATTAATTACTTATGTTCCGTGAACCAGCATATAGTGTGTTTTCCTTTTAAGTTTTCCATTAATTAATTAATTAGTTAGTTATGTTCCGTGAACCAGCATATAGTGTGTTTTCCTTTTAAGAGCTTCCCCTCCTAAGCGGGTAGGGGTGGGTGGTAATTCAGAAGTACACGCATAGGCCAAGAATGGGGATCTAAAACTCAGCCATGTAGAATTTCAGCGTAGTGCTTCGAAAACACATGAGTGTATCATAAGTGTCAAACTGTTACCAAAGGAGCAGCAGGTCCCTTTCCAGCCTGACAAAAAAGATTTCAAGTAATTTGATTTCTTGTTGTATTTTAATTTGACTCTATGTCCATTTCCACTTTTGGTAAAAATTACCAGCAGTGCTTTGTGATTATACCTTAACTTTGCGGAGTATTTCACCCTTCTGTAGGGGGGAATAAATAACGCATTAATGGAAATTTAGTAAGAATGAACAATAATTGCCATGGATCAAGCTGAAAAGTTCAGCATAATTCCCTAAATGTAGAGAAACAGGCTTTGCTTTGGTGTCCTCTCAGCCTCTGTGTGGTGATAAAACAAGTCAAATAGACCTCACACCTATTTCTCCTCCATGACCACACACCATTGCCTCCAAGGTGAGGCTCTCATTTGGTTCTCATTGTAACCAGACAAAGAGTACTTCTGTTCTCTCCCTTAAAGAGAGAGAGACGGACGGAGACAGAGAGAGAGAGAGAACGTGTGTGTTGAGCATTCCATATTACCCCTAGAGATTTTTCTTTCCCTCTTTTTAGCTAATGTGCTCTTCTTCATACATAAATTTCAGAGGCAGGGTTGGAATAACCTGGGCACTACAGAGACACGAAGGCTCCCAGGACAGAGGGCTACTTCTGTTTCAATATTGCAACACATAGAGTATAGAAAGAAATTGTGCTGCTGCTGGAGTTTATTCTTTTTATTCAAATAGACAAGCATTAAACAAGCCATAAAATTTCCATCTGTATTCACAACAGGCTCCCACCATCCAAAATACAGATTTCCCCCCACCCCTGCCCTCTGAAACACCCAGGACTGAAACATTTCAGTATCTGAGACTGACAGAATCATAATCTTTAATTTCTCGCAGAGACGGAGCTCCTCATCTGTCTGTTGGATCCCTGCGCCCGTTTTAAAGGGAAAGCACACCTTCTGTTGGTAAATGTCACTGAGGACAGGGGACTTGGGTTAGAAAGACTCTGCAATGCGGTCGAGGGAACCGGTTGGGCTCCTGGCTTGGTAATTGTGATGTCGTTCTGCCTTCATCAGCTCACCAGCCTAATCACCTTGAGAAGGAAAGCAAAAGGCATTTCTACACGGTGTGCTGATTATCAGTCCAGGAGTGAGGCACCCATTGTCATTCTAGCACATTTTTCTCCATTGCCTAAAGGACAAAGGCTTTTACTAGTGGGAAATTGCCACCAGGGTGTGTAAGAGTGAAAAGCTTTCTCGGGTTTGAGGGAGAATTCATTCCTAATTTCAAAGCCAAACACTTGCTTGGCATTTTAGGCGTAGAAAGCATAGAGTCATAAAAAGGTGGTTTAAAAGGTAATTGGAAATTCTAATCTTTTTAGCAAACTGTTGCCCCACTTGGAGAATACTCTGTTTCAATTTTTTATAAAGGCAGTCTGATAAAAAATTTAAGCACACTCTTTTAGAAGCAAGTTTCTGTCAGATGTCTCACCCAGCTTCCCTTTAGTAGGAGCGGTTATGTAAGGCTGGATGTGCCGTCTATCTGAGGAGTAGGCATCTACCGTGACTATGGGTCTCCAATGCTTTCTTGTCCCTCCCTGAAGACTTTATCTTTATGGCATTTCTGGCTCAGTTAACTTAAATGTAATAGGAAATTTTAATAATGTTACTCTGTTAGAATGACATTGGCTAGGGTAGGGGTGGGGTGTCCTTACCCCAAAGGGTGCAATACAGTGTCCATACAGTGGTGTAATTTAGTAAGAATAAAACTGATGGTGGAGCCGGTGTATCCCCTGGAGGAAGGGATAGGACACTACAGTGCTTTGAGAGGGGCATCAGAGGACACTGAAGAGGAAAACTGAAAAAATAAAAATTTTGAAATCTCAAAAGATGTGTATTGATTTGTTTCTTACAAAGGACCTTCTTTTTTTTTTTTTTTTTTTAAGATTTTTATTTCTTTATTTGACAGAGAGAGACAGCCAGCGAGAGAGGGAACACAAGCAGGGGGAGTGGGAGAGGAAGAAGCAGGCTCACAGCAAGGAGCCTGATGTGGGGCTCGAACCCATAACACCGGGATCACGCCCTGAGCCGAAGGCAGACGCTTAACCGCTGTGCCACCCAGGCGCCCCTACAAAGGACCTTCTTGTACATTATCACATTTGGTCCTTGTAATTCTGTGAAAAGGATACTCTCATTTTCAAGAAGTTATATTACTTGTTCAAGGTCAGTTAGCTACCAAGTTACTTTGAATCCTGGGTAATAGCCTCCCTCCTTCCCTCCTTCCTCTCTTCCTTCCCTGAGCATGTAGAGCATAGAATGTCCTCATCAGAACATGGGCGGTCTGGGGCCAGGCAAACTGGTCTCCTTATGTTCCAGTGTTTCTCTGGAGAACAGCTCAAGCCTTGAAACAAAGGAGTGGTATTTGGCCCCAGATTTAAAGTATAAATTGTGTGTGTGTGTGTGTGTGTGTGTGTGTGTGTGTGTGTGTGTGTATCCTCTATGAGACGAAAACTGGAGAGTAAAGGAAATTTTCGTGTCTTGATGATAAAGCACGCTGTGGAGTTGCTTTCTGTACCGGTCGAACCAGTGCACACCTCTTGTGTGTGTGTACCTCATTATCCCCTGCCCAGAATGAAGTGTTAACTTTTTCTTTTCTTCACTAGTTTCGCAGGTGAACCATGTTCTTGTCATTATTGTTTCAATTTGCAATATTTTATTATTAGTGCAAATGAGTATTTTTTCATGTGTTCGATAGCCATTTGCATTTATCGAGTCTGGATTGCCTGCTCCTATAACTCACGGGTACCCTGCAGCTGTCCTTTATTTTTAAAATGCCTGCCTTTCAGTTCAGAACTCATGAGGACGGCCAGTCATGTGGTCCTAATATTGTTATAACGTACCATAAACATGTAGAGATTGAGTTTGCATCAACAGAAAATGTTAAAGTTAAGATCTATTTTAAGCAACCAATTCCCTAATCAATGAACTACAATTTTAGAAACCCAGAAGGTACTGATTTTTCATATTTCAAATAGGACCAACAAGACAAAGTTAGGACTGCGACATAACCATATCCATGCTATGGATAACAGCTCCCAGAATTTGTGTAAGCCAAGTGAATGAACGCATCTATTTTGTTGTTTCCATATAATTTATATTAGAAAGTTAAAATGATATCTCTTGTCTACACTCAGAATACAGTTTGAGTAGCTGTTCATCTTCTCTCTGGCACCAAACTGAAACATGTAACCTACTCTGGCCAGAGTCACAACTGCTGACACATCGCAATTGGCAGACACAACCAGCGTGAAGGCGGTGAGAAAGGTCTAGCCCCGTCTAGGTAGTATCCCAGAGGCTGGAGGAGATGCTAAAAATGTTTCCTCTCCTGGCAGGGTCATGAGCAACTGAGGTAAAAAGGGAGAGAAAACAGTTGTTTTTTGATAAAGAATTTCCAAATACAGTGATTTAATACTTCGGTCTTAAAAAATAAGTATGTTTGTTCTTGGCACCAAAGGGACAGCTGAGGTTTGGTATATCTTACAAAGATTAAATATGTGTGAAATTGTTCCAGCAACTGTGTGTGGTACTTTATAACAGACATACCTCAGAGATGTTATGGGTTCAGTTGCAAACCACAGCAGTAAAACAAATAATGCCAGAAAGTGAGTTAAATGAATTTTTTTGGTTTCCCAGTGCATGTAAGAGTTATGTTTACACCATATCATAGTCTGTTAGCTACACAATAGCATTGTCTTAAAAAAAAGTACATACCTTAATTAAACATTTTATTGCTAAAAAGTGCTAACCAGCATCTGAACTTTTTGTTGTTGAAGAGTCTTGCCTTGACATTGATGGCTATTGACTAATTGGGGTGATGGTTCTTAAAAGTTGGGGTGGCTGTGGCAATTTCTTAATGTAGGACAACACTGAAGATTGCCACATCAATGGACTCTTCCTTTCACTTGAACACTTAGAGTCCCTTGTAGGGTTATTAGCTGCCCTGGTTTTAATATTGTCTGTCTCGGGATGTAGGGAGGCCTGAGGAGAGGGAGGAAGTTGGAGAGGATGGCTGGGCAGTGGAGCAGTCAGAACCCACACAACATTCATGGATTAAGTTCACCTTCTTGTATGGGTGCAGTTTGTGTTGCCTCAAAACCGTTACGATAGCAACATCAAAGACCACGGACTACAGATCACTGCAACAAGTATATTAATAACAAGAAGGCTGGGAATACTGCGAGATTTACCAAACTGTGACAACAGAGACACGAAGTGAGCAAATAAATGCTCTTGGAAAAATGGTGCCAAATAGACTTGCTTGACGGAGGGTTGCCACAGTCTTCCAAGTGGTAAAAACACAGTATCTGTGAAGTACAGTGAAGGGAAATACAATAAAATGAAGTATGCCTGTATTCATATTATTATCAATTATCATTATCTCCGTCACTACCACTGATACAGTTCGTCTCGGTGATCAGAAGTCAGCTCTGCAGCCAGCTTCCCTGTGAGTCTTGTCTCCATCCCTTACTCACCTGTGCGGCCTTGGCTTAGTTGACTCACCTTGCAGAGTCTGTTCCGTCATCTGCAGAACAGGGATACCCAGAATCCCTGTCTCAAGGTGATTATTGGGACAGTTTCCTGGAATGGTCAACCTAAAGTGTTTCAGAAGTGCTAAATAAATCTCCGATGCTTTCTTAGTGTCCCATTAAAGAACATACTTCAGATTAAACCTTGGCTGAGAGTTTCATAGAGAGATTTCTCATTATTAGCCAACAGAAGGTATTTCTTTTTCTTTTTCTTTTTTTTTTAAAGATTTTATTTATTTATTCGACAGAGATAGAGACAGCCAGCGAGAGAGGGAACACAAGCAGGGGGAGTGGGACAGGAAGAAGCAGGCTCATAGCGGAGGAGCCTGATGTGGGGCTCGATCCCGTAATGCCAGGATCACGCCCTGAGCCGAAGGCAGACGCTTAACCGCTGTGCCACCCAGTCGCCCCATACAGAAGGTATTTCTTAAGCATTAGGCAACCCAGAGAGAAATGCTCCTTATAAGTGGTAAATGCTTGTAACCTCATTCAGTATAATTCAGTCACCCCGTTCAGAGCAGATTGCCCTTTGTTGTTCAGAGATTTATTCTACAACAAATATTTGAAAATTGTTCCATGAAAATGGTGATTGACATTACCTATCAGGTTTTTATTAATGGACTTGAGAATGAAATTTGAGAGTGCTCTCTAAAGCATTCATCTATAACCTACCTCCGAAGAATGTGTCCGGTGTTGTTGTTTATTTCTTTAATGTCATTTTGTAACTTTTGTGTATTTTATACTGAATGATACTTTTGCAACTTGAAAAAGTAGTCTTTGTGAAGAACATCTTGTTCTTGTAGGAAGTTTCCCATTTTCTTCTCTTTTCCTTCTCTTTTCCCCCAACGAATATTTGAATACCTATTTATTTCACACTCAAATGTGTGGTGATTTTTAGTTGTTTGCTTTCAGAGAAATAGATCCACAAAATAGCACCACTTTGGACAGTGTCCCTCAGCCTGTGGGAATACAGAAAATATCTCCCTATTTAGATTTCCTTGTGGTTATTGTTCTTTCCTTTAAAACACCTGGTTCCTCGCCCATTTATTTATGATTTTGTAAATTGTTCATATTCAAAATGATTGGCTTATTTTCTCAGAGCTTGGGAAACAGTTTCGTAGGCTGTTGGGTTTGGTAGGACAACAGTTTGCATATCCTTGTCTTGTTTTTCTAAACTAATTATATGCATTTTTATTTCATTTCATTTTATTTTTTTTTTAAAGATTTTATTTTATTTGAGAGAGAGAGAGAAGGAGAGAGAGAGAGAACATGAGAGGAGGGAGGGTCAGAGGGAGAAGCAGACTCCCTGCTGAGCAGGGAGCCCGATGAGGGACTCATCCTGGGACTCCAGGATCGTGACCTGAGCTGAAGGCAGTCGCTTAACCAACTGAGCCACCCAGGTGCCCCTATATGCATTTTATCATTAGATCTTTCTTCTTGTTGACCCCTCTTTACATGTCTATGATCTTGAGCTGACTTGAATAATCCCTTAGACTGTTCAGTTGGCCAAGATTCATGATTGTCTAGATGCTGTTGTTTTCTTTGCTCTCAAAATTAAAAAAGAAAGAAAGAAAGAAACTATTTTCTTGTAACTCCACCATGCTGGTAATGGTTTGGCTGTTAGCTTTTTAAAAAAATTTGCCTTATGTTTTCGTATAATCTCCTAAAGATTCTGCCAGAAGAAAATGGATACAGAAAGGACATCATATGCATACATTCCCTCTGTCTAATTGTACTGCCTTTTCTACTCTCATTTTTTATTCCTACATTTTATTTACTCTTTGATTCTATAATTCATGTTAGAATTTGTTAGTTTTGCTTTTGGTACTTTTGAAGTGGTTGCATCTCAAAGAAACCATGTTTCAAATTTATTATCAGATAGCATCATCATATTTTCTAATAAATACACACTTTCAGGCTTTGAGACTTAGGAGAAATGTTGCCGTTTATACTTAGTTATGCCTCCTGAGCTTGGAAGGGCCACGTTTTGAGAGCATCAGAGAGCTGTTGAAGGTGCTCGTTCTGAAATCCGCTCCTTGTCTTGCCCCATCTTGGCCCCTAATTCTTGCCTCTATCCACACACAATCTTGGAGGAACGGTACATTGATTAGGAATGCTTTCAGCTGCAAATAGCGGTAGGTCCAACTCAGATTGGTATAAACAGAGAGAGGTTCCTGTTCCCCACAAAATGAGCTGTCTGAACGCAAAGAGCTGCTGGTGGTAGTTCAGGGTTTAGTGATGTTGACCTTCACTCCTTGCTTCCTGCTTCAGATACTCAGTTGAGGCAGAAAGAAGTAAAGGACAGGGCTAGCTGCTGCAGTGCCTTTATCAGAAAAATAAGATGCCTTTCCAGCAGCCCTGAGCCGACTTCTCTCTCACTGGCCAGAACTGCCTTTCTAGCTCCCTCCAGCTACAAGGGAGGCTGGAAAAAGGAGTAGCTAGCCTTTTACTGCAGAGGTAACAAAAGAAGGAGGGGTTCAGGTCATTCAGTGGGACACCAGAGAACAAGTCTGCCTCCATCCCAGGTAACCCGGTCCATTCGCCCTCCCGGAGCCAGCTCTAATGCCCCTGTGTGATGACTGTTCGAATTGTTCAGGCAGAGTTTTTCCCTGCGAATCCAGCTGGCCCTGAAATTGTCATCATAGTAAACGTGCCTCCTGGGCAAGGACCGCGTGACCACACGTGATACCTGAGAGTCGGTGTTCAGTGAGGTTTTATGAAAGAATGAATGAACATGCGGGGTGTGTGGATCCCCTGAATGTTGCCTAAAGCCAGCTGCTGGAGGTGAACGCAGAATGCTGAATGAGGAAGTCTCACTTCCACCTGACGTTCCATCCTTGTCCCTGGGCATTCCCTTGATGAAATGTGAAGCCGCAACCCTGACCACTTGTATTCATTAAGGTATTACGGGGAGCTTTTTGCCAAAGTCCTGCTGGCTCATGTGTGATAGAGATATTCTAGTTTGGGTCACTAGACTTTCTGCCTTCCTAGAATTTTTATACACAGTTTTAAATAGTTATCATTATTTGGTCTCTTGGTGTTATAAATCCTAGCTCAGCATAACACTCAGTACAGCTCTGTGACTTGAGAAAGTCTACAAAGTATCTATTCATAGGAAATATTCTTGGTTGTGCTAGAGTAGGCATATAATTTAAAATATAGTTTATACTTTCTGGAATTTATCCTAAGAGGATGATGAAACAACTGTGCAAAGATATGTATGCAAAATTTTATGGGGGGGTGTTGTAGTAGTGTTTCACAATAAAATTATGGGACATTCCAATTCATCACTAGAAATTGGGTTAAATAGATAATGGAATACTATAGAAACGTTAAAAATGATCATGTAGGGTATTTTAATAGCATCAAAACGTTGCTTGGTATATGAAATAGGCTATATATGGCTATGAGGCATAATCCCCTCTCAGTGTACAAAGCTGTTTGATGCAGGTATGAATGTCTTTTTCACCAAAATGGTAGGCAGTGCTTAAGTTTTTCTGCATTGTTTGATTTTTTAAACAATATGTATGTTTGTTTTACAATCAGAAAAAATAATTTTCACAAAAATAAGCTTTAGGTTAATGGAAGAATGTATAGAACCTCCACCAAGTGGGACCAAACTAACAGTGAAACCTGAATTAACAGACCTTTTTTATGTTCACAACAGTGGGAAATCAGGACAAAATAAACTATAACCAGGGATCTACTGTAAATAATAGTTGTCAAAATATGTCTTAGAATATATCTCCTCCATTTCTCCCAATAACTTATTCTACCACAGTGAATATTATCCATGACTATGAACTCCTGCTAGTTCCTTTCTTACTGAACAAGTGGCTGGACAATGTGAAACACGAGTGAACTGATGGATTTATGAAATATTTTCAACATCAAGGGCTAAACAGAAAGTATTTGCTGAAAAGTCTTGGGTTAAACCAAAAATTAAATTCATATTCCATTCTCTGAACACTCCAATTAATAAGACATTCACAATAGAAACTTTCAAGAAGTGATTTAAAAATTCCTCTTTGAAATTCCAATATCTCAAATTATGATTACTAAAGGACACTAAAGGCTATAGGTGAAAACTTCCAAGAGTGGTTCCCTTATACTGTCCGTTTGTTTTGTGTTTTTTTTCCCGTAAGTAGTTTAATTATTAGTAACAAAATTCTGACTCAAGTGGAAAATACACTTGAAAAGATAAAGGGCACACATCAGTTCTGCAGAATATTAAATAACTTCCTCAGGGACTTGAGAAAGAAAAGATGGCCCCAGAAGAAAGATTTTAAAAAACAGAATTGATCTAATGTTTTGATTCTGGAATATGTTCAGTATCACTCTTTTCCTTGTTGTAAAAGCGTGCATATGACCATAGAGTTTTCAGGCTTAAGACCAAAGATTTTAATTTGTATTACTTAGTAAAATAAATGTACCTGGACTTTTGTTTTTAATTAATAGCTTCAGCAGTTACAGTATTTTCCATTTTCATCCATCTTTCTAGGAAGAACCACTTAGAATCTCTCTCTGTAAATGTCAACTTCTTTTCTCTTTTATGGATAGATCATAGGTAGAAACCAAGAAAAATAATCTAGAGTTTCTCTTTTTAGATAAAGGTTTTGTAATATTAGTTTCAAAAGTTAAAAGTGATTTTTCATCCAAAAGATTTCTCTTTGCTTCAATAAATCCAGCTACCTGTCTCCTTGGGTCTCCTGTCACTGAAAAGGAAAAGAATGTTTTAGATAGTGCCCTTAATTTGCTCCTTACATGATAAGAAACATTTCACATCATGGGGCGCCTGGGTGGCACAGCGGTTAAGTGTCTGCCTTCGGCTCAGGGCGTGATCCCGGCGTTCTGGGATCGAGCCCCACAATCAGGCTCCTCTGCTATGAGCCTGCTTCTTCCCCTCCCACTCCCCCTGCTTGTGTTCCCTCTCCTGCTGGCTGTCTTTGTCTCTGTCAAATAAATAAAAATTTTAAAAAAAACCAAAAAAAAAACAAAAAAAAAAAGAAAAAGAAACATTTCACATCAACTTTATTAAAACAAACTGAAACAAATACCACATTCCACATTTCTTGACCTCTTAGGTGAATACTCATCTTCATTCAGCAACCTGGAATAAAACAATTATTTCTAGTACACTTAGCTCTGTGCTTAATTTTTTAGGGTCTTCATCAAAAGAGGTGAATACAGTAAGCCTAAAGATGCAGTTGTCTCCTGTCCTGCCACGCACACACGTGCACACGCACGCACACACATGTGCATACACAGTGCCAGACGCACTGAGACTTAAACCTGTGTGCAAAACTCTATCAAAACTGTTTTTCTGATTCTGAAAAAACTAGGTGTTTTGGACTTTCTTCAGTTAACTTACTGTCTCTTTATAGCTCAGAAGTATGGAGAGAATTACTAATACAATCTACTAATAGTAATAGAGTACTATTAATACTAATAGAGATTTTAGAAATGAATGAAGGTAGAGCTGTGCTTAACCTTCTAAATTTGGTCAAATTAGATTTGTTGGCATTATCATCAGGAATTTTTTTTTTTAAGATTTTATTTATTTATGTGACAGAGACAGCCAGCGAGAGAGGGAACACAGCAGGGGAGTGGGAGAGGAAGAAGCAGGCTTCCAGTTGAGGAGCCTGATGTGGGAATCGATCCCGGAACGCCGGGATCACGCCCTGAGCCGAAGGCAGACGCTTAACGACTGCGCTACCCAGGCGCCCCTATCATCAGGAATTTTAAGCTCTCAGGTGGAATGGCTGAACTCTTGATTCAAACCAGACCAGTTTAAGGAAAGCATAAGTCACACTAACAAAGTAAATTCAGGGGTTAAGAATACACGTGCGTGAAGACCCTCAAACTGGTGAATATAGGATACGATACGTTAGTAAAAAGGAGTCGTTCATTGAGGTATGATTTGAGGAGATGTATCAACTCTTCGCCACATTAAGCCGTGGTTGTATTTGCAGAGAGAAATTGTGCTCAGGAAACTATTCTGACCAGCACTTTCAGTCAAGGTGGTAACATAGGTTCCAGCTAGAGAAGAGTGCCATGGGGGCCGCTGGTATCATTAGCTGTCAACCAAATTGGGAAAATGAGGATAGCGGGTGCTTATGAAAGAGCATATAGTCAAAACACTTTACAAACTGATTTTCATCCTCATTACCATTCAAGTAGATCTGGCAGGTAGTCAAATATCAGATCTTCCCTGAGCAGTGCCCTTGTGCAGACATCTTTCTAAGTATCAGGGATACAGCAGTGAATGAGACAGCCTGAGACCCTCAGAGGACGGAGTTTGCATTTAGTGAAGGGAGTCAGATAATAAATATGCAAACAAATAGGCCATAGAACAATATCCGTTCCAAATAAATGCTGTGAAGAAGGTAAATGTGGCCAAGGTGTGTAGGTAGTGACTGGGGGAGCTGCTCTCTCTAGGGTGATGGGAGACTACTCGGGAAGGTGACATCTGAGTTGTGATCTGAATTATTAAAAGGAGAAAGTTGTCCCCCCACCCCAAGGAGCTTATCAAGCGGAAGGAACAGTAGGTGCAAAGCGCCTGGGGGTAGGTCTCCGCTGGCATGTCCTAGGCTCCAAAAGGTGGCCAAAGTTCCAAGAGTAAAGTCAACAAAAGAGGAGTGGCAGAAAGTGGAGCTAAACTGTACCTTAAATTGCCTGCTCTCCAGCCAGCTGTAGCTACATCAGCAAGACAGTCAGACGTGCAGGTGTGGCGATGGTCGGGGTCCAGACTGAAGGCCTGAGACAGTCACCTCTGAGTGGATTGAGTGATTTTAAATTAATGGAACTTGATTGGGGGTAACTAAAAAGCAGAGGATGACCACAGACAGAGCTCTGGGGCCCCGTCAGTATTTAGAGATAGAAGAGGAGGAGGAACTAGAAGAGAGACGGAGAAGCGACACACACTGAGGTCAGAAGCAGCCCAGGTACGCCTGCGTGGTGGTTTGGGGAGGAAAGCTCTTGTGGAGGGGGGTGTGGCCAAGCATGTTAGATGCTCTCTAGTGTTAAATAGGAAATTGGCAACTGACTTTGTACATGCAGGTTACTGGTGAGCTAAGTGGGTTAAAGGAAGAAGAGAGATAAGGAAGCAAAAGGATATTATATGGAGACATTTTATCATGAAAGAGATTAGAGAAGTGAGGGAATAGCTAGAAGAGAAATGAGGCCGCAGGAAATGTTTTGGGTTTGGGGTTTGGGGGTTTTTCGTTTTGTTTCATGAGCATGGGAAGGATGGGAAGAGCATCTCGCTGATGGGAAGAAGATTGTAGAGATGAGGAACTTGGCGGTGCAAAAGAGAGAGGAAGGATGACAGTCGCTAAGTTGTTCTTAGGAAGTCAGGACAAGCCCTGAGTGATAGGAGGGAGCTGGTGCCTCCATGGGAGGGTTGGCTTCACATAAAAGCAGCGACACTTCCATCGCAGAAGGAGAGGTACCAGAGCGCCTGCAACAGATCGGGAAGGTTGCTGGCGGCAGCGGTGAGAAGTGGACTTAGTGCTCATCCCCTTGCCTCTGTCTTCTCCATGGAGGATGCAGCAGCTGAAAGTGAAGGACAGAAGGGAGTTTGGGAGAAGGAAGAGGGAGGACTGGGAGTGAAGTCTTTTGTTTGGAGGGGAAAGCGAATTTGCCAGGGAAGTTTCCTAAGACTGCCTGGCACCACGGAGTGTCCATTCAAGGTGGATGACAACGAATGTCAAGTGAGTCTAGTCTGCAGGGTCAGGTAGTTTTCTCCAGGATTCTTTAACTGGTCAGATCCAGGTGCAGCTGGATTTGCTTAAACATGTTTGGGGGTTTTCCAGAAGGTTGTGTTCGAAATACCAAGGCTGTCGTATAAAAAGGGAGTGGTTGCAGTGACAGGATATGGCATGTAAGCTAATAAGGAAATCGAAGACAAAATGGGGAGTGAAGGAGTGGATGAGTGAGAGGCCTACACTGTGTGTTTTGGTGGTGATGCAGCAGTTGGTCATAAAGTACAGCATATGGCCATGTGCGTAATGGCTGAAGTGGATTGGCGTGAAGGAGGTCACGGATTTGAGAGGCCAGAGCCTTGCAAATAGCCACATGAATGCTGAAGCTGCTAAGAAATCTGCTGGGTGCAGCGCTAGAGAAAAAGATGTTGGGCCATCGGATGCTGTCATCAGCGATGAAGGGGGTGTAGTGAGGATGTCAGTGGATGAACGGATGAACACAGGAAGCCCAATAGCTGACAGTCTGGTGCTTCAGAGGACCTGGGTTTAGAAAGAGGAAGAAGGAGAAATAACTTGGAAGCTGCAAAAGAGAGCAGGCCCTGAATTGCCTGAGGCATAGAAGTAAAACAGACTTCACGTGACAAGGTTACAGGGTATCTAAGGGAGACAGCCCAGTTCTGTTAGAATAATTGGGCAGTCAGAAAGTGTACGGAGTGTCTGGGACAGTGGATAGTTGAACTTCAGATAGTGACCAAGGTGACATGGATATGAGGCGGGGTGGGACTGCACCTGGAAGTCGCTCAGAGAAAGGTTGCTAATCCCCTAGAGTGCAGAGCATTTAGCTGGGGCCATGCACTGATGTTCTGTCCTCCAGCCACTGGACGTAGGAGTTGGGCAGGGACTTCTTCAGGGAACACTCTATAAGGCAGCTTCCTGAGCTGGTGGTACCCAAGAGAGGAACTGTAGATGCTGCTAGATGCCATGCCTGCTGGGAACATGCAGCCAGAGGAACACTCTGGGCATCTGAGCTTCCTCGTGGTAGCAGGAGTACCACTGACTATATATCTGGACTGGATCCAGTGTGTAAATATATGCTCCCGTGATTTCAGAGAACTATAAGTTATATATATGAGCTCAGAGTAATTTTCCATGAAAATTGTAACAGTGGAGGGCATTACATTGACAGGGGAGTCCATGAAGACGTTTCATATGCAAGATGCATAAACCAGGGTTCTAAGGAGACAACGGTGCTCGCCATCTTTGAGACCATTTCTGTTGGGAAAGTGCCTTCTACTCACTGCTGCTTCTCTGGGCTCCCACAGCTGCAGCCCAGCATGTACTTGATTCTCCGTTGGGACGTTTTTATGTACCTGTTGCTGCAACTAGACTGTAAGATCTTTGAAGGCAGGGCAGTGCGTGAACCGTAGTATCTCCATATTACAGTGCCTGACGAGCACTCTGAAACGTCTCTTTCTGTTCCTCCTTTGTCCTTGCCTGGAGGAGACAAGAAACAGAAACAAAAGAAGGAAGAGGACCCTTCTAGGTCTCATTTTTCCACTTCCATCTGAAATGCAGAACTTTAAAGTTAACAAAGGGCAAGGTGATACTGACTGAATTTAGCCGTATGAAGGAAGGGGCTGGAAGTAGGTGTTGGAAATGGTCTTAAAATCTATAATCTGTTGAAGAAAGAAATATTGTACTATTGCTTTGGGGGTGAAGAGCTACTCTCTGGTCTTCTGTGAGCATGTAGAAGATGAGCCTTCATGGGGATGTCCGGCCAGCTTGTCCCTTCTCTCAGTTAGAGCAATGTTTTCTAAACTCTGTCTGGCCTCAAATGCGTCACAGAGACGGTATGTGGTGAAATTGTAGGAGCGTATTTTGCCAGTATCTAGGTTCCATTTGACAAAGTCTTGTTCCCTGAGAGCATGGGCAATGATAATCCAAAAAAGAACTAGTGAGGCCAGTAAAGGCCGGAGAAAACATGCTATTCAAGACAGTGATGCAAAAGCCAACCTTGAATTAAAAGAGGAAAAAAAAAAAAGGATCGTTGATTTCCTCCCCTTTAGTGCCTTGAGGGGAAAGCAAAGATGTTGACTTCTTGATAAGGTTTATTTTCAGTTAAACTTTCTGACAAGAGTAGTTTTTTTTATTTGCAAAATCTTGAAAATTACAATTCTTGAAATTATGAAAAATACAGATTATAAAAAGACAAAAATAGCAATCATGAAAAGTCTGACCATCCAGGATTCACCATTATTAATAATGTAGCATATTTTCTTCTACTCTTTTTTTCCATGCCCCAATTTTTTAGGGAGCTAAGTTATATTCTCTAAACAGTCTTGATAAAAATAAATTTGAAGTCTGTTCTTAGATTAAGCTACAAAATACAAGATCTTACACTTCTAAAATTAATTATGAAGATGATCTGATTCAGGGCTATTTCTTTAGCAGAAATATAAAATGTGGAATTCTCTCTTTAGAGAACGCAAAACCATCAATACCTAAAACTTAGTGTAAAAGGAAAGATATTTTTTAATTTAAAACTCCATAAGCATAAGGTAAACCTCTATTACAATAAAAGTTTACATTTTTTGTACAACCACATTTTAGGGGAGAACTCCTTTAAAAGAGGAAAAGGGAAAGAATTGACATTAAACACCCGATTTGCATCACCGTCCCTTCTCTCGATCAGTATCCAGGCAAGAGCCAAGAAGAACTGGGGCAAGGAGCTATTTTTGTGTTATATGTTCTTTATCTCTGGGGTTTGCAGGAGAAAAGGTGGCAAAGAGCTTCCTGACAGCTGTTCTAACTCCAGCTTATTTGGAAAGTGTTATTAAAAAATAATGTTGGTTCTAGTTATTTTTCATTAAGGATTTAGCAAACAATGTCAAATTCAGTTTTCTATCGGGTTTGAAGATAATGTCTGACTCTTTTCTGTGGCAGTGAATGCGGTTCACTAGTGAGAACGGTTTTCAAGCAAAGACATGTTCCATCTCTTGTCACTAAAAACTCCTGTACCTCCGGGAGAACCACTTAGTTGTCTAGAAGCCTCGACTCACTGTCACCTCAAGGGTTTCTCGGAACTCTTCACTTCTCTTCTAAGGACTGTCATCTCTCTTGGGGGAGGCGAAGCATGGCTTAAATCCTAATGGTTTATTGTCACAGTCACTGAACAATTCACAATTCACAAAGTATTCAGTGGTCAAGTCTAGCTGATTGTAGACGGTGGGATGGAACTGAAAAGGGGGCTGTTTATTAGATCTTGATCGACGGGACACAATACCCTGCTAGAGACAACAGTGTCCATGACATCATGGCCTGCACGTGGGCATGGAGATGCCCCAGCCAAGCACAGCCACTTGGTGCCTGGTCACAGGCCAAGCCCATGATGACAGCAGTGCACGTGGCTTTCTGGCCCTGCCTGCTGAGGTCCACTGGGAAAAGTTAACAGGCTGGGATCTCCCTGGAAAATCCTGAGACAATGAATGAGTGCAAAGGTTCATGGGGTGAAACGACAGGTTTCTGAGGCAGTGTTTATTTTAGCAACGGTCATCATGCTAAAAATGACCCTGTGACCTTGGTACTGTCAGTGGTTGTGGAATGTTCCTGACCTTCCTTTCCCGCAGATTAAGCAGGGGCACATGCACAGAACAGAATGAGGGATGCTCCCGTTCTGCCTGTGCTGCTTGTGGAAGCTATGGGCCAAAGGTCTCAGTCACACGTAGTATCTTCAAACCAGACCACTCCCTCACACAGGAGTAGTCTCTGTTTGTACTCGTCAGTCAACAAAATTAATGATAAAAAGGGAGATTGTGTGGCAAGAAATCCTGTAGAGAGTAAACAGCATGAGAGAATCCAAGGAGATGTGTTGGGCAGGGATAATCAAGGAAATCTTTACAGAGAAGCTTGTAGTGAAATAAATAAAAGTAGATATTAAATCAGACAATGCACCAATCCTGGCTTATTATAGCGCATATGATAATAGTTATGGGGAACTCATGGACTAAAAAAATTTAAGGATCTAAGATTCACAGTTTCTCTTTCTCATTCATTCATACATATTCTCTTTCCTTTCTTCATCCCTTTCTTCCTCTTCCTTCCTCCCTCTACCAAGAGAGCCCCGTTGGATTTGCTTGAGCTAAATAGGAGCCTCATTCAGCTGCACTGTGCATATATACATAAAACAGCACAGCACTTAACCCCCCGTCCCTGAGTCTTAGAAACTTTAGTTGAATGGGAAAGTGAGTAGTTCATAAGCTTTGTCAGGGAGGAAGAATTTCCTCTGCCCTTCCCGATCCTTCTGGCTGGACTAAGAATCAAACTGACACAAGACAGGTTAACAGGAGAAAATCAAATTTAATTTTGCACGTATGAGGAATCTACCCATACAGACATGGAAATTCCAAAGACAGGCAAAATGAGGTATATAAGTCATTCCAAGCTAAGGAGAAGAGGCCAAGGGTCTGGGATTTTGAAGGAAGGGGGTGCAGTTCACAGGAAGATGAAAAAGAGCAAATGTTTGGTAAACAAATGTTACTTATAATCCCACCCTCTTTTCTTTTGGAAAGAGAAGGAAGGAGGGGAGAAACGACTGTTGAAAGAGTTGGAGCAATTCAAGGGTGGGGGGGCGGGTGTCATTCCATAAGAGCCTTGTAGGAATAAGGCTCTCACCTGTGCTCTCAGTCCGCAATTGTCACCCACAAATGCTGGCACTGAAGGGTCCTGGGCTCTGGTGGCACACTTGCACAGCTGCTCACTTGCTTGACTCTCAGTCCAGCAGTTACTGTGAACTTAAAGCTCAGCACGTGTGTAAATGTGGGCGCTTCCTCCAGCCAGGTCACTAGCATCTGTGTTCGTGTAGGTGTGTGAGTGAAGTCCAAAGGCAAACCTTCAGTAAGGGCTTTATTATCAGCAGTGGGAGAGTTTATTACTCAGGCTCTGTTTTTCCATTTGCTGTGTACTTGAAGTTATGATTCAAATAAACAGGAGAAGTCAATTGCCACTGTGCACCTAGACATTAAGTACAAAATAGTAGGGTTTTTTTTTCCCATTTTAAATGCATTTCTAGATGCCTTTAACGCATTGGCATCTGAGCTTTTTGTTTTATAATCCTTGTTAGAGAGCAATTTTTAAAGTAATAGGGATGTACCTTTTCATTCAGGATGCTTGCTGAGATGTTCTGTGGGGCCCTGCCAGCCAGAGCAGCTGTCCCCTGCCCATCTCTGCCTGCCCATTCCCCTGTAAGTTTCCTGTGGCTCACCCGGATCCTTCTACAGCCGGAATTGTAGTTAAGCTTTCTCTTTACCTTACCCTAAGTCTCAAGGCAATAAAGTTCAAAATAAAAATGAATGTGATCTGTAGATCTTGCAAATCTTTTAAGAGCACGTGGACTAAAAAATGTAAATGAGTGGTCTTTTCTTCCCTCTCTTCAAATAGGAACTTCCCAAATGCCCCTGGCCTATGGATGGAGCAGTCTGTGATAGCACTGAAGTGAATAATTCTCTATTTGGCGGTTGTATGTCAAAGCAAGTCTCGAAAACACAACAGATGCCCGTTCTGGGAGACTGCCATTAGCACGCATCTGCGGAGTCATTTAGTGGTTATTGACAGACTTGGGGACGGAGGGTGGGAGTAGGGGGTACCCAGGACTTTCCCCCTCATTGTTTTATTTTCTAATTGTCCCCAAAGAAAAAGCTTCTAAGTCTGAATCCTTAAATGAACCTTTTATATTTAAATGCTTGTGGTCCTGTTAACTGTGGGAAGCCTTTGAATTGGAGGTCTTTCACTTGGAATTGAGAGAAGCAAGCCTGGCCTCCTTCATTGTTTAACTTCTAATTGTTTCTAAGAGAAAAGCATTTGAGGAAATGCATTTGTGTCCTCTGAGTGGCATTGTCTGCTTTTGAAAGTAGATTTAAGGGATTTTGTTTGTGAAACCAATAAAGCAGTTTAAGTAATTAGAGCTAAATTATTCTCCCTGGAAGACAGCCAGGTGAAGGGCCTGGGAAGAATGGCAGGGCCCAGGGAGCTCACAGGTGGGGCAGCAGCAGCCTGTCTCCCCTCCCCCCCAGCCAGTGGGTGGGGGGCTGCTGCAGCCCTCAAGATCCTGAGGGACGAGCTCAGCTTCTCCAGCACTTCCGTCCAGGAGCTTCCTCATCACACACTGTCCACTGTGCTCACACTGTACTATTTCTCCTCCTCCTGTTCCTCCAACCTTCTGTCCCTGTTATCTCCGTCACAGTTACGGTTGTAGCTTTCCACAGCTGTTTTTCCTTTAGAGACAGGAGCTGGGGCTTAAGAGACTCTTGGTGTTAGATTTCTGGTCTCTTTCCTAGAGAAGCAGGATTGAGAGGATTGGCCCCAGCAACCCAAGGGACCTGCTTCATCTACTCAGAGACAAAGGTGGAATAACTTCTACAAATTACTTAATATCTTCCTGTCTNAAGTCTCTTTCCTAGAGAAGCAGGATTGAGAGGATTGGCCCCAGCAACCTAAGGGACCTGCTTCATCTACTCAGAGACAAAGGTGGAATAACTTCTACAAATTACTTAATATCTTCCTGTCTCCCCCTCATTTGTAACGTGCCAAGAGTGAGGAGACCCCATATTGCTTGCTCATGGTAGAGTGAAGATCTGTTCACTCTCTAAAGTTCTCTGTGTTCACTGAAAGCTCTGAGAGCTCTTCCTTGTCTTCTGTTCCTTTAGGCTGCCTCCCTGCTGCATCGCGCCTCCCCCATGCCCATTCCGTCTCTTCTTAAAGCCAGAACCTTTAGCTGCTGTCTATGCTCCATAATTAATTAGTGTACCTTTGCTGGATGTTTACTATCTACCCTAGTGTGCATATCATATTATAGATATTTGTGTACATTGTCTTATCTCCCCCATAAAGTCAAAGACATTTCCTTCTTTGACTCTCCCTGGAATAGTGCCTTGCTCATAGTGAGTGCTCAATAAATGTGGCCGGCACTGTGGTTTTCAGTCGATTTGAAAACAATGTAAATAATAGATATGTTAGTTATTAGGCTTGTAGGCTCAGCACCATTGTGTCCTATTCCATTTATTTCCAGAAAAATGCTTATTAACTGTATAGGGCTCTTTTTTTTTTTTTTTTCTTCTATATTCTTGTCTTATCGCCTGTTTCCTCTACGTCTCTACTTACCTCTGGGGAGATGTGATTTGTCCAGAGACCCTTGTTACCTGGAAGTTTCTTATTTTTCCATGAATATTTGCGCCTCCTAGAAGGGAGAACAGAGAGGGGGAGATTCTCTCCACCCTCATTCTAGCTCCTTTTCCAATGTTGCTATTATTTTTATACTTCCCTCTCTTTCTCTTTGTATTTAGAAGGTTTTTTAACAGGTAAAGTGACTTAATTTTATCCAAAGAACCTGTGTTGAGTCTCTTTGTATGTGAAGCAGTGATTATAAGTGAAGAGGAAGGATTAAGATTTTCACACATTTTGGAGGTTTTTCGTGTGTTAAAAAGTGTGGGGGTGAATTTCAGATGCACTGAGTGTTTCGCGGGTGTATTTGTTGAGCATTTATCTTCCTCAGCATCAGACTGTTCTCCCTAACTAGTCTCTGATCACTATTTTCATGAGAGCTGAAGGATAGTTCCTCCAGTTTCGAATCGCCTGCCAAAGCTGTAACACACGAGGTCTTTGTACTTCTTTCTCCAGGAGCTGATGAAACCCAGCATTCAGACTGCACAGACATCTTGCAGAAAGAGATCTTTTCCTGATTTCTCTGGTTGAATTCCTGAGATCACAAGTTAAATGAAGGGTTATAGTTCAAGTAGCAAATAAAAGGCCAAGTGTCACACCAAACAGTTTGCACCGAAAATGTTCCACACGTCTCTCCTTAGAGCAACTGTTGCTCCATGAAGTTGTGTTGGCATTTTGTCCTTTCCCATGTTTCTCTCATGAGCCTGTCTTGTCACTGCTTCCTCAGCCCTGGAGCAAGCCTTTTTTCAGAAACCAGTTCGTGCTGGGGAAACGGAAATGGCCGTAGGGAGCTGTACATACGTGTGGACAATGTGCACAGGACTTCACCCTCCCCCCCAACCTGAGTTAGAGTCTCAGGTCTTGTAGCAGATCTTTCAGCTTTATCTATGTTCCTGTTCACTTGCCAGGCAGTTACTGAGATCCAATCACATGCATCTTGTACCATTCCAGGCGTCGTGGGCTGGTATCAGCTATTGAAGCTAGGAATTCATTTCTTTTTATTCATTCATTCATTCATTTAACTAACAGAGAGNTCTTGTACCATTCCAGGCGTCGTGGGCTGGTATCAGCTATTGAAGCTAGGAATTCATTTCTTTTTATTCATTAATTCATTCATTTAACTAACAGAGAGAGAGACAGCCAGCGAGAGAGGGAACACAAGCAGGTGGAGTGGGAGAGGAAGAAGCAGGCTCATAGCGGAGGAGGCTGATGTGGGGCTCGATCCCAGATCAAGGGGATCACGCCCTGAGCCGAAGGCAGACGCTTAATGACTGCGCTNACAAGCAGGTGGAGTGGGAGAAGAAGAAGCAGGCTCATAGCGGAGGAGCCTGATGTGGGGCTCGATCCCAGATCAAGGGGATCACGCCCTGAGCCGAAGGCAGACGCTTAATGACTGCGCCACCCAGGTGCCCCTAGGAATTCATTTCTTGTATGGTTCGTGAAATCAGCTTATTTTCTTGTAGAGACACCCCTTCTATAAAGTAGAAATAGAATATCTCATGAGTGTTAAAACTACTGTTACTACTACTACGGCTACTAATAGCACCTATCAGATACAGGAACTTTATGCCAGGCACTCTTACAAATCCTTAAAGTATAATATCCCATTTAAACTTTTCAGCCCCTGAAACGCCTACTGGATCTCTTCTCTTTAACAGCTGGGAAGCCTGTGGCTCGCGGTGGTTAGATTACTTGTCCTGGGTTACACAGCTAGTGTATTTCAGAGCTGAGTTCAAACCCAGGTGTGTTTTACCCCAAGTCTGTGTCTTTAGTCATCACCTCCTACTTTTTCTGGAGGTTGTCAAATGCCAATACTTCCTGAAACAGCTGGTTACATTTTTGGCTGGTTCTGAGCTTTTCTTTCATACGACAGATAAGGCAGGTGCATGAATAATTGAAACCCAAGGATCTGTGACAGAACCGATGTGAGTTCAGTCCTTGGTGAGTCAGAAACTGCACCAGGTTGGTTGTCGCACAAGGAAGACTTCTATTTATTTGCAGCAAATAAGGAGATCATAAGGAATGGCTTCCAAAGCCGTGACTCCTCATGGGAGAGTGAATGCGTTCCTTTTATTTAAGGTTAGGTTAAACATTCAGATAGGGAAACCTCACCATCCTATGTAGAGGCAGGCATGAGGTCATGCATGTACCTATACATACACTGTATGGCATGTAAATGAGGTCATGCATGTGCCTATACATACACTGTATGACATGTAAATGAGGTCATGCATGTACCTATACATACACTGTATGGCATGTAAATGAAGCTGAGGTTCCTCCTTGGGCGGAGCTCTTGGTGTTATAATGAGGTAAAGGTAACTGTGGGTCATTCTAGACATCACTCCGTGGTCCATCTGTGCAGGCTCGAGTCAGGTTTAGCCCAAGCGATCTGGGTGGTCTGGGCGATTGGGAGGTCTTGTCAGGGCAGTCGTCATCACCTGAGGGCTGGTTTCAGGTTCCATTTGCCCTGAGTCAAGAGGAAAGCCGGAAAGAAGAGCTTAGGGGGTACTGTAAGACAAAGGTTAGTGAGTATAGGCAGGTGGGCAGTAAAGGCCAGGACATGGGATCTAGCTGGTGACAGATCCAGGCTTCCGTACCACCCAGACTTGGCATGGGCTAGCTGGGGTGACAGAGACTTAATGCTCAAGAGTTTGCATGGGGAATAGCAATAGCAAGATGAAGGAGTCCCTTTCGTCCTTCGTAGGATTTGTAGTTCATCCTTGCTCTGTTGCTAATAACGCTAAAAAGGATATAGAACTCTAAACCAGTGTAGGACACAAAGCCATTTCTTGGCCGACACCTCCAGTGTGAAGGGAAGCAAGCAAAGCAAAGCATGGTGGTGGCGAAGGGGCTGAGGGAACAGGACTCAGAGGTTCAAGGTCACACCTGAAACAGTAGAGCCTGTTTTTAGGCTAAAAAGAAGCTGTGTTTCAAAGCAGTCACATATTTTAAATGTTTAAGGGCAGTGGTTCTCAAAGCGTGGTACCTAGGCCAGCAGGATCAGCATCGTCTGGGAATGTGATAAAAATACAGATTCTCAGGCTACGTCCCACATCCACGAAATCAGAAGTTCAGGGGCTGAGTCCCAGCTGTCTATGTTTTAACAAGGAAATTCTGATGCACACTAGAGTGTGACAACCACTGGATTAAGGGGTACTTGGTTCATCGTTGCAAGTCGATCTGGCGAAGCAAGCAGAAGGAAATGATTTGTAATGATATCAACTCGCCTGTCTGATGTAGCATTCACCGTTTATTGTCAAGCACATTGACAGATGTCACTCTGTTTCATCCTTCTAATCCTGTGGGATGTTCTTGTCTCTCTTCTATAGACAAGGTAACAGGTTCAGGGGTATCAGGTGACTTGTACCACATTACGTAGCATATACCTGTCAGGATTTAACCCAAATTTCTGGACCTGTGCTTGGAGAATTAGACAAGATACAGCACCCCACGGAACTCACGGCCAACCAGGAAAACAGAGGCACAGCAAAAACTGGAAAACCCTACTGTCTCTATGTACTTGTATTCATAGCAGTAAAATTAATCTTTTCTACAGACAGTTAAACTAATGTTCACTTGGTCTTTAAAAAAAAAATCCATATAAATCCTTCCCAACAAGGGATAAGGTAAAGAGATTAGACACGCATTCTTCTGTCTACATTTTATAATCATGGAACACAATGTAAATGGTTATATTTCAAACCCATGAGGCTTTCGAACACCAGCTAGCATACAAGTTCATTTGGTGAACATGTGTCTGGTGTGTACAGCACCACATTAGGAACTGGGCAGAAACTAAAAAAAACAGATAATAGATGGTCTCAAGTCACTTCAAAGGGTCTTTGTATGAAATCATTAGCAAACAATAAAAGAATACCAGGGCCTCAGTACTGTGATGTAACAGTGGTTGAGCAGAGGGTGAGATCAGTGAGGGTCAGAACACCCATTCTCTCTAAGTAATTCAACCCACCAGTGTTTTCCAGGAGAGTAAGTCTGTATGGTCAGCAAACTGAAGTTTGTTACCCTGGCCTAGGGCAGAGAGACATGAGGCATAGCTTACTCTGAGTGTGTGTGTGTGTGAGAGAGAGAATAGGTATCTGCCCTTGCATATGTATTTCCACTTAGCGAGTCTAGTTATGTGCGTGTAAAATCTCAACGATAATTGCTGGATCGCTCCCTATGCATCTGCTTACACATTCTCTAACAGTGTCTGATGATCTCTGTGGCTCCTATCTTCCCCAACACTAGGTATTTGTTACCAATCTTCTTAACCTTTACCAATAGTAGTCAGTATCATATTTTATTATTTTTTCTGTATTTATTGAAAGATATGTAAGTTTGAGTAATTTCTCATATGCTTATTTTGTCTTTAGGTCCTTTGCCCATCATCTTTCAGGAGAGGCTTTTCTTATTCGTCAGAATTCTTTCTACTATACAGATGTCAGCCCTTTGTTGTCTGAGCTGCATATATTTCTTGCTGTTTGTCCTTTTTTTAATCTTACATTTTTGTGTGCCGTATAGAAGTGTTGCGTTTTTGACACAAATGTATAAACTCTGTTCTCTGTGACTTTTGGATTTTGTTTTCTACTTAGAATTACCTCTTCACAACTATTAAAATATCTGCCCATTTTTTCAACTGGTTGTTTTATAGGTCTATTTTGTACACATATATTTTTGACAAATTTAAATTTTATTTTGTGTAAATTGGGACCTACCTTCACTTTTTTCTTTTAGTGGCCATCCAAGTACTCGAGACTCTATCGTTATAAATAATCCACTGACTTCAGCTGCCCCCTCCGTTATATATTAATCTTCCTAATTTACTTGAGTGGTTTCATTACTTTTGAACCACTTTTTGGCCTCTCTGACATCTTCCCTAGGTTAGTCTATGTTCCTAGAATTCCTAGTTAATTAGGGACCACACTTGTTAAAACAGCTTTCTATGAATACCGCCTCCAGTGTTTTACAGAAAAAGAGTGAGACATAAAGATTATTAAAGGTTGTTTTCATCGAAAATATGAGATTCATGATTTTTAATGATACATTCTCAAAGAGTGTAAGATCTAGGAGGGTCTAGAGCAATGTCTAGAAGAGGGATAGATTCTCAGTAGATATTTGGTTGAATTGGTGCTTTGGTATTGTCACACTCTCTCTCTTCCTCACTGTCTAAAAGATTAACATTTCATCCAGAAAAAGAAGTGATACACCTAAATAAGTATGACTCAGCTATTTTGGATTTGGTATAACGTGTCAAAAGCCATAAAACTTTACATCATCTTTAACCAGTAAGAATCTAACCAAATGAAAGAAATCAAAAAGGAAGCAGAAAATTACATGCATAAAAGTTCTCATAGTAACACGCCTTATATCAGGAAATACTGGTAGTAAGTAACCAAAATGGACAATAAGATAAATAACTTAAAAGCAAAATCTGGATATAGTATACCAACTATAGAAAAAAAAAATACACATCTGCATTTATGGTAAGAGCCTGGAATGAGCAACATCAAAATGATTGATTGTGCTGGGAGTGATATATTGGACTCCACTCCCCTATCTTTCAAATGTTTATAATGATAGCCTTTGCATGTATAGTAATAAGTAGCACAATAAATGTAATTTAATGCTGGATTGAGGCACAGACGCATATACAGGACCTTTAATTGGGCCTTGTTTCACAATACTGGCTACTGAGTCAGCATTTTGGGCTTTATGCAATGAGAAATGGCTAAAACCAAATGACATCTATAAGGGTACTTCTTTGGGGCCCCACCTATACAAATGTCAAAAGTTCCACTAGCCTTTGGAGGGTGAGGAGATCCCCAAGTAATGCCTACTTTTCTATTCTTTGTGTACAGACCCAACCTATTTATTTCAATCTCTTTCATCTTTCAGAGTTAAACAACATTTAATGTAAATGTATAAATCACACAGTAAATTAGATTTCTGCAGTTACCTGTAGATTCTTTCTTGGCCATGGAATAGGAAGGAATGAACTACCTCCCACGGATTATCCATGTCTTAACTCTGCTTTCCGAGTTGTATGACTTAGGAAAATCTTATTCAGTCGAATATTGTAGCTATGTGTGTGTTATCTAAAGATTTTTAAGAGTTTTTAAGTTGTGTATTTAGTACCAATAGCAAATGTGAAAGATAAATTTTCAGGGCTGAGAGTGAGGGAGTGATGACATTTTTAAGAGGAGCATTTTTTTTTTAAGATTTTATTTATTTATTCGACAGAGATAGAGACACCCAGCGAGAGAGGGAACACAAGCAGGGGGAGTGGGAGAGGAAGAAGCAGGCTCCCAGTAGAGGAGCCTGATGTGGGGCTAGATCCCACAACGCCGGGATCACGCCCTGAGCAGAAGGCAGACGCTTAACCGCTGTGCCACCCAGGCGCCCCTAAGAGGGGCATTTTTTGTAATGGGCGGTGTCATTGAGACGAGCATGGGATGCAACTAGTTCGATCTGTTTCTGCGTGAGTGCGCAGTGTTCCTCAGACTGTATCTGTTGAGCTGTTATCTCTATTCCTCTCTTCTCCCATCCAATCTAGGCTCACACATAGCATCTTTGGTGTCAGGACAAGCCGGCTTAATAGCTTTATTGCCTGTATTTCACTTTTATTCTTCCGCCTCTACTCCCTCAGGAAAACCTTTCCAAGTGATACTTGCCTTGGCTTCCGTGTGGAATCTAAAGTTGTGGATGTGATATTAGACACCTGAAGTCGGTTCACCAATTGCTTTGAATGCTTTCTTTCCATCAGAACAAAGAGTGACCTGCTGGATTTGGGATATTGAAAGCAGGCGATTTAGGCGGCAGTGGCGGGGAAGGGCAGGCAGTGTCGGCCTTTGTGGAGCTGGTTTAGAACTACGTGGTTACCGGGATCTGCTTCCTCAGCCCCTTCGCTGGTTCAGTTTGGAGCAACCGCTCCCAATGGAGTTGGAGTTGCAGAACTGGCTCTCGCCCCAGCGCAGTGCTTCTCAGTGTCGTCCAGGATCAGCGGCATCAGCAGCGCCTGGGGGCTTATGAGAAATACCCATTCCCAGACCCCGCCCCGGACAGCCGGAACCTGGGACTCCCCGTGAGCTCCGCCAGCTCGCGCAGTGGTTATGAAGCCTGCGCAAGGTTAACAGCCATGACTGTTACAAGACAGAAACGGAGCCCACCAGCACATTTTTTTTTAAAGATTTTTATTTATTTATTCGACAGAGATAGAGACAGCCAGCGAGAGAGGGAACACAAGCAGGGGGAGTGGGAGAGGAAGAAGCAAGCTCATAGCAGAGGAGCCTGATGTGGGGCTCGATCCCATAACGCCGGGATCACGCCCTGAGCCGAAGGCAGACGCTTAACCGCTGTGCCACCCAGGCGTCCCCCACCAGCGCATTCTTACTGCCTGCTCCTTTCCGTCAGCAGAATACATTATGACTGCATAATACATAAAACCCAGTTTCACACTTCGGAGGAAAGTACCATAGATCTACCTTCACTCCCACTCCTCAGAGGAACCTTTTTTTTTTTTTTAAGATTTTATTTATTTGACAGAGAGACAGCGAGAGAGGGAACACAAGCAAGGGGAGTGGGAGAGGAAGAAGCAGGCTCCCAGCAGAGCAGGGAGCCCGATGCGGGGCTGGATCCCAGGACCCTGGGATCATGACTTGAGCAGAAAGCAGACGCTTAATGACTGAGCCACCCAGGTGCCCCAGAGAGGAACCATTTTTTGTTCATTTCCTGTNTATTTGACAGAGAGACAGCGAGAGAGGGAACACAAGCAAGGGGAGTGGGAGAGGAAGAAGCAGGCTCCCAGCGGAGCAGGGAGCCGGATGCGGGGCTGGATCCCAGGACCCTGGGATCATGACTTGAGCCGAAAGCAGACGCTTAATGACTGAGCCACCCAGGTGCCCCAGAGAGGAACCATTTTTTGTTCATTTCCTGCTTACATATATTAGTAGTGCTTCTCGTAATTGAAAACACATTCTTCTCTATGTATCAGCTGTAAGAAGTACTTATGGCTGCCGTCTTTGAGAGATGAGGATTTAGTTATACTGCCTTCTCTTTCCCCTGCCTCCTCCAAAATTTTTATCTCTTACATTTTTTTATTTGGTTCTTCCAGAGATTACCTTTATAATTTTAAATGACATACTTCAATTCTTAAGTCTTCTCTCACTGAACTCAGTACTTCCTCACCTCATCCTTTTTCCCTCCTTCTTTGAGGTGATTTTAGATTGTCGACATTTCTATTTTACATTGCTACATTATTATTGCATAATTAATTTGTTTAGACATTGCTTTTGAAAATTAGAAATAGTGTTTGCAATAGCGTGGTTATATAAAACATTATTCACCACAGAATGAGGAAGTATGATTGGTCTTTGACATAACTAACGCCTTGCCGACCAGTGCATGTCCTGTCCTTGATCACTAACCTAGGTTTGGTTCACAGTCTTACCTTATCTCATGACAACATTTCCCAAAGTGTTTTCTGTAGGCGTTAAGCAAAAATGTGGCAAAGTGAGTTTGGGAAACACTCAGGTAAAGTTAAACACACTATTATAGGACTCTTCAAAGCCCTTGATTTCTGATGAAAGTCCTTAATTTTCAAGAGAGGGATTGGTATATAGCATTTTTCAGGTGGAATCCCTTTTTCAGAAAGCATCTCAAGGAATGAGGCTAATGTAAGGCCATCCTGTGGAGAGTGCTGCCCTGTGGGGTCTGGAAGTCCCCTGCTCCACGAGACCTCCTTTCTGCCTAGATTCTGCATCCTGCCTGTTCCCTAATTTGTCTGGTTTGATTCTCAAACTTAGTGAAACATTGTTCACCGAGATCCTCGTCCTGACTTGCTGGATCCAAGAATGTTCTTTTCCCCTCAGCTGCCACACTAGCTTCTAAGAGCTGCATGCGAACGCTTTATGCTGTAATCAGTTACTGCCGGGCGTCATTTTGCCCGCCCGAGAGCTCGTTGACTGATTTTCTTTTATGAGATACTATGATTGTGATTTGCATGCTTCCTAAATGCTTGGTTTCTTTTCTTTTTTCCCCCAAACTTATCCTAGAGATAGTGACCTTAACCAACCTACTCAGAAGATATTTTCTTTCTGAAAAGTAGAGTCACCTAACAATAAAACAAATTGACTCGAGATTTCATGATTCAATATCTGAATTCTTGTCTGCTTAAATAAAAAGGTCCTTTATTTTGAAGAGGAGTGTTTTGGAATATTGGCAGTGTAGCAGAACATTTCATTTCAGTCTGATTCATGCTTTAAGAATAAATTATCCCATTCTTAAGGACAAAGACCTTGTCATATTGCAGAGTCTAGGCAAACACAGTAAATGGACACGGAGTAGATGTTTAATACAAATATGTATTAATTTTGAATATATGAAAGCTTCCTTCCTTTGTTCCTACAAATTCAGTTCCTTTCCCCCCCTTTCTCATGAATATGTAATTTCTCACTCAAAAGAAAACAGGTTTATATTTGTCTTTCTGGAAGTTGTCCCAGCTGAACCACCTTTGAGACGCTTTGTTTTGTAAAACTGACCACACTCCCCTAGAACCTACATTCTCAAATGAAACCTTTGTCTCATCTGGATTAACTCAGTCATGAGATACTTAAAAACCCATCCAGATATTTTTAACCTAAAATTAGCACTTCCTGTTTCCTTTGACTAAATTGAGTATTCTGTGTAACCATTCATTCAAAAAACCAATCACTCAGTGTCTACTCTGTTTAAAGCACTGTGCCAAGCAAAGAGCAGAACAGAAAGATGAGCAAGGCATTATCCTTACCCTAAGATGCCCACTCTTCAATTGGGAGAATCAGCCATACACACAGGTACATAAAATGCAAAGCAGAGGCATGCCATGAAACAGAACCCGGAGTACAGTCCTGCTGGCAAAGAGGAGTTCTCTGAATACAAACAATAATCCTATTCAGGCTATTTTAGTGGAACCTCTGATATTATCCAGTGCATTAATGTTGCATCCTAACTGGTAGATGATGGAATATAAAGAAACATAAAACCTGGTTTGTGCCTGGTTTGAAACACTTGAACAGGAGACAAGCCGTGAATGCAGAAATTGGGGTACTGATAGAAGAGGTCACCGAGGTAAGCCAAAAGATACATGGGCTGTCATAGAGCAGAGCGTGATTAATCACCAGATGAATAGATTTGCATTTCAAAAAACTCTCCCTGCTGGTTTCCATTGGTCTTTTACACTTTCTCAAGAAATCAGAATGTCCCAGACACTAAAGAATCAAGGTACTAATCGCGTAGGGCTGAGCAGCCCATGTCAAGGCTGGAGAGAAAGCAAGGTCAGAATCCTCAGGAACAGAGTTCCTGACTGACGAAGTCGTCATGTTTCCAGGGGCTTTGAGCAGATGCTAGAAGGGACAAGAGGCGGCCAGAATGGAATAGAAAAATGATTCAGAATTTCTGTTCTAAACAATCATGAATTTGAATCCCAGTCTACGACTTTGCGCTTTTGAAGTCTTGGGCTAGTGTTGTAATCTCCTAAACCTCAGTTTTCTTATCAGTAAGATGGGAGGGACAGTAGAATCTGTAGGGTGTCATGAGGATAAGATGAAATATTGCGCGTGAAGCGCGCAGCGTGGGGTTTGCACGCACCAAATGCTTCGTCGAAGCTGGTGGCTCAGTGCTGCTTCCATGTTTACCAGTACCTCTCCTGTGAATGAGGGTAAGAAGG
Source organism: Ailuropoda melanoleuca (assembly GCF_002007445.2). Classification (NCBI taxonomy): domain Eukaryota; kingdom Metazoa; phylum Chordata; class Mammalia; order Carnivora; family Ursidae; genus Ailuropoda; species Ailuropoda melanoleuca. Next base: position 65,479,844 of record NC_048223.1, on the reverse strand, counting down.
CTACCTCCACATGGGCTTTTTGGTAAGAATTAAATGAGATAAGCATGCAAAATGCTTCTTCTCTGGGGCTCAGCTTACTGTCAATGTGATGTATGCATTGCCCGTCTCCAGAGGGAGTCAATCCCCTCTTCATCACCATAGATCTGTACAGTTACTAGTACATTCCCTTGAAGAAGGAGCAAATCCTCCCGATATGCACAGTCATCGTGTTTGTCAGCGTTGAGCTCCCAACAGTGAGTGCGTGTGAAATGCTAGCTAGTACCGCTGCTGCTGTCACCACCTCTAGGACCCCTCGTGTTTTACCGCCCCATTCCCTGCTCCCAAAGGCCTGCTCCCTGCCCCGGAAGGAAAATGTTGTCTGGACAAGTCAGAAGAGCTTCTCTGATTTTATTATCTCATTTAATATTTTCAAAACCAGTGTAGAATAAACACTGTTTTGCATTTCATAGAAGAAAACGGTCCGCTTCTGATTGAAAAGCCATGACCCTTAAGTGGTAAAGCTGGAATCTAAAGCCGGGTCTGCTTGATTTTATTTTATTTTTCCACTAACACACATAACGGCCTGCGCAGATGAAATGTCCATCCTTGAAGTGACAGGGAGAACCAACTCAAATACTGTGTGAGAGGAGTGTGGTCAAATAAGGGTGTGACTGTGAAATGGTGACACATTTATAGTGCGGCTGCCGAGGAACTCCCATTCACCCGTGCAGGTGGAGGTTAGAACGTGGTTTTTCCTTCCCTGATAGAGAGGCTGTGGGATTCAAAGAAGGCTTGCTGAAGTTTTAGCTCTCTAATATGTTTTCATTTTATTCTGCAGCCTAGAAATAATCTTGGCCTCTGAGTGGATTACATTTTCATAGCAGTGCGGAGGATTTCACTCCCACAGATGTTAATGGAAGCCATATAGCGATGCAGCACTTTCCAAATGTACCACTTAATGTCTGAACCTTTTAATCATGCTAGAAATTTTTTTCTAGCAAATAAACAAAAATCTATTTTTGTACTAACAAAGAAAAGAAACAAGCACACAATTCTGTTTCACTCTGCTCTTGGGGTATATACTGATTTTCTCTCTGGAAATTCACCAAACATCTGTGAAGCTTCGAATCCCTCAGATTCGGTGGCTTCATACTTAAATACAACTGCCACTTATTTGAAGACAAACACCAAACAAACAAAGCCTTCTAATTTTTCTACATTAAGCTTCTATGGGAAAATTCTTCTAGGAGGAGTCAGAGAGCAGACATATTTAAGGAGTTTATTTAGAGAGGCAACGTAAAGATCTTACCAAAGGATAGAGAACTTACAGCCCAGTCTCCTCTACCTTACAACTTCACCATCGTAGAACATGAAAATAGGTGTGGTGTGGACCCCACCAGGGCTGGGAAAACGCCATTGTATTCCCATTGCTTGGCACATGTTGACATATCAGAGATATGGCCTGATGCCATTGACATTACATAACAACAACAACAAAAAGATTCAACATGCTATTCAGTTGGGGGGGTGAGTTTCATGCACATTTTCCTTTCAGTATCAATTCCCCAAGGGTGCTCCTGGACCAGCAGCATCAGCATCATCTGGGACCTCGTTAGAAATGCACTTTTTTTTTCTTTTCTTTTAGTGGGGCCAGAGGGGGAGAGAGAGAATCTTAAGGAGGCTTCTGCGCCCAGCATGGAGCCTGATGTGGGGCTTGATCTCATGACCCTGAGATCATGATCCAAGCTAAAATCAGGAGACAGATGCTTAACTGACTGAACCACCCAGAAATGTACGTTCTTAAACCCCAGTCCAAACTTACTGAATCAGTACCTGAGGCAGGTGCCCAGGACTGTTTTCTAAAAGCGTTCTGGGTGATTCTGATGCAGACAGACAAACATTTGAGAACTACTGGTCTAATGTTGGCTGAAGTACTGAGTTAACCTGAATACTGTTTGTGTGCCTCCTGGGTGGGTGAAGGTTTATTATAGCCTGTTGCCCCTTCGTCATACTATTTAGCTACGTTTGATCGTACTTAGTGTGCAGAGAAGTGGAACCTGAATTCAGGGAAAAGTCAGCGATGGAGAAAGAAACAAGGGAACAGGTGCACGGACCTCACTCTGCAGGTGGAAGAGGTCAGTCTTCTCCTACCAGTTCACAGCAGCACTTCAAGCATTTTTGAACTGTGGGACTGAGGTTGAAAAATGGGGCTAGACAAAATATCACACAGGAAGTCAAATATAAAAGCAGGTCAGGGGCTAAATGCAGTGCTCCCTTATTGACAGTTATATGCAATCTGCTTTTACTACCGTGCCACTTCAGGAATACATATTTCTGTGCTCACCTTTACCAGGATGCTTGGGAATTACTCGTTCACGTACGTCTACAATTCTGTGAAAAGAGAGAACCATGCTTTCTTCATTTTTGGTATCCCTTATAGACGCCTGAGATATGTTAGGTACAGTCACACCTTCTTTTATTGTGCTTTGCTTTATTGCACTTCGCAGACACTGCATTTTACCAACTGAAGGTGTGTGGGAAGCCTGCATCGAGCACGCCGGCGGATGCCGTTTCTCCGATAGCACTTGCTCACTTGTGGCTCTAGTCACAGTTTGGTAATTCTTGCAGTGTGTCAGACTTGTTCATTGTTACGTTCATTAATGGTGATCTGCGGTCAGTGATCTTAGTTGCCACTGTAATTGTTTGGGGGGCACCGTGGACAGCACCTACATAAGACGACAAACTTCATCGGTACATGTTGGGTGTGTCCTGACTACTCCACCGACCAGCCATTCCCCCATCCCTCTCCCTCTCCTTAGGCCTCCCTATTCCTTGAGACAGAACAATATTGAAATTAGGCCAATTAATAACCCTACAATGGCCTCTAAGTGTTCAAGTGAAAGGAAGAGTCGCATGTCTCTCATCTTAAACCAAAAGGTAGAAATGATTGAGCTTAGTGAGGAAAGCATGTGGAAAGCTGAGATGGGCCAAAAGCTACGTCTCTTATGCTCATTAGCCAAGTTGCGAATGCAAAGGAAGAGATCTTGAAGGAAATTAAAAATGCTACTCCAGTGAACCTATGCATGATAAAAAAAAAAAAAAAAGAAAGCAGAATAGTCTTATTGCTGATATGGAGAAAGTTTCCATGGTCCGGGTAGAAGATCAGACCAGCTACAACATTTCCTTAAGCCAAAGTCTGCTCCAGAACAAGGCCCTAATTCTCTTCAAGTCTGTGAAGGCTGAGAGGTGAAGAAGCTGCAGAAGAAAAGTCTGAAGCTAACAGAGGTTGGTTCGTGAGATTTAAGGAAAGAAGCCATCTCCATAACATAAAAACACAAATGCTGATGTGGAAGCCACAGCAGGTTATCCAGAGATCTAGCTAAGATCTAAAAGCCACAGAAGTGGCTACACTAACCAACAGATTTTCAACGTGCAGGAAACAGTTTTCTGTTGGAGGAAGATGCTAGGACTTTCATAACTGGAGAGGAGAAGTCAATGCTTGGCCTCAAAGCTTCAAAGGCCAGGCGGATTCTCCTGTTAGGGGCTGACAAAGATGGTGACTTGAAGTTGGAGCTGGTGCTCATTGACTGTTCCCGAAGGCCCTAGAACCCATAAGAATTCTGCTGACTCTTCTATGCCTGTAGTCTATAAAAGGAACAACAAAGCCTGGATGACAGCACATCTGTTTACAGCATGGTTTACTGAATATTTTGAGCCCACTGTCAAGACTTAACTGCTCTGAAAAAATATTCCTTTTAAAATATTACTACTCATTGGCAGTGCACCTGGTCCCCCAAGAGCTCTGATGGAGATGTATGAGGTTAATGTTTTCGTGCCTACTCACACAACATCCATTCTGAAACCCTGGATCAAAGGGTCATTTAGACTCGCAAGTCTTATTATTTAAAGAAATATATTTCATAAGGTTATAGCTGCCATAAATCATAATTCCTCTGATAGATCTGGGCAAAGTAAACAGACAACCTACTGGAAAGGATTCACCATTCTAGATGCCATTAAGAGTATTCATGACTCAATAGCCAAACTGTGCAAAGAGCTGAGGTGTCCATTGACAGATGAATGGGTAAAGAAGATGTGGTTCATATATACGATGAAATATTACTCAGCCATCAGAAAGGATGAATACCCACCATTTACATCGACGTGGATGGAACTGGAGGGTATTATGCTGAGGGAAATAAATCAGTCAGAGAAAGACAATTATCATATGGTTTCATTCATATGTGGAATATAAGAAACAGTGCAGAGGATCATAGGGGAAGGAAGGGAAAACTGAATGGGAAGGAATCAGAAAGGGAGACAAACCATGAGAAATTCTTAACTATAGGAAACAAACTGAGGGTTGCTGGAGGAGAGGTGGGTGGAGGGATGGGGTAACTGGGTGATGGGCATTAAGGAGGGCACGTGATGTGATAAACACTGGGTGTTACACACAACTGATAAATTATTGAACACTAATCTGAAATGAACTATATATCAGCAAATTGAATTTTAATAAAAAATATTTGTGATTTAGGGGTGCCTGGCTGGCTCAGTCAGTAGAGCATGCTGTTCTTGATCTCAGGGTTATGAGTTTGAACCCCATGTGTGGTGTGATGTTTACTTAAAGCATTTTTTAAAAAGAAAAGAAAAGAACGGTCATGATTCATTGGAAAAGGTCAAAATATCACCATTAATAGGAGTTTGGAAGAAGTTGATTGTAGCCCTCATGGATGACTTTCAGGGGTTTAAGGGTTCAGGGAAGGAAGTAACTGCAGGTGTTGTGAGACTAGTGAGACCTAGAATTAGAAGTGGAGCCCGAAGATGGGACTGAATTGCTGCAATCTCATGATAAAACTTGGAAGGTTGAGGAGTTGCTTCTTATGGATGAGCAAAGAAAGTGGTTTCTTGAGGTGAGGATGCTGTGAAGACTATTGAAATGACAGCACGGGATTTAGAATATCACATAAACTAAGTTCATAAAGCAGTGACAGGGTTTGAGATGATTGTCTCCAATTTTGAAAGGAAGTTCTACCGGTGGTAAAATGCTGTCAAATAGCATGACATGCTACAGAGAAATCATTCATAAAAAGAAGAGTCAGTTGATGCAACAAACTTCATTGTTGTCTTATTTTAAGAAATTGCCACTGTCATTCCAACCTGTGGCAACCCTGATCGGTCAGCAGCCATCAACACTGAGGGAAGACCCTCCACCAGCAAAAAGATTAAGACTCGCAGAAAGCACAGATGATGGTTAACATTTTTTTTAAGCAATTTTTAAATTAAGATGTACATGTTGGTTTTAAAAATATAAAGATATTGCACACTCACCAGACTACAGCATAGTGTAAGCATAACTTTGTACTGGAAAACCAAAAATTCATTTGACTCACTTTATCGTGAAATCATTCGTTGTGGTGGTCTGGAACGGAACCTACTGTATCTCCAAGGTTATGTCCGTACTCGATGGCTACCTGTGGAACTGAGGAGGCACTTCGGGTCTAGGGGGAGTTGCATGCCTACCAAGTATGACATCACCACATGAAGGGAAAACAGACGACCCAGATGAGGAAAAAGCTTAAGAGATCATGGGATCAGAGGAGAAGCGTGAAACTTAATGGAGAAAATACTCAATGGGAGCCAATAAGAGAACATGCTGTGATTGGAAGTATGAATCTGGATTTGACAAAAGGAAAGGAAAATGGTGGGAAAATGTGGTATTTGAAGGAAAATAGAAAGTGTTGTGTATGAAGGGGAGAACTCAGATTGTAGTGTTTGACAAGAACAGAGCATTCAGAAAACAGGATGGAGCAAGACAGGGGCAGCCAAGAAAAGACTGGACGAAGAATGGGAATGCCATGAGCAGTGGACAGAGTATAGAAAGCATGGGGGAGGGGGTGGGAGTGAGAATTTTATATTTTATTTGGTCAGCTAGACTTAAGGACTTTAGAGTTCATTGTTGTCTTACTATTTCATCATCAAAGGAAAGTCCAGCTCACACAATGAAGCCACCTGTCATGTCCCCACAACGGCCTGACCGTCTTCCCTGAGAGCCCCCGCTGGATATTTTCATCTTTGGCAAGACAGATTATTTCTCTTCAGTTGGTTTAGAGGCTTGCTCTTGATGTCGAGCCACTGAGCAGCCGTCCCTTTCTTCAGCTTTGTGGAATGTGTTCCTGGAAACCAAGAGGGAGGGACCAGTGGGCCCCAGAATCAGGGCTTCTCTCAGGAGCCTCACCATCTACCTGATGTGTGGCAAACTGGGTCAAGGAAGGATTCCTTCTCTTTGTCTCAGCATTGAGTACTTTCCTCACTGAATACACGGTTTGTGCTTTGGAGGTGCTCTCAGCTAATTCCCAGGGCTGCCGCTGGGCCTGAGCTGTGGGGTCCAGAGCGTCAGCTCGTATCAATAGATACACAAGCTCTTCTTTTACAATTGTCTGAAACACATGCATTTTAAAATTTCTTTTCTAATACTCTGGTGTTACTTTTTTCCTTAAAATGCATGTTAATTTTAGGAAATGTAGGTAAGCAAAAGAACATAAAAATTGGAGCACCTGGATGGCTCAGTCGGTTGAGTGTCCCGACTCTTGATTTTTTTTTTTTTAAGATTTTATTTATTTATTTGACAGAGAGAGAGACAGCCAGCAAGAGAGGGAACACAAGCAGGGGGAGTGGAACTCAATCCCAGAACGCCGGGATCACGCCCTGAGCCGAAGGCAGATACTTAATGGTTGAGCCACCCAGGTGCCCCCCCCCCTCTTGATTTTGGCTTATGGCTCAGGTCATGATCTCAGGGTGGTGGGATCGAGGCCCGCCTCAGTCTTCTCACTCAGCGGGGAGTCTGCTGGAGATTCTCTCTCTCCCTCTTCCTTTGCCCCTCTCCTTCTCTAAAATAAATAAATCTTAAACAAAAAAAAAAAAAGAAGAAGAAGAAGAAGAAGGAAGAGAACATAAAAATTTCCGCAAGTCTTACCAAACCAGAAATAACTGTCACCATTTTGGCACTGTGCTTTCTTGTATGTACATGTGTGCTTGTGTCCTAGCAGAAGTAAACACATTCCTTCAGGGAGATGCATTGGTGGAATAGTAAAGTGGTCTTACACTTCCTGTTCTTCATTGTGAGCTCTCAGTTACTGTCATTTCTTGAATCAAGGGATACGTTATGAGGAAGTGAGATGCCTGGTTTTCAAGAGTTCCTTCTCATGCTTCCATTTTAAATATTTCTCCTAAGTTCTTTCCCGTCCTCCTGCAAATATGCCCAGTTCTCTTCCAGTCTAGCCTGGGTTCTCTTCCAATTAAGCCTGGGTGGCTGCAGGATCCCCTGCCCAGTGCCTCCCCTGCCTTCTTAACCTCACTTGTTTGCAACCTCGCTCTAGAAGCGGCTTTACTTCTCAACCTGTTCTGTGTGACTTTTGCCTGGTCTCCGTTCCCAGGTTTCCCTGACCCCCTAAACTGAATTTAGAACAGTCTTGGTAATATACCAGTGATCATAAAACTTCAAAATCCAAAGAACATTTTCTGGTCCTTTTCTGACTGGGCTTTTCTGCTGCAGTTGCCAGTTAGGATTATTGCTCCTGAACATTCTAGTCTTCTTGGCCTCTGTGACGGAGCCTGGGTTGACACTCTATCTCTGCCACTTAGAGGTAGCTGTGCAGCTTAGGGCAAATGTTTCAACCTCCCTGTGCTTTGTTTGCCTCACTTATGAATTAGGGGTAATAACAGAATCTGCTGCAAAAAGTCAAACTTCCAAGAGCGGTCCTCATTGCCTCTGTTATGTAGTTTTGACTCCGCCCTTATTTGCTACCCTATAGCTGTTTCTAAAGGCTGGAATTTAGGTGGGCTGACGTTCCTCATTCTCCCTGCCAAAGAAAAACGGTCCAGGTCTGACTTTTCTTATTGGCAGGGAATAGAACGTGAAAGAGAACAACTTTCAGGTTAAGTGCTGCCAAAAAAATATAATGTCCCCTATGCAGAAATCATTTGTTCTATAGAATGTGAATGTATGTAATTGTATAATTTGTGTGTGTGTGTGTATGCTTATATATTTATATAATTACATTTAAATGCCTTTGAAAAAATAAAAACTTGAAACAACAAAAAATAAAAAGAAAAAACAACTCCTTTTTTTGGGCTATCAAAATATATTTTTTGAACTCCTATCAAAAAATTCCCTGCTCAGAAATTGTTGGTTCATGTGTTTGTGTATGTATTATGTCCGACAGTAGCATTATTCCTTTGAGAAAACAATTTTTTTTTCCTTTTGGGCTGCTGAGAGGTTGGCTGTAAAGTAGATAAGTTTGGCTTTCCGACTTATATTCGTAGCCCTCACTTCCCCGTCCCCCGTGACCTCATGCCTGATCTGGGTGTCCAGGGACCTCTACTGCCGACTTGGGAAACATCTCATGCCCTGGAATGGGCTCTTTTTCCTTAACAGCCCTCAGGCACACACGCAGACACCCCTTGCCAAATGTTCCGTTCCCTCAAAGTGACATAAAGTCTCCATAACTTGAGCTTTAATAAAAATCCAAGTGTCTCCTTGAAAGAGACGGTAATAGTGGGAATTTAAGGCTGTGTAAGGCCAGCATTTCACATCTCTGAGAATCTGATGAAAGTGATACACTCTGCCTTCCACCCCTGCATCTGTACTTAAGAGACACATATTTTCGGGGGGTTCAGTCATCTCCTGACTTTGGCTCAGGGAGTCCAAGTTAATAAATAAAAACCTTGAGTTTAGATGATTATTTCTACACTCATAAAATGCTGACTTGTCCATGTCTTTATCACTAGAAGGGGACTGTTCTTGGCCCTGTTTTCATTTTTGAGATAAAGCACTTCTCACTTTTCCTTGTTAAATTAGAATGAGAAAAATTTTACTGGATCACAAAAGACTTCTGAAATCCATCATTCAATATTAAGAACTTGTGGCAAAGTTATGCAAGGTCGTGACTTTCCTTTTCATCTCCTGGAGCTAGGGAGGCCTGGGCCCAGCAGCTTGCAGACCCATTAGAGAACTAACCAAGGAAAGAATAATCAGAGTCCTTCCAGCCCAGCACCTGCTCTGAACTGGCCACCTCATTTGACCTTCTGGACTCCTCTAGCTGGCGTCTATCTCATGAAGTCAGGGGAAGCGGGATTGCCACGGATGAAAATTTTAACTCCACAAGTGCATATCTTGTGAAGTAGAAAGGGAGGGGAGAATTCTAGTGGCTTTGGGATACTGTTTTATGTAGGTCATTTTTATCAGGGGATATCTTTTTCACTGACATACACTTTAAAATTAAACAATTTATAAAAGTTATTAATGTGGTCAAACTAAATATATGAAGCCATGTAAATTGTGTTGAGTGTTGGTAAAATCTTTGTTAGGTGACAAAGTACAAGGTAATGGGTACCCGGCATCCCCAAGACTGCAAACATTGTGTAAGAGCTATGAATATGAATAGAAATTAACCTAATTGCTGTCACCTGCTTTTTTAACCTTTTGTAGGTTAGTGTTAATTTCCACTCTCTTTTGAAATTCCACTGAGCTCTGAGCTAAGGAAATGAAACAAAACATAGCTAAACAATATGTATTATACATCATTGGTGGACAACTGATCAAAATAAAGAAAAGAGTAATATAATTAGAAATTAAATAGTATCCAAGATTCAGAATATAGCAGAACATCTGTGTCTGGTTTGGCCTTTTCTGTAGAAAAGAAAAGAAAAGTTACTTTAAATACCCTACAGAGATTTGGGGACTGCAGATGTATACCCACATGACCCATTTTAGAGTTCTTTATCAAAATTAAGAGATTAAAAAGCCTTTAAAAAAATCTCTAGGTCTAATTTTTTGTGCTTCAGATCCTGCAAGGAGTATGTATGTGTATACATACTTTAAATAGACCCTGCCCAAATAAGCCTAAAATTTGCTCTGAGTTATAACACTGGAATGGTATGGTTTGTTCTTATTTCTCTTTATTCTCCCAACAGCTCCATTCTCTTTGTGCTGTAATCACTTTTCACAGTTCAGTGATTCCTCTGATACTATCTTAAAGCTCTCATTCTCCGAAGGGTCGAAATTAAACTGCATTCGCAGACACCCCAGAGGCAGCACACAGCCAGCAGCCTCAGGCTCGTCTTTGCAGAAGGCAATTATCAAAATAGAATGATGCCTCTATTTAATATGATTTAGAATTTAGAAAAGAATGCTTTTATTTATATATCTGTATTGGGTCTTTCCTGGGCATCTGCCTGTGTTCCTTTTTTTTCCCCCTCTCAGTAGCTACTGCCAAGCAATACTGACAGTTGCCACTTTAAGCAGCCTTGCCCTTCCCTTCTGTTCCCCCTCCATGTGTCCCTTTAGCTGGGCCAACTATGAGGTGACTGCAAAGAGGGGCAACTGACAGAAATTGGTAAATATCATTCTAGAAGTCAGCAAAGAACACCTACCGTACATCCTCGATGCCTGCATCAGAGCGGTGGAGCCAACTTGATCTGCAGACACAGCCTTATGCGAAATTCGTACTTGGAGTCAATGAATATGTATTTGATTTAAGGTAAATTTCTAAAGGAAAAGCACGGCATCATTTTCTCTCCACATTGTATTAAAGTATTTTGCATATAATTAAGCTGCTATGTCTACAACAGGAAATCCCTAGTCATTCTGAATAAAGCCCTGAATTGCTTCTTTATACTTTTTTCAATTTAGGAGCACAGCATTAAGGAAACAGGCCCATTTGCATGTGCGTATAATGGCAGAGATGGAGGAGTGTCTTAATTAGTTTTAATCATGAGAGGAATGGCAACTAGATGATGTCCATTTATGCTGAGCTTAGCACAATCGAAAATGAGCTTAGGCTGCAACAAAAAGAAATTGAGTTACCTACATGGATACATTTCCTGATGCTGTGAATTGTTCGAATGAGTTATTAAGAGACTGAATACGTAGTTTACAAAGAAAGAAGGTAGTGACCTTATCTGTGATGGAGGGGGAGATGAGCCAATTTCTTTCTTCTATTTGATACACTATCTTTCAAGTGGTTTCTCTGCAGAAGTAAGGTGCATTCAGTATTCATATCTCATTGAAATCAGGTCACTCTTGAGTTTTAATTGATAGTCATGATAAAACAGTATATTTTAATGTAGAATATGAGCTTTATTTTTTTAATCTCCTGAAAGAATCAGTCGGGTTTATTTCTTAGCCCCTGCTAACTCAAGGACAGGCTAATATGTTTACCAAAAGGAATGACTTGTGTGGGTTCGCAGTGAATGAGAGGGAAGCAGAAAACAGATTGTGGATCACAGGCAAGACAGGTGAATGACTTTGTGTGGCGGCTACAGTGCCTTTTTTTTTTTTTTTTTAGTGAGACTGGTTTAACTTTACAGTGGGATTTTCCTCTCTTGACAGTTTAACTGTTACAAAACTTATAGGAGTAATTATTCTCATTTTTGGAAATAATTGACTTAACGCCTGCAACATATTCCATCACAGGGATATAGTTATTTTAACTACTGCTCTATTGTTAGACATTGCTTCTGATTGTTCCTTACCGCATATAATGTTGCAATGAACATTTCCTGGCAAATCTTTGTCTGCATTTAATATAATTTCTTTAGCCATAGTACTTTTAACTCCATCTTTATCTCACGATCTAAAACTGATACTGCCTTATAATTGCTTTCATAAGCCTACATAAGACCATAGAAGAGGTATATATACAGCTGTCTCTCAGCAGTATCATAGCTGTATAGACTTGAGCTTCTTATCTTGGAAATATGTACTTTAAATGAATTAAGTCTACATTTGAATAGATAAAACAGGTAGATTTAGAGATGACTGCACACCTTTTATTTTCACTTGCAGTGTAGTTGAGACACAATGTTACATGAGTTTCAGGTGTACAACACAGTGATTTGACAACTCTGTATGTTACCCTATGCTTATCACAAGGGGGACTCCCATCTGTCACCATACAGTGCTGTTACAATACCTTTGACTCTGTTTCCTGTGCTGGGCCTTTTATGTCTCTAACATATTCATTCCATAACTGGTAGCCTGTACCTGTCACTCCCCTTCATTGCATACTTTAGAAAGACTTCTTTTTAAAGAGAGGATTCACTAAAGAGTTCATGTAATTGTGGTTAAAGTATGTTTAAAATATAACTAAATTCACCATACTTCAGTGTGCATACACACCTTTCTGAAAATAAATCATTAGACTCTAAAGTAGCTGTCCACAAACCTGACTGAGGATCCAGGCTCTCTGAAAGAGGCTTTAACGATACCATTTACTAGGCCCGCTAAGTACGCATAGCCAAGAGGTGGTCCTGGAGAATTGGTATTTTTAAAATCTGACCAGTTGATTTTGATGATCAGCCAGATTAGAGAGTTGTAGAGCCAAGGACATCTTTTAGCTTTTATCCTATGATGCTCTTTAGATATAAAAAGACATCAGACAAAAGGAAGGAGGCCTGGAAGAGCCAGGAAACTCTGTGGCTTAAGGCAGCACAGCCTTTGAGCTTCTCTTGTACTTCTGAGGAGTCTCACAGCACTCCCCTGGATCCTCACCCTTGTTCTTTTCTGGACCTTTAAGTGGATAAAGAGGGACTCTGGATCTGGAAGATTGCGTAGCCCTTATGAACTGTCTTGCTTCACTATATGGGGGGGGGTGGGGAAGATTAGTAGAATGTGGGAGTCAGTACCAAAAAAAAAAAATGAAAAAAGGTTTTGTATAAGGCAGTACTTACCAACCTTCCCACTGTTCTAAATTTACACATAATATGTATTGTATCTAACCACTTAGAAAAACAAAAAACAGAGCTTGCTCTCCTACCTAAGAGAACATTATTTGCCCCCTCCCTAGAGCTCTCACAGGAGAGAGGACAATCCCCCGAAGTTATTCGTCAAGCCCATTGCATGCACTGAATACGAGCACCACAAGCGCCTACCGAAGAGTGGGCACGGGAGCGAGAGAGGGTATGACCTGACAGCTCACGTTCCATTAGCCCCGTAGTTAAATCACTTGATGTGGCTACTCCTTTCTGCCCCCCTTTCCATGAATATTTGTATGAAAGCTATATGCTCAGATAAAAATAAATGTATTCAGTCTCTGGCCCGATGAAAGTTACTTTCTAATCTGGGAGTGACGACAGTGAAGCCGTCCACATCTACCTGTTCATATAAACCACTGGACAGCGTCAGCAGGAGGGTCAGGGAGAGGTATGTGGCTCTGTGATTGGCTGATCCTTACATCACGGGTGGTGATGGTAAGAGAGTTTCTGGGGAGCCCTGTCTGTGACGGAGAGGAGAAGAGGGTGTGATACTAGAAGACAGATGGGGAAAAAAACGCCTTTTCAAGTCCAAATCCTTAGACATCGCAAGGAAGGAAAAAGCAAGGATAGATTCCCATATCAGGATAGAGAAAGATCTGGAAGTAAAAGTAGGTAGGTAAAGTACAGGCTCCTGGTAGAAACATTTCAAGGCAAGAATCAGAACTGTATCCTTGATCTTGACTGAAATGACACGTGGAAGCTTTTGCAGTGCAACAAAGTGGCACCAGCTTTGGCTTTCTTAAGCAGTAGGTAATTTACTGGAAGATAACTGAGCTCTCTTGGAGAAGACTGGAAAACCACAGAGAATCCAAAGTCGGCCGTCCATGCTGGGGTGGAGAGTGCGAAAACCTGCCCTTCAGAGTAATTTCAAACCATCTTACCAACACTTCTGGTTTGTGGCAGCAGGGAAAGAAAGCCCTGCAGGGTTTCATCCTGGTGATTAAGTGCTCCAGCCAGAAAATGACTTGCAGTTTCCACCCACAATCCAAGGAGATATCCTCTTAAAAGCACAGAGAGGAAAGCCAGATGTGGGCGTGCATTCCATGCCTCTGTGATGGGCAGGAAGAGGGCCCAGGTTATCAGGTACTCTAGGAACCTTTATCCTAGATGCTCTTCTTTAGGCATTTTGGCTGGAATCCAAAGCTGAGCCTCACCGTCTTTAAGATTCACATGTCCAGGGGAAAACGTCTGATTGCGCTCAGCTTGGTTCGAGTGCTTCCCATTTTACCTGGGTAAGCAGGGCACAACCTGCGGGCAGTAACAACGGATGAAAGCTAAACCAAGAGAGAATCAAGGTGCGAGGAAGGAGCCTATGGTCTGTGTATGAGGCATTCATTGAATAGCAGAAATACCTACTTCAATTGAGAGGTTACTGGGAAGCCTCTCCTTGGTATTCACCAAGTATTTATGAAGCACCTACTATGTGCTCCTCTAAGAACTGTGGATCTAGCAGTGGGCGCAGTAGACGAAGTCTTCCTGCTCACTGAGCTTACATTTTTGGTGGTCAAATAATCATAGTTAATAGATGTATTGGTGGTATGGAGAATATTCTGGAATTGTGGGGATGGAAAACAATTATATGGCTGAGAAGACAAAGTGAGCCAAGAAAAAAAAAGAAAAGAAAAGAAAAGAAAAAGGTTTTAGAAGACTTAAGGGCCTCTGTGTTCCTCATTCCAGAAGATTGCACACTGAAGCTGACTGGCCACTTCTTGTAAATGTTGTAGAGTGATTGCCTAGACTGTGTGAGGAGAGGGAGATGGAGGACACCCTTTGCTGAGGGCCCTTCCAGCTCAGAAGTTCAGTGACTTAATAAGAGCCTCATAAGGCAGAGTTGCCCCTGGAAACAGACATGGAATGAGGGAATTGGGGCAACACTATCATCAGGAAGGAGACATTTCATCCTGGCAACCGAGGACTCCAGAGTTTACCTGGAGGAGGATTCTGAGCTGGAGAACCAGATGCACACTGTCAGCTTATGACCATACTCAGGACTCCCTACTGCGACATCTGCCCACCTACCACTTCTGCTTTGTCTTCTGTCCTAGCAGGACGGGTCCATATTCCTGTCTAAGGCTATCCTCTTGATGTGTGCAGTAGTTCCTTCTGCTCTTGCCAACCGTAGGTCCTCAACCCAGCATTTCCCTCTTCTCCTCGTGTTACTTTTCCTCTCCTGTGTGGGTACTTCCAATTAGCACTCCTGTGTGTAATTTCTCCTTTCATGAAAAAATACTCATTGTCCCCTGTCTTCCTCTAGCTTCTGCCTCATTTCTCTGTCCCCCCTCACTGCTAAACTGTCCTAAAGAGCTGTTTCTGAAGCCTCCCCTTCCCTTCTTCATGAGTCCCCTCCAGGCAGGCATCTCCCTTACCACTGGAGCAGCGCTGCTCGTGCAAGACACACATACCTCTACATGGTGAAATCCTATAGTAAGTCTGCAGTCCTCGTCTTATTTGACCCGCCATTTGACACATCTGATCACTTCCTTCTCTTTGAGACACTTTCTTCACTTCTAGAAAACCTCTCTGCTGGTTTTCCCTCCTACCTCACTAGCTACCTTTTCTCATTCTCTTGGCTGAGCCTTTCTCCTCTCTCCAACTTGTAAGTGTTGGCATACCTCTAAGCTCAGTCCTTAGATGACATCCCTTTTCCATTTACCTTTCTTCCTTGGTCATCCCATCCAGTCTCATGGCTTAAAAAAAATATATCAATATATTGATAACTACCAAATTTACATTTGGACATCTCTCTGAAAATCCAGACATATATATCTAATCCCCTATTCATAATCTCCATTTGCATGTTGGGATAGACAGTGTTGTTGCCCCCTCCATATTTTCTCAGAATTGTGCATTTTGGCCTGACTTCTTTTTTTTTTTCATCCAAGATTTTATTTAAATTCAAATTAGTTAACATATGGCCTGACTTCTAATTGCAAACATCTATGACTTTGCCGGAAGGCTTTCTCATCTGTAGAGTCTCTGTGGCCTACTTGGCTCATATATGAAGCCGAGTTAACTCTCGGAGTACCCTTCAACCAGTGACTAATGGAGGTTGATAAGTAAATGCTGTGCTTCCTCACCTTAGGGACCTCTGTGCTTCTGCATAGAAGTATGTTCTGTTTCCCAGGGTTGCCCAGAGATTGAGCTCCATTTACCCATGGTATCAACTGGCTTGGTAGTATAATCTCCATGGAGCCCTTCCTATACTTGTCACATTTCTCCAGTCCCCTACGGTGTTTTCTGGGAGTGTCTCCCAAATAAACTACGTGCACTCAAATGCTTGTCTCAGGGTCTGCTTGTGGGGAAGCTCAAACTAAGGCAGATGTCAAATAGGTGTCTCCACTCTGACATGTCCCAAACCATGCTCAAGATCCTTACCTCAGGTCTTTACCTGCTCTTCTCCTGGTCTTGCCTGCCTCAGTAAATGAGTAATTCTACCGGGTGCTGGTGGTCAAAAACCTTTGACACATGTCTTTCTCTCACACCTCATACCCAGCAAGTCAGCAGATCTACCTTCAAAATTCATCCCCTTGTTTTTTGTCCGTAGGATTGCACTCTGGCGTAGAGTAATAGTCAACATTTTAAAAGTGTCTTCAGACAATTAATGAACTTCCGTGAGGAACGAAACGTTCATCTGTTTTGTTGGCTCTCGTACCCTCAGTGCCTAGAAGAGAGTCTGGAAACTGTCAACGTTCAAAAAATATTTGCTGAATGAGTTGCATAGATGGAAAAAAAAATGGTTCTTGAGAAAAGGCTTTGGGGGTGAAGGTGTGAAAAGGCACTTATGTACGTAGAATTTTTGGAGATGATGAATGCAGTTGTTTTCCACACCAAACATTTTTGTTATTCAAATATCTGTACAATTAGGAAAAAGCCCTCTGGGGATTTCAGACACCCCTGGTTTACGCTACAGGAGCTTACCGCAGTAGGATGCTGTGTTACAAAGATGCAGAGAATTCTAACGAATCGTTTTTACTAAGGAGGTCTGCCTCTTTCTACCTCTTCCACCCCGACAGTTGTACATGTTCAGCTTTACAGGATCACACCTGTTCTTGTAGGTATTTTGAAAATAAATTTGCAATTGCCAGGACCACTTTGAGTAAGTAAAATTACTGTCAGGGTCAGTAAATGAACTGGCCTCATGCCCCTGATGATCCACAAGGGGCAGCCAAGGAGGCAGGGGAGCATGGAGGGGAAGGCCTGGGCTCTGCGTTCAGCCTGCTGATTTCAGTGCCAGCCCTGTGGCTCACCGGTGGCACCACCATGCGCAGCATTCCGTGACCTCTTTCACGTCACTTTCTGCGCTTGTGAAATAGCAGTGCCAATCTTATGAGATCACTGCAAGGATTAAGTGGGCTAATACATGCAGAACACAGAGCAGCGTGCCTGGCACAGAGGGAGCCCCGAGTAAGTGTGAAACACCATGCTGTGGTTGGTTTATGTATTTACCTATCGTATGTCCCAGACTATACTATAGCTTCCAGTATGTAAGCTGTGCTTTTTCATAGCATCATTATTATGTTTGTTTAGTGCTTTCTCTATTTTTTAAATGCTTTCCACACTTAATATTCAAAATAATACCTCTGTAATCAGAAGAGTATGTATTATCCTGACTTTAGTAAAGAAGCACAGAAGGTTTTTCTATAATAGGATATTCTAGTAAGCCTGGGACATTGCCGAGGAGCATGCTGGGAGGATTTTGTCACTCTAGACATGCCCAGTAGAGCTTCTGAATTACTGCCACACAAAACCACTCTTACAAATGGGATGGGGAAGGGTGCCTGGTGGCTCAGTCGGGTAAGGCTTCTGCTCATGTCATGATCCCAGGGTCCTGGGATCAAGCCCCGTGTCAGGCTCCCTGCTCAGTGAGGAGCCTGCTTCTCTCTCTCCCCCTGCTGCTTCCCCTGCTTGTTCTCCCTCTCTCCTCTCTGTCAAATAAATAAATAAATAAATAAATAAAT
Source organism: Ailuropoda melanoleuca (assembly GCF_002007445.2). Taxonomy (NCBI): domain Eukaryota; kingdom Metazoa; phylum Chordata; class Mammalia; order Carnivora; family Ursidae; genus Ailuropoda; species Ailuropoda melanoleuca. The sequence goes on along the minus strand of NC_048223.1, from coordinate 65,462,091 downwards.
AAATAAAATCCTTAAACAACAACAACAAATGGGGTGGGGAGGGATTGTGTCCCACAGACTGAGCACACCCTGTTCAGTGGTATTTCACAGTGTGGGTGGCAAATAAACCTTTTCTCTCAGCTTGCACTGCTCTCCCCAGAATAGACAGGGAATGCCACCTCCAAAGGTTTTGCCACATCCTGTCTGTTCCCTTCAGATCTTTGTAATTGCTGAGACTCTCCAGTACTCTGCATGCAGCAGACTTGGGACGAGTTGATGCTTTGAATACAAGCCTGAGGAGGGCTGCAGTGTGTACTTCTGTTCTTTATCCAGTCTTGTGTTGCTCTGCTGAAGGGTATCTAGAGTGAGTGAAATGAAGGGCAGAGTTGAGAGAAAGTCATACAAATGGTTCCAGGCCACTCCAAAGGGAAATTGTAGATGGTAGTAGGGCCACTGCCGCTAAGGTAGGTGCAGAGCCTGGCTCCTTTGTTAGCCCAGGAAAGTGGCCGAACCGGAGAGGAACTCACTTGAAGGCATTTGAGGAAGGAGAGCCTTAGGTAGGTATAATCAATATGCAGAGGAAGCCTCAAAGGCTGAAGGAAATGATGTCAATTTTCTCTAGAAATTCCTTTAGAGCACCAGGTTGAGAAACACTGGTCCAGAGTAGTAAGGGGAGTTGGAGTGAAGGAGGACAAGAATATAGAAGAGTAGACCTTACAATTAATCACCATCAGTAATGAATAGGCATAATGCATGGACAACAGAGAGGTAGACCTCTTGGGCTACTCAATATACTGTAAATCTAGGAAATCTGAAGACCGTAGCTTTTTGCAGTCAAGTGGAGAAAGGTTTCTTCAAAGCAAAGCTACGTCTCCAAAGACTTTGCCACTTAAGCGTAGTTGGAATGTATCCCCCAAGAATGTAAGTAAGTTCCTTGGAAGCAAGGCTCCATTCACTGGGTAGCCCAGCACTGAGCACAATGCCTGACACCTAGAAGTGATTGTTATATGTTTATTGAATCAATAAAAGAATGCATGTTAGGGCAAGCTGGAGGCTTAAGCAAAAAATATATATTAATATGCTAAATATTGGGACTAGAATGGAAGACATATTTCATTATAATAAATTCTATATCGCCGTCCACTTGTTTTTCCCCAACGTGGCATTTGTTGCCTTGTTTTTTCTCCACTGTAATGATGGGAGACTTTGTTAATAGAAGATATTAGAAATTAAAAGACCTAGCTTAGTCCACTTAAATCCAGTCCAGCCACCTGATTTGGGGAAAGGTTGTTAATTTCTCTAAGGATTTGTTTCCTTGTTTATTAAAGAAGGATGGTAGCAGCTGCACGGAGGGTCACCCGTCTTGGGTACTAGTGATGATAAATGAAATAATAAATGTCACAAAGCCTGGGAAACTATAAAGAGCCCTCTGCAAATGTGTAACTATTGTAACAGCCTGCGTACAGTATTTTTTGTTTTTTTTTCAAAGGTAGGAATTTACTCTACAGTATGGTAATATTTTGAAGGAGTTGGTAATCATCTGTATTAAGAACACCGGCTCACTGCGCTTCTGTATGGCTGAATGAGAGTGCCAGTCTTGGTGACCAAGTACTTCAGTTTGGTGAGGCCATATTGCTGAGTACTGCAGTGTTCTTCGGAACTTGGTGGCATTAAATGGCTTCCCACTTAGCCGCACGCCGATCTGAAATGCCATGGAAACTCGTCAGTGTTTCTTAGGCAGAGGATAGTTTTCTTCCATAAATTACCACAGTATTTGGTAATTTTCTAAACCAAATATTTAAGTGTCAGCATTTTGAAAGGGGAGGCGTCAGGAAGGGGGATGACTTTTTCTTCTTCCTGACTTTCTGGAGTTGTGGTTCTTAGTTTTTTGAGTTATGAACCCCTCCCCAGTGCCCATAGGCAAAAACACAAAAACAGAATTTGCATTCTGTTTTTCAGCATTCAGAAAGCCACTACAACCCTAGCCTGGTATATTACCAATGAGTTTCTCTTTGAGACAATTCACATATTATGGTAAAGGATGTACAGTAACTCACAGCTTTGTTGGCAGGCCTTAGAGATAGTTGATCCCATTATCTGTTGTCATTGATTTGAGAGCCTGAACTTAGAAATTTAAATTTTAGGCTGTTATTAAATTTTTATATGGGTATAATGTAAATTATGAAGAAGGTACTTAGATATTTATAAAATTAGATATTCAGTTAAGTCTCTGAAACAAATAATACACTGTATGCTAATTGAATTTAAATTAAAAAATAGTAAAAAAATAAAACAAGACAACAGGCCCAAAATGGAATTGCTTATCCTAAGCCCCAAGTCACCAAGACTTAATTATGGTTTCAGCTCTCCCAGAAGTGGAGTCTTGAACAAGCCAATTGGGAATCTCTTAATCAACACTAGTTAGGTCATCTGCCTGATAAACCCCTGCTCTTCCCTCCAGGGAAAGTAACCTTGCAATAACCAATCTGTTTTTTTATGGTTTGTTTGCCTAGTATAACTTCCTTGTTCCTGTTCCCTTCTGCATGTACAACTCTTACTTTGTATAGTTCTTCTGAGCTCCTTTGTATCCGCTAGATTGGATGATGCCTGATTCATGAGTCATTGAATAAAACCAATAAGATCTTTAAATTAAAAAGTAAGAAATAGGTTCAGGTAATCCAGATAAAGGTCAATTATTTGTGTAAACTTCACACGGTAAATTATATTTCTTTAAAGATTTTGTGTATTTTTATGACCTTATGAATATGTCAGAATTCTTTTGAGTTTGGGACCATAACTATAGCATAGTATGTAGCTGATGATATTATATCAGGCAACCTTTTTTTTTTTAAGATTTTATTTTTAAGTAATCTGTACACCCAACATGGGGCTTGAACTTACAACCTTGAGATAATGAGTCTCATGCTCCACTGACTGAGCCCTCCAGGCGCCCCTTCAGGCAACCTCTTTAACCTCAGTTAACTCATTTATCAAATAGGGACAGTAATACCTACTTTGTAGAAGTGCTGTGAGTATTAAGTCAAAATTATTCAGTGAATGAATTTTTGAGGACACACGTAAAAAAGTAAGTTATATAACATGGAAGAAGGTGATGAGCGCTATGGAAAAAGAATAAACAGGCTAAGGAGGATGGGAGGTGCTGGACGTGTGGTCGGTTAAAGAAGGTTGTCCAGGTAGGACTGTCTTGAGTAGGCAAACTACTTGGTACATATCAGGTGTTCAGTAAAAGTGGACGTGCACATGTATGGATGAGATTTGCCCGTGCCATGTGAAAATCTCTGTAATACATGGAGATGGATGGATGGCTGTTACTTATGATATGGATGTGAATGAGGCAAGGTTCTGTTGTTTTTAATCAGGTAATTATGAAAGGATTTTCTCTTCCTTTCTGTAAACATTAATAATGGTAATTGTAACTAATATTTGTTGAATACCTACTATAAATATATTAACTAACCTCTTTGCGTATGTTACATATATTTACATACACTGGCTTCTGTCTTGTAGAAACCTATTAAGCAAAACTTTCATTTTTTAAAGATAAAAAAAACCCCTAAGAAATAAGAGGCTGAGTAACTTGCTCAAAATAAAGAAGGAAGAAGGAGCAGAGCAAATTTTAAACCAGGTAGTCAGCCCTTTGAACCTCCTCACTGAACCACAGCACTCATTGCCACTACGTTTTTATGAAGACATCTAGTTTGTCAAGGAAGCATAAACTTACATAGCTTTTCTTATTCTGTTTCTCCTTCCTCACAGTGAACAGTTTTCACTGGGTAAAGTCCCAGCTGCCCAGAACCTGCTTAATGGCAACTTAGAAGAATGCAAATACTCTGAAATGTGTCCCCACAGCCAGCCAAGCTAGAATTCAGAGTCCCCCTGGAGCTCCACAGAGGCTGTGGCTGGAGACCTTGATTTTGGCTGGCTTTTGATGCCGAGGGAGCCCTCAGTCTCTGGAAATCCTATCTACTGTACTGAATTGAGTAAATGAGAAAATTGAAAGCTTTTCTTCACATTTCCACCAGAATTAGCCTCCCTTAACATATAGAGTGAAAGCTGGGGAGGTTTCCAACACTCCTGAAGTATCACCATTGGAATATTCTGGTTTATCACCTTCTTGCTCATAATTCCCATTGGTAGAATTTTGCTGGAACACCTTAAATAATCCTTAACATGTTAGTTAGGGAGCAAATGGTTGGTAAATGAAGCCAGCTCACGCCTAGCTCAGTACAACTGCTGCGGATTGCTCAGCTGAGAAGGGAAGCTAGGGGGAGGCAACAGTGTATTATTTTTATTTTAGAACTTTCCCAAATTCCGTGGAACAAATTTAAACCAGTGAAACAAAATCTCCAAGTTAAATTGTACCAAGCATTCTTTCCACAGTGGCAGGTGGAGAAATTAGACAACTTCCTTCGTGTCCATTTTCATTACTAGTGTTTTCACGTATGACTCATTTCTGACAGTGATGTTGGCAAAAATCACAGGGATTCTGGAACCTGTTTTTACATTTTCATCAATATATATTAGAATTGTTACGGTCTTAGTGGACTCCAACTGGGGTTCAGTGCCAGAATTTTTGGGTTCTTGGAAGGTCCCCAGATTTATCAGGTCAAACAAGCAACCGTCTTGTGTATTTTATTGCACACCCTCGTGAAACAATAGATTTTAAAACACCGTAATATGCAAACACTTTCATGACAGATTTAAATAAGCACAAGGTAATATCCTAGGAAGTATTAATAAAACCAATGCCAAGTAGGGAGTCCATTCTGTTTATCAGACAAAGAACTCATAGATATTACTTCACTTTTTCTTGCACCAATGTCTTGTCTCCCCTCTTCCTCTGGCCTCAGTGGTTGTAACTGAAATTCTTGTGTACCCACCCCCAGCCTCCACCAGTGTACGCAGTGCTAGGCCATGACGCAAGGGTACAAGAATCGGGTGGATAGTCGTCTTTATAAACTGGAAAATTCAGCATTAATTTCAGTTACCCTTGATAAGTGAGTCGGATCATCATTACCTCTCGTTGCTGTAATTGTGTGGTATGGGAAGTCACAGCTGGCAGAAGAGCTCTCCCTTTAGAGTAAACTCACGTGGCTTTTGTACACAACCCTCATCTGGAATGCGGGTGCTTTGCTTTCAGATCCGTCCTTCATCCTGTATTTCCAATTTTTAAATTAGCCGCCAGTGTGGGGGAAAAAATGGAGAATTGCACTCAGAAACATCCAGTTGGCACCGCTTCTTGGAATATTAGAAGACCCACCTATCGTGTGGCTCCCTGATGGTCGAGAAGAGCCAGCTCCTCTCAGCTGGGGCTAGCTGGGCCCTGCCCGGCTCTCATGCCGCCTGTACCTCCAGTCGGCGAGGCCGCCACTTCCTGCGTGAAATGTTTCTCACCCGCGGAAAGTGAGGCCCCTGTTTTCAGCCCTGATTATGCTTTTACAGTTTTATATTCATGTGACTGTTTCACAGGAATATGCTTATTCCTTTCCTGGTGAGTCACATATTACTCATATGACACATATTTCCAAGACTTGTCTGGTTCAGACCTGGCTTTATTTACATAACACAGTTGAAAAATTGCTATTTTAAGGGTTAATTTGGGATGTGGGCTCTGCAGATTCTTCTCTCACCAGAATAACACAGTAATAGAGACACCTCGCACCAGCCCCTTAGAGAACAACAGGGACTTCCCACGATGTTGTGAAAAATAATGGGGAAAATGAATGCACAATGCCTCGTGCAGTGTCTGGAATATATCTTAAGTGTTCAGTTAACATCACTAGCATTTAAATATGTCTGCCTATATTAAACACATTAACTGGACAAAAATCTGATGAAAATGATCTAATTTGAAATTTTGGGACACCTGGGCGGCACAGTCAGTTAAGCGTCTGCCTTTGGCTCAGGTCATGATCCCGGAGTCCTGGGATTGAGTCCCACATCAGGCTCCTTGCTCAGCGGGGAGCCTGCTTCTCCCTCTGCCTGCTGCTCCCCCTGCTTGTGTGTGCGCACTCTCTTTCTCTCCCTGACAAATAAATAAAATCTTAAAACAACAAAAAAATTTTTTGATAATTTTAGGTCTTTAACTTGGTTTTCTCAAAGTATCCCTCTATCAGAATCTACACAAAAGTAATTGTTATTTATGCAACCGCTCAAAAATTATTCACTATTAGGCACTGCTCTAGATATGAGGGGCGCTGTATTAACCAACAGGCGGCTTCTTGTCCTGGAGGATTTTACACTTTAGCAGGGAGATAGACAATAAACAGATAGAGTTACATATTAATTCACATAGAGATAAGAGCCAGTAAGAAAAGTAAAACAGCGGTGCCTAGCTGGCTCATTTGGTAGAGAATGTGACTCTTGATCTCAGGGTCATGAGTTTGAGCCCCATGTTGGGTTCAGAGAGTACTTAAAAAAAAAAATAAGTAAAATAGAGTCAGGGGCTGGAGTAATGGGTGGGGTGGGTCTAAGGTGCTATTTAGCTAAATTGTTTAAGTTAGACATCCTGAGATGGTGAAATCGGACATGCTCTGATCAATTAGAGGTGATTTATAAACCTAATTTGATGTCATTTGTTGAATTATTTATTCTTATGTTTACCTGAGACTTCCTTTTTGCAGAAACATTTCTGTAAACATGGAACATGGTACGATAGCTGAGTTTAATTAACATGATTTGAAAGTAGAGGAAGAAATATTTGATGGAGGTGCTGAGTTGTGGGGGAAGGGCCAAGGTCAAAGCAAGACCAGTTGAAGATTCAAGACAATGAAGTGATTGATGGTTAATGAAGTTCAGGAGGAAATGAATGGCCCCAAGGGCAGGCGAAGAGATAAGCATGCACAGACTGAGAAAACCTAAATATCCCAGCTTACCCTTTTCTTTAGTAAAGACAACTATTGATAAAGGGAAGTCAGCACTTTTTCCAACTGTGCCTTAGATGTTAACCCTGTGAGTCAAGAGAGGCTCATTTTTTTTTTCAATCCTGACTCTAAAGAGTATTACTATATTCCTATGGTTGTTACACCAAAATATACTTATTTCTTTTCCTATGACTCACATATTACTCAAAAGTCACTCGTTTCCTGTAACTTCGAGACTGCAGAATCTCTTGAGGATATTTCTCTCACAGTAATGTTAACCCCGGCAAAGCTACAGCCCATGCCATCCCTGCGGCCCTGGGAGTGAGCGCCATTTCCAAAGTGGGGAGGCTCGCTTCTGTTCAACCAACAGCTCTCAGGTGTTGTGCTAAGCGAAAGAAGTGCAAAGGGGGCTAGGCCACCTGTCCTTGGAGATTAACCTCCACAAGCCTGATCTTCTGTGCAAGAGGCCCGCCATGCCTGTTGTGGGGAGGACCCGGGCTTTTTCAGTGGGGCCTTGTTGATGGCGCTCCGTCATGGAGCTGCACGGCTTACTGTCGGGCACGGCCAGGCTCCAGCTGAAGGTCAGCGCTTTGGCTCAGCTGCAGCCAGTGGTTGCCACGTGGAAATGGGGGCTAGTTTTGCCAAAGCATCTGATTTTTTTAAGAAGAGGCAGAAATCTGGCTTTCTATGCGAAATCTCTTTATCTGTGAACATTGGCAATAAGAATTTTTAAAAAATTGTTTTGAAGCCTGAATGAGTGGATTAATGAAGGAAGATGTAGAAACCACTAATAAGCATTGTGACTTCAGGCAAGTCATTTTTCCTGTATGGGTTGTTACGTCCGGGAAATTGGGTCCCATGGTCTGTGAAACCCCTTTCAGTCCTGAGATTCCTTGTTTGCCACTGGGAGACCTCAGCTGCATTGCTGTGATCTGACAAGGCCAGTAGGTTATGGGTCCGTGCCCACTTTCCCACATAGGTCCCTTTAGTACAGAAACTGCTCCCACTGCCCCTGCCTTTCTGGACCATCAGTGAATGTACCAATAGGGAGTAGACACTTTCAGCCACATTCAGCAGACGTTTATTGAGAGCTTGCTCTGTGCCAAGCCTTGTGCCGGGCACCATCGTTTAGCCTTCTTTATGTGGATAAAGAGATTTAGTCTTCCCAGCTCTGAAACGCAGGGTGCTTAGCCCCGTCCGAGGCTCAGAATAACAGCTTTATATAATTGTTAGCTTTCCTCTCCACCTTTCCTGAGGCTGTCCTCATGGAGGATGCTTCCAAGCTCTGTTTGCTCGACTTTTTCCCTCAGCTTAGGGAAAAGGCAATGTTAAGTACCCTCCAAAGCCAGCTCGAGTCTTTCCTCTTTCACTTCTGCCTACAAACTCTGGACTCTGCTTATTCTCATTCATTTAAAAATATGTATTGAGCATCTACTATATTCGTGGTCTTGTTCTACCAGTGAACGAGACGGGCACAGCTGTGCTTTTACCAAGTAAAATTCTGTGGGAGTCGAGAGGGAAGGAAGGAACAAACCAGGAACTAGCAAATCAGAAATTTGTCAGATAATGCGACATCTAAAATAAGGGTGACATCGTGGCTATTTTGGACCTACATTAGATTGAGTGGCTAGGAAAGGCCCATCAGAGAGGATGCTATTTATTCTTTGGCCTCATTGACAAGAAGGAACTAGCCATTGAAGACCTGGCAGAAGAGAGCATTCCTAGCAGAGGAAACAGCAAATGGAAAGGCCCTGGGGCAGGAATGAAATCAGCATTGGGAGGAATATGAAAGAACCTTGTGTGGCTGGTGTGTGATTGGGAGGAGAGGAGAGAGGTAATAGGTGATATCAGAGAATTTATTTAGGTATAGATGTTTAGAAATTATTTTGCGCACAGAAGTTTTCTCTTCCTCTACCTGGAGTACCATTTCCTTAAGGGAATCGGACTGGTCCCTTTTTTGTCTTCTGTATCACCCCGTTGCTTAGTTGATATTTAGTTAAATGATGTGGCAAAGTAGAGTTACCGTTCGGTGTGGTTTGATGGAGGAATATTCAGAACGGGTGTGTCTACTAGCCTAGGAGGTTTGAAGGGCTGTGTTCTCGTCCAGCTGCTTCTTGAGCAGCGCACGTGTGAGGACAAATGATCTTCCCTTTCCTCCCAGTTCATCCATGTGCTGTTTTGACTGCATGTTGCTTCTGAGCCAGTAGCCAACAGACCTCCATCTGGTTTAGGAGATAAAGAAGCCGGGATGTTTCCACAAGTCTTTGTAATTAAACCACCACCGCCACAAGATGGCCTTTCTCCACCAAGTCTGGCACTCTGAGGAGAGGAGGCGTGCTTATTCCCATCTCTGATAACTGCTGCTTCCCAGCCCCCTTCATCCTCGGCGGCCCGAGAGAGATGAAAGATAGTTGGAATGCGGGCTGGAGTCATTAAATGTTCTCACCCCTTAGAACAAAGCACATGACACACGCCAGTCCTCTCTGCAGAGCAGCGGACCATCATGTGACTTGCCCCACTTGATCTTTTGAGTTCCAGAGTTGAAGAAAAGGACGTTGCAGGAAGAGTGATGTATGAAGATATTCAGTTCTACCCCCTTTCTGAATTTCTAGGGGAAGAGTGCTTTCAGCAGAAAGCAGCTAGCTTCAATAATTCCATCATTTATACCCGGCTTAGACATTGGACATTACTTGTGTTGGGTTCTGGGACCCAGCATGATAGCAGTTAGGCGGCAGGTCCATCTGGGGTAGGCACTGGGGCTCCTGAGTCTAGATTGCTTCTTAATAACTTGTTGTCACATTGATTTATTAAATTGCTCTCTGTCTCCTGCACTTTTGTTGATGAATGCATTTTTAGTTCCTCGTGTTAAACTATTATTTACTCTTCTCCCTAATATATCCAAATCATGCATAATTTCTTCCAAGGAACAATTTTCTGGAATACAGTTAATGTTTCCCCACTCACAAAAGATAGCCGATTTTCTTTAAAGAATTACCCACATTTCACACGTCTCATATAATATGTGTACGTGTGTGCACTCAGGCGCATGTGTGCATGGGTTCATTACAAAAGCTGTGCCTGGAAAAAGCATCTCAGTTTCTTCCTTTCACTTGTGAATATTAATCTGACATCCATAAATCAGACCCAATATGGGAGCATTGCAATTAGAGTTGAATAACCATTGGAAGATTCCTGGAAACCTAGATCATCGTGTGTATCTGTATGTGTGTGCACGTGCATTTTAACTCTCTAAGATTTGTAAAGAAATTGGGCACACCGAGTTCTGCCTGATATAACACAATTTAGACAGTTGCAAAGGGCTGGCCTGTGAGGTGATTGATTTTGCAGACCTCAGTCCGATTTCTATCTTACCTTTGGTTTCTTCTTTTCCGATGCTTCAAATAGAGAATATTTTTATAAAGAGTTAGTCTATTTCTGTTTTCCCTTTACTTTCAAGTGTGAAATAGAGGATGTTAGTGTTCAAAAGGCAGAGAAAACTACCTATGCAAGTAATTCCAGTCTTTGCATTCATTTTCGGAAATGTGTACGGTTGTCACGATTTGTGGACCCCCAACTGGAGTGGCGTGCCAGTATCGAGAAGGCACAGCTATAAGCTCAACATCTTAAAGGTGGTGTTCTCAGGCTGCTTCAAAGCCCCCAGAGTTCATTATGTTTTCCACATCTCAGGCCTTGATTATGCACAGCAGCAGAAACGCAGTCAATGTCATCTAGCTAAGAATATTTACACTCAATGGGGCGCCTGGGTGGCACAGCGGTTAAGCGTCTGCCTTCAGCTCAGGGCGTGATCCCGGCGTTATGGGATCGAACCCCACATCAGGCTCCTCCGCTAGGAGCCTGCTTCTTCCTCTCCCACTCCCCCTGCTTGTGTTCCCTCTCTCACTGGCTGTCTCTATCTCTGTCGAATAAATAAATAAAATCTTTAAAAAAAAAAAAAAAGAATATTTACACTCAATGGAGACCTTGAAAAAAGGGGAGGAAAAAAGTGATCATTTCATAATCGGTTTTGAATTTTGCATGCTTCATGTTTATGTATTAAATGGCTTATGACACAATGCAGAAATATCTTGCTGTTCTGTTTCTTTAGGCTACATTGAACACAGCCTTGGAAGTCCAGAAATAACCTGGCTTTCCTAATGCAACTTGGGCTCATAAAACCAGGGTGTCGTTGTTGTTAGCGAACAGCACCGCTTGTAGTCTGCTTGCTGTGAAGTATGCAGGCGTCGGGAGTGCGCGTACATGAAGGGCTGGTGGCCGTGTGTGACCATACATCGTTTGTTTTCTTGTATCTTTGCTGAGGGGACCCTCTTTTATTCTACTGGCCTCACTTGCACACAAAACCATTTGCAAAGGAAGGAGGGAGGGTATGATGAGTCCATACCCATCATTTCTCCTGGAACATGAGGTTTCGAAGGCGTGCTGGGGCAGGGTTGGCAGCAAGAGATGGATGGGTAATCGTCGGAAGCTGTGAACTCAACGGGAGGCCGAGGTCTCCCAGACACCCAGGGTGAGAGGAATTTGTAGGAATCTGTGTCCTTTCTATTAGGGACAAAGCAAGCCTCCTGAGGGTTTGCTGAATTGGTCGTTCCCACCATAGAATCCCTTGTTTTAGTAAAAGTAACCTCCAAGGTATCTATTGTGTGTCCTGACCTAATCACTGGATTTTGGATGGTGGAGGCTTGAGGCCCTGGGGACGGAGGCGGAATCACGTCGAGGACCACGTTGCTGCCTCTCCACCCTCACCACGTTGAGTTCCTGACCCCGTGGCCCCACAGGAGCCATCCCAAACCAGGCTCCCTCCAAAGTCAGGGGTCTCCTGACTAATCGGGGTCTCTCAACTTTTCTTTTATCCTTTATCTTGTCTGTTTCTCTGCTCATAAAGGAGGGTAGAATGTGCCCTGATGAAGATATGGAAAATGTTGAATACAGCCAATCCAGATTACTTTGCTGTGTAAAAGCTCCCTTGTAGATTAGATCATTTGCCCTCTTACAGGCTCAATGAGCTGCTTTTTCCATGTGTTCCCTGTGAACAATGCCTGTGTCATGGTCTCAGCTTGAAAGAAGGGGAAACAAGGACAAGAGAGAGTGTACTTTGTTACTACAAGTTTGCAGGAGTCCTATCAATGATGCAAATGCTGTTATCATGGGTTTTTCCTTTTTGAAAATATTGTATGTTTTTGTTCAGTATTGAACAGAGAAAATGCACAGGATCTAGGTCCTAGTGCTTAGTATTTTGTGTGTGTTACACACAGAGAGGATAGAGAATAATATTAATATTTTAAATTATTGCTCAAAAAGATATTGCTATTTTGGGGCGCCTGGGTGGCACAGCGGTTAAGCGTCTGCCTTCGGCTCAGGGCGTGATCCCGGTGTTATGGGATCGAGCCCCACATCAGGCTCCTCCGCTATGAGCCTGCTTCTTCCTCTCCCACTCCCCCTGCTTGTGTTCCCTCTCTCGCTGGCTGTCTCTCTCTCTGTCAAATAAATAAATAAAATCTTAAAAAAAAAAAAAAAGATATTGCTATTTTTTGTTACATAAAACTAATGGGTGAATGCATTCTGTTGGATTATAGGGAGCTTCTGCTGTTTTCCAACCTCAAAGATCAGACATCATGCTAGGTACATGGGATTCTCCACTGCCTTTCAAAAATTCATCAGAGTAGGCCATCTGGGTGGCTCAGTCAGTTGAGGGTACGACTCTTGATCTCAGGTCTTGATCTCAAGGTCATATGTTCAAGGCCTACATTGGGCATGCAGCCTACTTAAAAAAAATGCATCATGGGGACACAACCTCCAAACCCCTGGCTCTAGACTAGGGGTTAGCAAAATTTTTTTCTGAAAATGGGCTGATAATGAGTATTCTAGGCTTTTTGGCGATACAGTCTCCCACATATTCCAATAAAACTTTATTTGTGAACACTAAAATTTGAATTGCATATGATCTCCACGTGTCATGGAATATTATTGTTCTTTTAATTTATTTCAACCAAAATGTAAAAGCCAGTGTTAGTTAAGGGCTATACCAAAACAGGTAGCAGGTCAGTCTGGGTCCTCAGGTTGTAGTCTGAAGGACCCTTATCTCAAGGCAAATCAATCTTCACAGTGAGAAAGTTGGTATGTGGGGGGCCCACTTTCAGGATGGACACGTGAGAGAAGGCCACTGTCCACACATTTGCTATGTCTCAAAAGGATCAGTGAAGGAGGGGAGGGTTCAGGAACGTCCAGCACAGCCATGAAAATCTTCTTCCCCTTGCTTGAAATGGTTCTGAGCTGGAGATTATCTCGAAATCCACTGAATTTGCAGACACTACCAACCTCTCATCTGTTCCTCTCTGCCTCTTCCCGCTTTCCTGAAACATCGGTTGAGCACATTCTGTGTGGAGCCCTTGGTCAGACGTTGGGGACGCAAAGTTGCAAGCAGCACGTGAGTGCTCACAGGCCACAGCAGGGTCAGAGAGTGTGGGGAGGATCTCACCCAGGGTGAGCAGCCTGTTGGAAAGGACATGCTGCCCTCCACACTGCTCACCCAGATCACATCGTCTGCTCACAGGGAAAGCTTTGAGAGCCAGTCCCAGCTGGAGGACTTACGATTCAGGGTGGCTTGACATGCGCAGACACTGAACCCTTGGTTCCTAGTCGGGAACCTGGGTTGGTGGGAAAGACCATAACTTCTCAGTTACTCTGTATTTTTAAGATCCATCCAGAAAAGTGTTACCAGGCTCTGCTCTGAACAGGTAGCTTTTTCCGTACACACCCTGATGCAGGTTTCTGTCCCTTTGTCTGAGCCCAAATGACAAATCCCAGAAGCGATGCTCATACCATCATTCTTCAGGAGCATTGCCTTTGTAGAGCAGTGTTAGTGCACCTTGAAATCACAAGTTAAATCTCATTTTGCAAATTAAATCCCCGTGTAAATACCCTAAGTCTTTATGCTTGTTATGGGGATGCCATCATGAATTCTAGGCACTTTGATTCACAAGTATGCCATCACAGAACTACTCTTGGGCGTCCATTTCTTTATCTTTATAATGATGGGGTTTGATTAAATGATCTCTGAGATGTGATTTACTCTGTTTATCTTTTGTGTCAAAATATATTTTTAAGCATTGGGTTTCCTTGAGGTAGGGGACAGTTGTCCTCATAAGATGTGGTAAAAGCTGTGGCTCCTATCCCACTCCGGAGCGTTTAGTATTTTCAGCAGACCCACCGGACTCCCAGTTCAGGCTATGCCAGCCTCCCACGTCAGCCCAGACTCACCATTTGGGGATGTTCGCTACCATCCCGGCTTCTCTTTTTGCAGCTGCAGTATCTGTGAGATGAGCAGCATTAGTTTGGGAGACAAAACGTCCTGGCCAGGGGGTGGGTTGAAAGACAATTATGGGAATTATTACTCTTCTTACTTAGTATAATTATAGAGCGTTTTCCTCTGAAAAGCTCCACAGAAAGGTTGAATCAGTTGGGATTATTTATCCTAGGGAAGAGAAGACCGGAGGGGAGGGGATAACTGAGTAACAGTCTGGAATATTTGGAAGGTGATAACCAACTGAAGACGGAAGACAAAGAAATTAGTGGGAGTGGTCTAAGTGAGATGTGAGGACTAGTGCTTTGCCAGTAAGCATGATTAAATGCCAACCTGAGCTCCTTCTGCACAGGTCTGGGTGGATAGGGGCTGGGATGCCTTGCCTGGAGCCAGACACCTTGCTCTCTGATTTCTGTTGCAGACACTAGGGGCTGCCCGCAGGATCCTTGGGACAGATTCACAGGCATGGACTCCTAGCCCCCCAGCATCTGATAAACCAGACGTGGTTAACACAGGCATAAAGAACAGCCTGGAAGAGAACAAGCAGTATAACAAATGTTGTCAAAAGGCTGTCTGCAGCTCCAGAGGAAAGAGCTGGGCTTAGGGATGCGGCCTGGGGTTTGGCGGAGTTTGCCCTCAACTGAGCAGTGCTTGGCCATTCTCAGCATGTCAGAGCATCAGCGGATGGGACCTTTCTCCTTTCCGACTCTGTCGCCCACCCATCTGATGTCTGTCACAGGCAGATCAGTCTTGCTATGTTCCAGAGATGACACAGGCCCCCCCACACTGTGTGTCCATCCAGAAACAGGCACAGAGTGAGAAGGTGGTGGTTTTCCTGGTTTTCCCCACTGATGCAGGTGTTCTGGCACGTTAGGTGCTCACCCTGTACGTGGTGACGGTATGAATGAATGAACCCAGGAGGGAGGAAAGAAAGAGATATACAGGCAGTGTACATACTGTCCCAGGCATTTCAGAGCCCTGCCTGATCCCTTCCCAGACTGTCACCCGCTCTTGTGGTCATGTGCCCGCCTGGGGTGTCACAGTCCCTTGGAAATCACTAGTGCTGTGATCAGAAGCACAGGTTTTAGGGCAAAGACCCAAATTCAAATGCCTCTGGGTAGCTTAGCACCCGAGGAGTGACACAAAGCAAGGTAAGTAGTAGGAAATGCTGGGGGCTGAGGTGGAAAGCGTCACTCAATAACGGGAAACTGGCCCCGTGCAAACATGGGCCCAGAGTCGCCAGATCCTTGATTTCTTATTTTTTTAAAACAAGAACTCTAGATTTTGATATGAAATTAATCAATTTTGGAATGTTGGCAACTAAAAGTCTTTTTTAAAACACAGAGCCAAGAAAACCTGTATTTGTTATTTGGTGCTGGTGTGACCTTTCCTTTAGAATAATATGGACTAGGTTCAAGTCTTGATTATTTAGTTACCAGTGGCCTTCGCAAGTTATTTAACCTTTCTGAATTCTAGCTTCTCTCTCACAAATGAAGAAAGATTGCTTCACAGCATAGCTATGAGGACTAAAAGAACATATGTAAGAAATTAATATAGTACCTTGCATGTAGGGTACTTAATAATTATTAAATAATAGTGATGGCCATGATTATGTTATTATTAGATTGAACCATATGAAATTCCTGGAATATGCATGGATTTGACCTATAAAAATGACAATCTCGGGGCATCTGGGTGGGTCAGTCAGTTGGGCATCCGACTGTTGATTTTTGCTAGGGTCGTGGTCTCGGGGTTATGGGACTGAGCCCTGTGTTGGTCTGCACACTCAACGAGGAGTCTGCTGGAGATTCTGTCTCTCCCTCTGCCCCTCCCCCTGTTCTCTCTCTCATAAATAAATAAATCTTAAAAATAAATAAATAAATAGATAAATAAATAAAGCAGGCAATCTCATGTGGTTCAACGTAATATTGATATAAGATCCTACCCTGTATATATTATTTTACCATTATTATCAATATTAAGTTAAACCTCCTTACTCCTTAAACATATATTTATGATCCCCCCCAATTCTGCTTTTCCCACAGCACTTACCCTGTCCTTTATTATATTTTTGGCTTCTAGTCTACCCCAACTCTGCTGGTGTATAAACTTCATCTTAAGGCAGGGATTTTCTGTATTTTGTTCATTGTCTTTCTCGACCCATGTCACCCAGCCCCTACAATTATGTAGTAGGCTCTCTATAAAGATGCGTCAAATGGACTTGCCCACTGGCCTTCCCGAAGTTGAGTTCAGTCCCCCACAGACACTCCTTCAGGCCTTACAGGTTTGAGGAAGCTATTGATTAGAAGTGTTCCAAATAAAACATGAAGGATGATTGTCATCTTATGATGGTGGGTTTTTTAGGGCTTTGACTCTTGAGCTCAAGTGTAATGTAAGACTAGTGAAAAGTTGCATGACTATTTCCTGTCCAAATCTGAAAACCTGAATTCAATTATTAGAAATAAAAATAGCTAAATTGGAAAAAAAAATTTTTTTTTGACCAAAAGCATCAAAAGGCTTTGTTTCATTTTGTTTTATTTTGCTTTGTTTTTCTGGTCAAGCACATGAGCTTTGTACGATGTTATATTTTTTAAAAGATGCACTGCATTTGCCCTTGGATAAAAGGGAATTTGGTTTGTAAGAGAATTCTCCTTGGCAGTACAGTATGCTTTCACTGTGTGTGTGTGTGTGTGTGTGTGTGTGTGTGCGCGCGCGCGCATGCGTGTGCTTGTACATGCGTCCATATATTCACTAGTAAAGCTAATGCAGCAAAAGAAATTAAAATCATAAAGGGCAGGCCTGCCTGGATTCCAGAGACAGAGGAGAAAATGGTGGTATTGTCTTTCGGAGGAATGTCAGAGTAGTCCGCACACAGAGGAAAGTGCTGATAAGCAGAATGACAAAAGCCGGTTTCATGAGTGATTCCAGCAGCTAGGGTACACTTCTAGCTGATTGCCCTGCTATTTTCGGTATTCCACATATCATGACTAAATACACAGAGCTTGCCTGGAGGCCACAAATATGGTAAGTCACTGGGGAATTCTGGGAGCTACTCTATCATTTGTAAGGACCGAGGCACCTACCTACCCTGCCCTTGTCTGCCTCTCCCCACTCCCTAGTTCAGGAGTTAAGAAAATTCTGACCGGCTCCTACCTTCTTACCAGGACACAGGGGAAACCTTTATGTTTCCCAGGGCAGATATTTTTAGACTCGATGCTCAGTCCAAAGTGTTAACTAATTGAGTTATCAGGTTTCATGCTTGGCCACAGAGAATGGCAGTGGAAGAGGGAGAGAGCTTCCCAGAACAAGTAAGCATTTACAGTTTTCGAATGAAATGCATTTTCCTTTATAGAAGTGCTGCTTGGGCCTGAATAGTTGTGTCTTTTACAAAATGCATGTTGCCAGATAGGAAGGAAGCTACCCTGTGTGTACCACGGATCACCCGAGTTCAATCTGTGTGGGACAATGCGCTGTCCTTTCTTTCTGTTTTGCTTGCATCTGGACCCTAGGTACGTTTTGCCTTCGATGTAATTTGGAGTGTGCTGGGCTCAGGCATGTCTGAAGAAGATGCTTAATGAAATACAAAAAGACTTAGGGCAGTGTGGCATCCAGGAAGGGCCTAGTGGACCCAAGATGTATGGTTTAAATGTTCACAGTTTCCTCAAGAGAAATGTGAGAACTTTAAAACTCAGCTTTGTCTGGTTTATTAATGACAAGGGGAGTATGGAATTTTACAGTTGTAGGGAGAAACACTGTGGAGTTAAAATTTTAAAACTCATATAAATTAAACGGTAGATGGGGATGGGATATCTGGAAGTTGGAGAATGTAATTTTATTTTGGTTTCAATACAATTGCACATAGATTTAAATGTATTATTTCATTTAATAATGTTAAAGAATTAGCATAGTAAGCCATTGTCCCCTTAAGGAGTACTGTATGGGGAAAGGAGGTAAATATTTGCTTTAAGTGTACAAAATTTTGAATATTTGGCTCTGAGGGAATCATAAAATGCTATTTTGATTATGGTATAGTTTAAGATTTCATGTGATCCCTTCTTTCTACCAGTGTCTTTTCAGTTAGCACCAGTTTATCTACTTGTGAGAACACACATGTACTCACACGTGTACTTTGTTATTAATACAATATATTAAGTCCTGAGCACCAGGTGAACATTTTGCATGCACTGGTCCTGATGCCTAGCAGAAGACATCATAAAGACGAGGACATTTTGGTGCTAGTTCTAACATCAAGTAGGCAGACATGCTAGTGGTTTTGAGAAAAGAACTGTCATTTCATAATGTTACAAAAAACAATTCAGAGAACTCTCAGAGTTTTGAACCTCATTTCAAATGGATTCAGTTTTAATCTTTGTATTCTTGGAAATAGGTTAATCTTTTCGTGAAGAATATTCTTTCATGACCTTTACTGAATATTGCTGTATTCTACGGTAGACATTTATGAAATTTTCATCTCAGTGAGACTTTGCAAACATTCTGTGTGCCTCAGAGAAAGGCCTTTTCAAATTAAACTTGAGATTCATTGTAAAGATGTAAATATTGTTCGTGAATTCCAGACATTAAGGATAATTTACTAGTAATATAAGCATACTGACAGGTGAGTCCTAAAAATCATATTATGTCACCCTAAAAATAATCAATTCACCCATCAAAAATTGCAAGCTGTATTGAAGGTTGAATTTCAGAAGTGCATTCTGTTCCATTAGTTTTAGAACCGAAAACTTTACATATAATCAGAATGACATTTGTTGATGACCTAGTGAGACTTGGCTTTGAAAAATTCTAATTGCTAGGAAGTTTCAAGCCAAGTGCAAATATAACAAATCTTAATGTACTTGAAAAGCTTTGGCCTCTTATGAATTAATGAGTTAATTTAAAGAAAAGAAAAGATCCAAGATCCAAAAGGAAAGCTCAAATAAAAGCAGACCATCTTGTTTCTGCCTCGTGTCAGAATATATCAACTAAATGGTGAGAGCATTTGATCTCAGCCCATATGTGCAGCATTTTCTGTTTTGGTGGGCATGCTGTTTAAAAAATGTGTAATAAAATGACAGACTGAATTTGAAATCATCCTGCCCTAAGCAGTGACTCTGGAAGGGTACTGACCCGACACAGATCGCACAGAAGTCCCATCACAATAGAGTGTAGCATATACTATTGCTGTCCTGGGTTTAGTTGGACAATGAATAAGAATTATTCATCTCCTGGTTTCATCTCTGCCTTGAATGGAAGACCGAACAGTTTGTCTGCATGAGCTGAACTATGGATAAAATCCTTGCAAAGAGGGTACAGTAGATAATTACATTTTCACAAATGATCGTTAATGCCTCCTGCTACTTCTGTTTGGCTTGTGATTTCTGTAGTATTGTTTAGAGATTTTCTACAGGATTGCTTAGTCTGTGTTTTGGGAGAAACTGTGATTTTACAACTTTTAATTGTGAAACATTTGTAGCCCAAACCTTCTAGAAAGGTGGACTGCGTGTGCCTCTGCCAGTTCTAGAAATTCTCATGGGTTGCTAATCAAGTCTTTATGAAAGAACTAATTTTGCCATAAATGATTGATGAAAAATTAACTCTTAAACTTGAACTCTTAATGAGCAGGCAAAAAAAAAAAAAAGAAGAAGAAGCAGCAGCTAGACTCTAATATTGAGAAAAGCCCAAATTTAATACAATTTTAGTGTGCATTTCAGAGGCAGGTAACGATTGGATCTTTCATAGCCATGAGTTACTTTTAAATCCTTCAAAGTTACTCCGTCACACCAAATAGAAGTTCTTGCTGTTATTTCATGCTCTGTCTTCAGTTCAGATGGGTTCTATTTTATATGTCTTATTTTTAGTAATTCATTAATAAATACATATTTGAGAATCCACAATTTTATTGTTAGTGATTTTCACTTTAGGAAGCTTAGGGCAAGTGGGAAAATGCATACAGTCAAACTCAAGAAAGGAGTCACAAAACCTGTCTTTTTGCTGCTGAGACTATCTGTACAGTTTCTTGTTTTAAAATGGAAACTTTTAGTTATGCAGTAGGTATGGTACTTATTTACCAACCAAGTGCGCTTTCTTCTATGTGACAGTGGAAGATAATACCTCCTCTCAGTTATAAATTTGGGTGATAATCAACCCTAAGCAACATTTATAAGACAAAAGAGAATTTAAAATCTAAGTGTCCTGTCTTTTTAACAATCGCTGTCTTTATAATACCAAGGCATTTTTAGTCACAAAGTAAAATATATATTTGCCATTTCTTTATTCTAATGTAAACATTTATGTGTTGTATTTTTTTTACTACATCCTCAAAATATATTGCAAAGGCTAGTATTAAGAATTAAATCATATCTTCTAATTAAACTATTGATAAATTTTAGACTATACAACACAAATTTCATAGTGTATTGGGCAAATATCTACAGTTACTAATCATTTATTAAGCATCAAAATCTGTGAATAATTTAATTCTTTTATTTTAGGAGATTTTTTTTGCTCTCTCATGAAATACAGGTCTGTATAGACGTTCAGGATAGATGCTCATTTCCAGAGAATAAGGTTGGGAAGTGAGTGCATTTTTCTCTGGTCAGGGGACAAGTGAGTGATGCAGCTAATTTAAAAAGTAGAAGTCAATAATGTTAAAAATTGCATTCTAAAATCTGGATATGTGTCAGATTTTAGTCTTGAATTCTTGATTGTATTGTGTTCTAATTCAGCATCGCTCTGATATCTTACTGATTTATATGTTTCGATAATTCAGTCATTATTCTGTTGTATTTTGAAAACACTTGTGTCAATAAGATAAATTATACTTTGAATTCTGTAGCTTTTTAAACACAGGCTGTGTTTTACTCATCTTTTAATCATCGGAACTTGGCACATACTGAGCATTCAATAAATATTGGTTAAAAATTTTTAAATCCTTATCTCTGAAAAGTATAGCCTCTCATCAAGAGTAGTTGCTCAAAAGAGTATTTTAAGCATCTCATCAACAGAGTATTTGAATTAAATTGAAAATAAAGTGATAGTATATAGCTGAAAAGAAGTCAAAAATATCTAGTAAACTAGATTTGAAATAATGTTTGGCCTTCTAGTCACCCTTTAGTCTTACAATGAGGCACAATATTTCTAAATATTTAAATATTTCAAAATATTTTAAACAAAAATGTACTAGCTAATTTTTCATTTTAGTGACTAAAATTAGGCTATTATTTCCAGGCTAGAAGTTTCCCAGAATACAGGATTCATGTCTATAATTGTGTTTACACAATAATGACAAATTATCTATAAAGAATTTTCATGTTATCTTTTCTGATATGGCGGCACCACTTGCAATGAGATGGGCTGTTTATTTCTCACGTGTCATTTCCAAGAACCTTAAGTTGATGTTCTGAGGACAGCACTATCCACTGGAGAAATATAAGAGTGTCAGAGTATGTGGAGTATGTGGACATGGACACTTGGAAGGAGCCTGTATAGGAAGAGGACTGAAGCAAGGTAGTGAATAGGCAATAAATACATATTTAACTGTTGGGACAATCCATAACTTTATTGGCACTAAAAGCAGTAAATAGGCAGCAATTAGAGTAATTCTGGCCTGTACTTTGCAAAAATAGCAGCATTGCATTTACTTACACTTTGTCTTCCTACTCAAGCCTATTACCTAAATTACTCTGTTAGGAGATAATTGGCCTTAGTGCCATGAAGTAAGTCTGACAACTTTGCTATAGACCAGCCATTCTCAAAGTGTGGTCCCCAAACCCCTGGGTATCCCTGAGACCCTCCCACAGTACCTAGGAGGTCCTTCCTTTTCTAACTACATTATCCGAGACTGAATTTCCTTCACATACTTTTCAACCAAAACAACATATGACCAAAGATTGAATTCAGAAGTAAATATGAGAATCTAAATATCTTCTATTGTCAGGCACTATTGCAAAACCGTAAAACAGTACCAATCTTCTCACATTTTTTGTTTGGTTTGGAAGACAGAATTATTTTCCATAAGATATATGTTTTGTGTTACATAATATGTGTTATTATTTTAAAATAAATGAAATATTTGTTTAAATCTCAGTTTTATGTTCCAATGTGGTAAATGGCAGTTGTTACAACCCTCTTATTCAAAAGTTCCTTGGGGATCCTCAATAGTATTTAAGAGTGTAAAGGGACCCTGAGACAAACAAGTTTGTGAACTATTACTCTAGACAGAATGCAGCGTGAACCTTCTCTGGCCTGGTTTGTATGCCTAGCTTAGGTGCTGAAAGCATTGGTCAAATAAGGTCAAGTTCATATGTTCAGTCCCTGCGTGATCAGTTATGTGCACTTGGCTCTCGTGGTAATAGCCATAGCCAAGCAAGCTAAAAAAATTGAGAAATTTTAATGGTGATAGTAATAGATAGTATTAATTAAAGGCCAACTGTTTGCCAGTCCACTTCTAACTGCTTCCCATATATCATCTCCCTTAGTCTTCTCAAAAGCTGTACACGTTAGATTTTACTGCTCTTCTCATTTTACAGGTGAGTAAACGGACCTACAGTGTGTTTAAGTCTCTTGTCTGAGGACACACAGTTTGTAAATTGTAGACACTTGTTTTGAACGGAGGGATTTTTGCGTCAGAGTTTGAACTCTGAGATCATCAAAGAAAGTGATCGATGAGATCTTCTCCAAAAACTTAAAAAACACATATGCTATTCTACCCCTGAGCTCACAGCTTCATCTTCACACGTGAATGGGCCGCTTCTTAGATATGAGTCTCTATTCCCACGGTCCCTGCACACGTCGTAGCCATCTGATTGTAACAGAGCTGGACATTTCAGTCAGCCACCGTGCCGTAACTGCTTACAGCTGCACGTGCCAGTGGTTACCTGAACTTTGAGGTAAAGTCTACTATTACATGTTAAACTTCAAGGAATGAAAAATAACATCCGTCTTCATCTTTACCGCATGTTTTCGTTGTACTTTTTAAGAGACCTCTTGCACATCTGGGCATTATTTGCTCTTTCTCTCTCTCTCCCATTTTATTGCCTTCAGTGTAAAGCTGTTAAGTCTTCTAATTACAGATCTTCAGGAAAATGTAAATGCCACCTGGACACTATTTAACATTCCCAAATCATCCTATCTATAAACCTACCTAGCTACCTCTGACTTCACTAGTGAACTAAACTTATTTTAAAATATACTTTTTGTTCATTCAAATAAACTTATTTAGCTATTGTTTTACTGAGGGTTCCTAAGATCCTTGTTGATGACAGACTCGAGCAGCAATGAAAAATTAACATGGAAAGAGCAGTAGCATTTTGTATCTTGGTGTTGATAAGAGTCTGTATGAAACCGTGTTCCCCACAAGCCCCCCAAGGAAGGCGGATCGTTTCAGATACCAGACGGCTCCAGCTGCCGCAGCCGGCACACAACATTTTAGGATGCTTCCTTCAAGACCCTTTCATCTCACTAGCTAATGCCTCCTCTTGCTCTGATGCCATGAGCCTCACCCTTCAATTCCTCTGGGCTTTTAACCCCAGACCTCTAATTATCTGACCAGGAAGCTAAGTCCAATGTATTGTGATTGCCTGGCTGATCCCTACCCCGTAAAGTATATTTATACAGCGGAAGAAACTACATATGCTCACAATATTAAGTCTATCCACGCTAAAAACCAAGCTATTTATTTTCTAATCTCAGAAAGAAAAAAGAAAAAAAGAAGGAAAAAAACGTGCATCTATTCAAGTAAACACTTTCTCTTTTCTCCTGATACCTAGACCAATTTTAGCTTATCACTGTTTTCAGTTGCTATATTTAAGATGTGAATAGTTCGCTGGATTAAATATTTTAGGACTCACGCCAATACCTCCTACATAATAAGGATCCTTAGGCATGAAGCCCTGTTCTGATTCATAACATACCAAATAAATGGAAAAGTCCCAAGCAGTTGATGTGTCTTCTAGAATCTACCCTGTGTAAAGCCAGAAGTAGCTGCTCTGTGGTTCCTAAGTGGTCAGTAGCAGTGTCTTCGTCTCACAAGGTGCATTTCTAGGGGACTCGCGGATCTCTGTGGTGGTCGAGCCAGGCCATGCAGCAGCCTGACGTTTGTTTTAAGAACAAAGGTGAACACAGACTCCCAAATTTTGACTGCGTAATACTATCCCACAGGGGCTCAGAGCAGCTTCCTTTGATGGCTAAAGAGGCAAAGCTGGCTCCTTCTGGCCCTCTTCATCTGCGTGGCACGGGTCGCGACGTTTAGATGCGTCACCGTGCCCCAGGATGTTCAGGACAACTGGGTGAGGAGTTACAACATGGAAGACAGTTTGGGGAAAGGAAGGGTGAGCAAGTACACCTTGGAGATCCCATTTTGTTTTTGGAGTCCGACAGGAAAATCTCCAACCAAGTCCTTAGACTGGTTCAAACCATAAAATTCTTGCTCTCCTACCATGAGGTAGGGAGAAGAACATAAAATCCGGGAATTCTGATTTCTCTTTTCAGCAGTTTCCTAACCAGTTAAGCAAATCATACCTCTCTTTGCTTCAGTTTCCTGTTGATACAGTAGAGATGATGCGGTTACATCAGCCTTCCTCAAAAACCAAAATGTGTTAGAAAAATGGAAATGTACATTTTTTTGATAATACAAAGCAAAGCTGTATATTAAGACTAAGATTTAAGCATTACTATATTGGATCTTTACTTACCAGTTGACTAGGTCGGGCTATGTCTCTTGAGATTATTTAGTACATTTTGTTGAGGCGAGTCAAGGGCACTTCCGTAAATTACTCTCCTGCTCTAACAATTATAAATGAAGACATGGTGGGGTACGTGTCAAGTCATCTTTCCAGGGGTGGGAGAGCCTGATTGCTTAAGACAGCCACTTCCTCAGGTGAACAATGGAGTACGGATTCTGTATCAAGTGTGTTATAGGCAGCCTCGCTCATGGGAAAGCAAAAGAGAATTTCTTAAAAGACATGTTCATGTGGGAAATAATTGAGACAGATTAACTAGATGAAGCATAGCAAGAAAAGAGAAGGGATGACTGATAATGAGACAGTTTGAGACCCTAGAGGCTCTATGTTTTTTTGTTCAGCACTCGCCTTTTGCCTAACAAATGGAAAAGCTTTGCAGTCCTGTGTTTTGGAGAGCCTGGCATTTACAAAATTTACACATTACGGACCAACAATAACTGCTAACTATTTTATGCAACCTTCAGTTACATTCTTGTTTTAACTTAGTGGGGAAAATAATCCTCTGAAATAAAAATGATTAAAATTTTCAGGAAGAGTTAAATCTTCCTCGTGTTAATATTCCATCTTCGTGGATTAAGGTGGAAAAAAAAAAGGGGGGGAAATTCTCCAGGGCTGTTATATGTTCTGAGTTGCTGAGCACTGAGAGAACTATGGATAGACTTGTTTTTTCCAAAGCAACGTATTACCATTTCTGTTGTGCTTCCTCATCCCAAGAGAGAACCAGAAACATGTCCAAGCACAGCAGAATTTCTGGTAACGAATCCACCTGGAAAACATACATTTCAGAAATAATTTCTCCATCTCTGGCTGCCTTCCAGGCTTACTTATTTATTTGGATCTTTACATTTCAGAATAACAAAAGGTAAATGGGTTTATGAATTTTAAGGTTAATGGGTCCCTGTTGTATACTTGTGTTCT
This sequence comes from Ailuropoda melanoleuca, assembly GCF_002007445.2. Taxonomy (NCBI): domain Eukaryota; kingdom Metazoa; phylum Chordata; class Mammalia; order Carnivora; family Ursidae; genus Ailuropoda; species Ailuropoda melanoleuca. The sequence goes on along the minus strand of NC_048223.1, from coordinate 65,436,256 downwards.
TCTGCAAGTAAAGACAAACTCACCCTATACTAAAATGCCCTGGAATGGAATAAAGTGAAGAGTTCATTTTGCTTTCATCTTGAACTTCAGAAATATTTTGGATAAGGAGCTATATCTCTTTCTATATCTTGTGTCCAGTTACCCTGGCTAAAATGGAACTTTTATTAACACTTTCCCATTTTTGTTCATTTGGGAATTAGCTCTAAGTACTTAGCTCTAAGAGTACTTTCACACTGTACAATCATCAGGGAGCTTTTAGGGAAGGGAGGAACTCACCTGCCATTCAGTTAAACTATTCTAACCCTTCTATTCCTAATATCATTTATAGCATTCTGCTTAATATACGATAGTGTTAGAATCTAATCTGTGCCCACAGCCCACTAAGATACCTTAAAATTCTACAGTGTAAGGAAAGTTTTTTAAACGAAAGTTGTAAGTCAAAGTGGTTCAAAATTCTGTCCCAGGCTACTACAAATCAGAACATAAGATTACTATATTGACCACATAATATTAGGACATACAAAACTCTCCTCCCCTGATGCAAATGGTCTTATGTCCCTTGAGAGGCAGGTGAAACTTGCCTTTAAACTTGTTCTTTAAAATCTTACTTTTCAAATAAATCCTGTTTGCAGTTGAATGGAATCCCCTTCACATTGAGGAATATTAGAAATTCCCATCCACCACCAACACCCCATATGCTTTGCTTCCTTTTTTTTCCCCCCCAATAGGAAACATCTTTCTTCTCAGTATTTATTTTTATTTCTAATCAGTCTCCAGGAGAATTTTTAGGTCTCTGAATTCTGGGTGAGAAAAGACACTGCAAGGGGCCTGGATTCTGGGTCTTCTTTTGATGTAAACCAGATCGTAGTAGACAGACTTGATGAGAGTGGGTTTTATCAGCATGGCCAAGTAAATCTCTTAAAAACACTGTCTTTATGAAAACAAAAGCCTGCCAGCGCTGTATTTATTTTTTTAACTGGTTCCCAGTCCCCTCTACTTAAAGATAAAGATGGAAATGTTGTTTTGCCTTTCAGCATTAGAGGGGTCACTGTGCGCAGACGCCCCGGCAGGTTTGAAATGTGCACCAGCAGGGGCCTTTCTGGCCAAGGGCCCAGTGGAAAGATGCTAACCATGCTTAACATGTGTTAGGGGACAGTGACCTCATTTTGAGGGATGAACTAAGGTTAGTTCCAAGCTAAGTCCTTACAAACAAAGGCAGCCTTGTAGCAATGGGAAGGAATCCGTGGAGGCAGGCCCTGGTCCTTTGGGGGGTTTTGACAAACATGATTACAAATATAGATAGCCTTTAGAAGCATTTTCCTTGCTGGTTAAGCCCTCCCCCTCCCCCCCACCCCTCCCAGTGCTGATTTATAGATGAAAAATGCTGGTTTATTTCCAGCAACTAGGTAGCAAGTAAAGAATGAAATCTTAAGAACTCAAGAGCTTCCCTAACTAAAACGGTTTAGGTTTTGTCAAGCACTTGCCATATGAAATTCCCTTTTAGGATCTCTGCACCCCACCCCCAGGACACATACCTAAAAAGGACTTACTTGCTAAGATAAAGACCTAGTACCCTTTGGTGGAGTGGTGTTGGGGGTGGGGGAGAAAACCAGGCTGGGAAAGATCTGTGGTTGTTATTGACAGGAGGCAGATTGTCGCATGAATGTCACAGTTGTTGTGGGTTGCGCAATTCGTCACATTCTTTTGAAATTGGTCAGAAATTAAATCACTCTGCAAGAGATCTATAAAATATCAGCGCATAATGTCTTACGCTCAAATATCTGGAAACTTTGGGCACTATCCGAATGGCCATGTCTCAGAGTATAAACTGCGATTCTGCTCTAGTCTACTGGGTAAAAAAAATAAAAAATAAAAATCCCTCCTTTATTACCCCCCCACCACATGCTTGGGCAGCCCTGTGGCTCTGTGTCCACTCTCAAAGCCTTAAATTCAGAAGAATGTGACTCTCAAGCCGCTTTTTTTTCTGTCACAAATTGTTTTATTCCAGATGAACGTATCAGTCTTGGATTTTGAGAAGTTTTGCAAAGCAGCTCCACTTATATTTCAAAACTATAATTGACATTAAATCACTAATTAAGGAGCAGAGGCACAGAGGACTTTGGGATTTTGACAAGCAGGTCCTGCACTGTGTAAATCCCCTTCCTGACTGAGAATAATTTATAAATCTGTATTACTTTATTCACTGAAAATTGCTGTCTGATACTACCAAGAAAAGCCTGACACCTGTAGTTTCTGGATATAAAAGTTTGCTTTAAACGGGGATATAGAAGAGTAAGAAGGGGGGAAGCAAACATGAAAGCCAAAATTTCAAAATCTGGCGGGCAGATCTTAAACATTGTCTTAGTGAAATTAAAAATCCGTCAGCAGACATTCAGAATGCCTCTCACATCATTCCTTTCTTTTCCATTCCACCTGCTATTGCCCCCAGATTTCCATATCACAAAGAGCCATATTTTTTTCTTTTTTTAACTGAAGTATAATTAACATACAATATTATATTAGCTTCAGGTGTACAACATATTGATTCAACAATTCTATCCATTATGCTGTGCTCACCAAGATAAGTGTAGTCACCATCTGTCAGCACACAATGTTATTACAGTATTATTGACTCTGTTTCCTATGCTGTACTTTTCATCTCCGTGACATTTATTCCACAGCTGAAAGTCTGTACCGCTTTGTCTCCCTTATCTATTTCAGCCATCCCCCCACACCCACCTCCCCTCTGGCAACTACCAGTTTGTTCTCTGTATTCAAGAGTCTGGTTTTTGGTTTCTTTGTTCGTTTGTTTTTTAGATGCTACATATAAGTGAATACATATGGCATTTGTCTTTGTCACACAGAGACATATTTTTATTGTAACCTAATTCTGTGGCATTCACATCTGGTTGCACATTAGAATCATTCGAGCTGTGTATATTAAAATATCCCGTCTCAGACCAATTGAACCTCTGGGGGTAGGGGCCTGAGTGTCTGATTTGTTTGTTTGTTTATTTGTTTAAGTCTTCCCCTGGAGATCCTTTGGGCATAATCAATTGACAACCATTGGTCTACAGCAGCTTTTGTCTCCATTTTCTCCAACATGAATCTGCTGTCCATTAATTGGACTAAAATATAGATCTAATGATTTCTTCCTGCTCTGCAAAACCCTTCGCTGGCTCCTGATATCTTTATGATGAAGTTAAGTCAGATTTAATCGCCATTCCAAACCTTCTGGGAACCTCTCCTTTACCATTCTCTCCAGGGGCCTCCCTTTTTCAGTAGAAATTATTTATTTGCCATTCCTGAAACCTTGCCATGTCTATATCTCTGCTCACTTTTCCTTTCTTCTTCTTTTTTTAATAAAGATTTTATTTATTTATTTAAGAGAGAGGGAGAGAGAGAGAGAGTGCACCAGCTGGGGGAGGGGGTGTGGGTATGGGCAGAGGGAGAGGAAGAAGCATGCTTCTGGCTGACCAGGGAGCTCCATGCCTGGGATCATGACCTGAGCTGAAGGAAGATGTATAACTGAGCCACCCAGGTGCCCCTCCTTTCCCTCCTTTCTTCTTTTCCCCACTGACTGGGGCCCCTCTAGAATTCCTGCTTCTCCTCCTCTTAACTGTTCTCCCAGCCATACTCAGTATGCAGAAATGGTTTCTCTCAGTAGAATATGGGCTTCATCATCTTCTGTACGTTCTGCTACCATAACATCTCATTCCGCGAGCTGGCTGCAGCCTGCATGGCCAGACGTAAGATCCCTGAAAGCAACAACTGTGTCCTCAAAGTCGATCCCAGGTAGACATCACTGCTGAACTGCTGGTGTCGAACCCTGTATTGATTATGACCCCCTAATCCTGGTGATGGAATAAACGTAATACCCACTTCGAAGATTTGTTTTACTAGTTAGAAGAGATACAGTATTTATTCCTTGAAGACCCAGACTTGTGATTTCACTTTCAGCACAACCCTTCCGTGAAGTTAAGAATGTAGATTTAAGTAAACCAATATATTTGTTTTCTGACGTGTCTGTTTGAATATACCTGGTCCTGCCATTCACATTGAAATCAGTGCATCGAGTGTGAGAAGATCGTAACACGGGTGCTCTTCCTGGGCCGTATTTTCTGAGGTGTGACCAGGCAACAGGTCTGATAGATCTGGCCACCTACATAATGCTTTTGGGGGTTTTCAGTAGAAGAAGTTTAATTAGAGGTGTCTTAGAATCCTCTTGAAATTAACTTCTTAAGAAGTAGAAAGCCTGATTAACAGAAGGCGTTTTATTCGGCAAACTTTATATCAGTAGTTATTTGGTTAATTTAAAAAAAAAAAAAAAGAACTAATAGCCAGGAAAACCAGAAGGGATGTATATTTGGTAAATATTTGATTGTTACCCTAAGTCACAGAAAAGTACATCCATTTGCCCAACACGGATATAAAGATGAAGCCTTTCTGTGAGCGTGGATCCCCTGACTATAATTCTCTTTGGCCTTCTATACCGTAAATGCTCTTTCTAGGAGTCTCAGTTATAGTCTCTTTGAAGGAAAGCTAGAGATAAAGCAATCTGTGAAGTAATCTGAGTATAGAATCTTTCTGTATTTTTCTGGTTTTTATTTTAGTCTCTTACCGTCATCCCATTCGTATCTGATTCAGTAGGAATATTTTTAGGAACTTCTTTCTAATAAGTCTGTCCAAAGCATTTAATTTAGTTTTCATAAAAATATTCTTTCTCTGTACTATTTTATACTTTAAATAGTACCTAATTAAATCACGTAATTACAACACCCAGGACCACTGGCGTAAACATGTGCGAAGAAAACCACAGCTGATTACCAGTGGGAGTGGGAGCGTCTGTATTTGGGCATCATCCGGTGTTGACAATAGGAAAGGTGAGGGACAGATGTCAGTTAGGAGAACAGTGACCACACTCCAGCAATATCTGGAAAGAGCCGAGCAGAGTACCTGTCACTCCGATGACTCAAAATAAAGGTTGTTGCTCTTTACTTCTTTACTCAGTGAATGTGAGTTCCTCTTCCTCTTTTATATGACTCTGGAGCATTTAGCCAAGGGAGCATTAGAGAGTGGGGATTAAGGGCCAAGTTCTAAAGCCGGGGAGACATGAATTCAAATGTTGCCTCTGTCAGTTTCTAGAAAAATGCCCTTGGGTAAGTTACCTAACCTGACTTTGTGGTCTGTAAATGTAGATGATAGTAACACAGACTTCACACACCTGCGAGAATGAGTTTGGGGAATCTATGAAAAATGCCCCACATATTATACATGCCAATCATTGTTGGTCATGATACCATGTTATTAGATACCAGAGCACTTAAATGCCTTCTGATTCACAAAGTACAACAGATTGCAGACCTCACCTGCACGAACTTTCTGACAGTTATTGCTAAAACAAATACATTGCTCCACAGGTGATCCTAGCAAGCATCGCAAAAATCAGGCACCTTGCCCAAGGTGAATTAGGGAGCAAGAGTAATTTCAGACCCACTAAGCACCACTCCCTTTATCTTCTCTTCAAGTGTGGAAGAACCCCAAAGTCTGTCACTAGGCTCTGAACTTTTCTTTGGTGAAATGGAGAGATAGTAAGAAAGAGCAGACTTTTTTGGTTCCCAATTAAGTTGGTGTAGGTTTTTGCTCCTCGAGGAATAGTTAGAACATTGGACCATGCAAGGGTCTTCATTTGGCATTTACTGGGATTCTGTTATGTAGGACTCAGCCCTGAACAAGACAAGGACCTGCCCTAAAGTCCATCTTGATAGACAGCTGGTACCTGAGCAGAACAGACCAAGTGCTGTAGGAGTCCAGACTGGGGCATCACATGTAGTGTTTGTGGAGGAAAACTGCACAGGGGAAGTGACTTTTGAGCTGGGCCTAGGATTGAGTTTGCTGGATGTGTTAATGGGAGAGGAGGAGCGAGGGCCGGTGTCAGCATTACTGGTAAGGGTGATGTCATAGTGCCAGGAAATTATGGGGCCTCTCTAGAAATAATAAGCCCTTGAGGAATAAAAAGCTGTCTAGATTGCCTTCAAGATCAGTATTCGTGTTTTTAGTTCAGGCTGGAAGTGTTTGTTTGGGTCAGGTTTTAAAGGGCCTCGGTGGCCATCTCATAGCAATTGAATACTGTGGTTTAAAAGCAGAAACATTTTGGGGCGCCTGGGTGGCTCAGTTGTTAGGCGTCTGCCTTTGGCTTAGGGCGTGGTCCCGGCATTATGGGATCGAGCCCCACATCAGGCTCCTCCGCTGGGAGCCTGCTTCTTCCTCACCCATTCCCCCTGCTTGTGTTCCCTCTTTCGCTGGCTGTCTCTCTCTCTGTCAAATAAATAAATAAAATCTTAAAAATAAATAAATAAATAAATAAAAGCAGAAACATTTTTACAAATGAAGCAAGCCATCAAAGGTCAACATAGAAAGCAGAAAACAGTTTATCTACCTGGGGTGAAACTGCAGACAGATATAAGCAATCTGCTTAGGCGGACTTGCTCTCGATCTCAGGATTTTTGACTGCTTGGGCCACATGGAACCACTGGCGTAGAGGAGAGAGTTTGGGCTTTTCTCAAGCAGTTCTGGCTTTCCATCCTGGCTGCTTGCTTATTAGCTGTGTGACTTTGGGCAAGCCCCTTACTTTTTCTGAAACTCAGTTTTTCACCTCTGTAATGAAGGTTCCTGTCCTGACTGAATTTTTAAGAAATAAGCACTAAAAATGCACGTATAAAAATAATGTACATAAAGTGCTTAGTGAAGTCTCTGGCCTGTAGTAGGCATTCAGTGAATTGCAGCTGTTCGTCATGATTTTCTCAGACCCCCCAGTGGCTCTTCAGTGAGCTCCTCAACAATGTTCAGTGCTTCTGGAATATTCAGCTAGGGATAGTGTACCGACTTTAACCTCCTAGGGGTTTTTAGGATGATCTGGGCATCACACGGCTAGCGTCTGAACTGAGCAATTAGAGCAGGGTGAATGGGGATAAAAAAGGGTAAGTGAATTTCCAGCTGTAAGGAAAGCTAAGATGTTAGGATAATGATAAAAGTAAGTCCTTCGAAGTGTTCTTGTAAACTGGCACCGAAGTAAGGGATCTATAGAGGTAAAATGACATGAAAGCAAGAACCAGTTTCACTTGTCTGCATAAACACAGGGCACAGGGGTGCCTGGGCGTCTCAGTCGTTAAGCATCTGCCTTCAGCTCAGGGCGTGATCCCGGGGTCCTGGGATCGAGCCCCACATCAGGCTCCTATGCTGGGAGCCTGCTTCTTCCTCTCCCACTCCCCCTTTGTGTTCTCTCTCTCACTGGCTGTCTCTCTCTATCAAATAAATAAATAAAATCTTAAAAAAAAAAAAAACACAGGGCACAAACAAAGCCTAGAACCTGCCCAAAGTGCACAGTTTACTAAGAGATCCCCAAAGATGTGAGCCCCAAAGGGTGCAGCTTCCAATATAAGCACAGGAAGCAAACCCATCACATAGAAGGTGTAGCAAAAACTCGCCTGTCTCAGTTTGTCACCAGCTGGAAGGGGAAAAAAAAATCTTCCCTGAGAATTTGTAACCACAAGGAATCCCTCCTATCCATACCAGTTGGAGGTCTAAATTTATCTGTGTAGTCTTTTAAAACAAAAACCAAAACACGCTCAAGGCAAGCATTTATTTTTAAAATAATCTTGGATTGATAGTGCCTCTAGGCAACTGGAAGCAATCATAAAGTCTTTTCAGAGCATGGCATCATTCACCCAGGCCTAAAAGTATTCCCAAAGATTAATCCCTGAGGAATATGAACTCATGATCAATAATCGCAAACCATAGAAGGCGTTAACTGGTACAATCACTTTGAAAAACAATTTGCCTTTAACTAGTAAAGTTAAAGTAAGTACTTTTTAAAAATAAGTACTTTTTAAAAAAAATATTTATTTTTAGAGAGAGAGAGCAGGGGAGAGGCAGAGGGAGAGAGAGAGAATCTCAAGCAGACTACCTGCTGCATGGACCCCACTCAGGGCTCCATCTCACAACCCTGAGATCATGACCTGAGCTGAAATCAAGAGTCAGATGTTTAACTGACTGAGCCACCCAGGTGCCTGATAAGTACTTTTTAAAGGGAAGTTAACTCTAAAAGCCCCTGGAGACAGAATATTTGATAGGAAGCATACACATAATTTTCTGGAAGAGAGTTTGAGGGAAAGAATAAAGAAGAAACAAGTAATCAAGGATTCACACCTCTCATTTCTCTCTCTCTCTCTCTCTTTCTCACACACACACACACACACACACTAGCTGTGTATGGTGATCAGACTTATTGTGGTGATCACTTTACAATATATACAAACATCAAGTCATTCCATTGTATACCTGAAACTAATATGATACTATATGTCAGTTATATCCCAATTAAAAGGTTCACACCAAAGTTGTATACCTGAGTGGCTAGGAAATTTGGGGACCTTCAAGTCAAAATAAGAAAATCAAAGGAATTTATGATTCACATCTCTAACTTTAGTACCTAGTTGCAGTGCCAGATGCATTATATGTTCTCAACATATATGTTCTCAGTAATGTTTGTTGTACCTGAAAGTACCTACATAGTTAATTGTTGGATGGACTGATGGATGGATAGAAGGTGAATGAACAAATGAACCAAGAGTTGCCAAGCATAAATTATGGAGCAAACACTTATTCAGTGACCCCCCTCTTGTTTTTGAGAGAAGGAGAGAGTGCGCACATGCGTCCTTGAGTGGGTGGGGGGGAGGGGCAGAAGGAGAGGGAGAGAGAATCTTAAGCAGGCTCCATACTCAGCATGGAGTGTGATGTGGGGCTTGATCTCATGATGCTGAGATCATGACCTGAGTGGAAATCAAGAGTTGGACACCCAACTGACTGAGCCACCTGGGTGCCTTAAGCCCTTTCTGAAAGTAGTGATTAGTAGCCTCGTCTCTAGAGTCAGATTGTCTGGGTTTGCACTTCTGTCATTCATAAGCTGTGTGTCCCTGGGAAAATCAGGCATCCTTTCTATAGCTCAGTTTCCTCATCTGTAAAATGGAGCTAGCAATAGTACTTTATTTGTATTAGTTGCCTAGGGCCACCATTACAAATCATCACAAACTCGGTGACTTACAACAATAGAAACTAATTCACTCACAGTTCTGGAGGCCAGAAGTCCAAAATCAAGGTGTCCACAGGGCCCTACTCCCTCCAAAAGCTCTGGTGTGTTATTCTTCCTTTCTTCTTCCAGCTTCTGGTGGCTCCTGGCATTATTTATCTTATTCTCAACTTAACTCCAGTCTCTTCCTGAGTCTTTACATGTTCTCTGTTACATATCTGTGTGTGTTCTTTTTTTTTTTTTTGAGGTATAGTTGACATATAATATTATATTAGTTTGAGGTGTACAACAGAGTGACTTTATATTCATATATATTTTCTTCTTCCAAAGACTTCAGTCATTGTATTTAGGGCCCGTTTGAATCCAGTCTGACCACATCGTAACTAATTATATCTGCGAAGATCTATGTCCAAATAATGTTATGTTCTGAGATTGCAAGTGGACTTGAATTTTGGGGAGACACTCTAAGTACTTATGATAACGTCTAGCATATAGTCAGAGGTATGAAGTATTAGTTTATTACTGAGGTTGGCACTCAAGAAATGCTTTTTCATTCCAATCACTGCTTTCTGCTGAATAATACCAGTGTTCCAGGATTGGTGGGAATGCTGAGTTATTAGGTTAATTCATAATAATGCTTGACTCTATCCTTGAAGATATTTCCTTCAAAAACACACATAGTTCATATTTCTTTCCTGTCTACTAAAATGACTAAGTAGACAAGAGATGAAAGGGTGATGAAAGATATTATCATTTTCCAGATTCTTCCTTCAGATTTTGATTATCTAGGGGGAAAAAATGCTGACCAATCTGCTTATATTCATTTTATGCCAACTGACTCCTTAGGGGTGACCTCCTCTGTAGTACTTGTCATGTGGCAGAGCTCAGCTTCTTCTGAGACATGATTTCCTTCCAAAGTGCTGGGTCTATAACTGGCTTTAAGAGGCATTGTTAAGGTAGAACATTTAAGATGAAAAAGTAGGCTATAGCCTGTGTTAAGAGTAACTCCTATGTTTCTAATGAAATGACTGCTAAGAGGTGCAATACACTGATATTGAGCCAAAGGCAAAATCTTATATATATTTTAGCATTAAGCATTATATACATTAAGCATATTTAAGCCTATCTAGCATAAACTAAAGAACATTGTATGGGTACTATAGACAGAATTTAAAAAAAAAAATGAAGAATCCATTATTTACCCTGCTACCTAATGCAACATGATTTGGAAAAGTTGAGAGTGAGGTGAAAGCAAGCAAGGCTTCATTTGTGCCACGGTGCACCCAGATGTCGGCCCGCTAGCGCACCGTCAGTAGTCAATGAATATTCGTGGAAGGAAGATGTCGCTGCATTGCTTGCAGGTGGTTGAGAATAACTTCACTTCCTAAGTTGTCGTTTTTTCCTCAAGGCAGATTTCATTTTTCTCCTCTTGCTTTTTCTTTGTATTTTCCTCCCTCCTTCTCCCCCCATACTCTTTCTTTGAAGTATAAAGTGGCCGATTGTTATGTATTTGTGTGTTCAGCACGCCTGTATGTAACAGAGGGCTGAAAAAAAGTGAAGAAAAAAATTGTGTTTTTTTCTCTTGTTCTTAAAGTTCTCAGCTGATAAATTAGCTACCTCAGAGAATTATCTGGTACCAGGATCGCTGGGTGAAATAGATATAGTGAAGGTATCTGCCAGAAAACCCTTTATCATTAGAGTAGGTGTTCTTAAACATGAATCCATGAGAAGGCTTGGCAGTCCTGAGCCACATGAAATTAGTGTGCAAATGTGTGTACATGCAGATTTGATGTGTATATGCAGATTTGGTGTATGTATGGTTACGTGTGCAATTGTTGAAGGAAAAGAGTTTATTTGTAACTTTTGTTAATCTCAAGAACTCTGAACTCCAGATAGGTAGAGAACCACTGAATTAGGAAATTTGGTTTATACTGTTTGTTTTTGGCTTTGCTTTAGAGAGTCTGGTGGGAAAATTCTGAGAGGTAAATGGACAGTATATACAATTGCCAAACTTTTCAGATGTGGAATGAATGCAGGGGCTCTCCTTGAATCATCCTACCTCTTTTTGAACTTCTTTAGCGGCTGTTTTTATGCACTCGGAAGTCAGAATTGGGGATGCTTTACTCACAGTTGTTATCTCTGGCAGTTGAAATATCTAGGCAGACTGATTTTGTTTGTTCCCAGAAAGGCATCAGAGCCCTTCTGGGCAAATTCACTGATAAGCCATTGAGCAGGCACAAAGAAGATGATGTTTTATGGTACAATGAGCCATCCTTGCATAGCTAATTTATTTCTAACTGAACTTTAAACCAGACCAAAAAATCCCTAACCATCTCAAATTAGTGAGCCTCTTTAAAAATTGTATTTTATTTTTTCTTGAAATTCCTGGAAACTTTGGTTTGTCCTTTGTCTTACTTGAAGCTCTGAATGATTTGCATGCTTGACTCAAATCCCAATTTTATTTTGGCAACAGCTGCGTGTGTTCCCAGATACCTGACTCAGTGGCTTTGTTTATCATCTCTGGCGGTCAGCTTGGAATTCTAGCAGGTTCTCCATTGAAATAGCTGCTGTTGTTGTGAAGAAAACTTCCACTATTGTTGCAGGCCATATTTTAATTAATAGTTACTTCCACATAATTTACTTACTTATTGGTTCACTCATTCACAAAACATTTATAAACACCTGCTATGGGCCAGGATGCTTCTAATTGCAGGGGAAACAGAAAAATGAACGTTATACTATAGTCACTGGCATGTGGTAGGTCAAGGCACATGGTAACTCAGGCCAAAGATTTAAGCCTACTGAAGCGTACAATCTGGAAAAAAATTGGTTTACTCTTTATTCAGAGCAGTGGTTCTCAGCTGGGAAAGTCCATCCCTTCCCTGCTGCCAAGGGAAATTTGGCAATTCAGGATACATTTTTACTAGTCACAAATAGGGAATTGTTGGTAAAGGCCAGGAATGCTAGTAAACATTGACATTGAACAGGACCATCTCCCACATCAAAGAATTACCTGGATCAAAATGTCAGTAGGGCCTCCTGACTGGCTCAGTCTGTGGAACATGTGACTCTTGATCTCTAGGTTGTGGGTTTGAGCCCCATGTTGGGTGTTGAGATTACTTAAAATGAAATAAAATCTTTTTTTTTAAAGATTTTATTTATTTATTCATTCGACAGAGGTAGAGACAGCCAGCGAGAGAGGGAACACAAGCAGGGGGAGTGGGAGAGGAAGAAGCAGGCTCATAGCAGAGGATCCTGATGTGGGGCTCGATCCCGGAATGCCAGGATCACGCCCGGAGCCGAAGGCAGACGCTTAACGGGTGTGCCACCCAGGCGCCCCTAAAATGAAATAAAATCTTAAAAAAGAAATGCCAATAGTGCTGAGATTGAGAAGGCCTGATTTAGATGAGAGGGGATAGTTCTTCACGGAGGCATACTGTTATACATGAGACACTGTAGAGATGGCAGCCTCTCCTTCGAGGACCTGAGCAAGTCAAATCTTAACTAAATTGACCCACAGCATAACCAAAGACCCTTCTGAGAGATGGAATTTCCTTCAGCTCAATTACATTTCCAGGGATGAATTAGCATTCCTCCAAGATTGGCATCTTGTCTGCTTTCCAGTTGCCTGCCCCTTGATCTGCCTCTGATTTTTCTTAAGGGTCTTACAATTTAGGGAAGAAGAAGGACAGGTAAACCAAAAACTGTAATGCTGTGTAAGAAATACCAAGAGGGCTCAATGAAATTAATGCTGTGGGAGTACCGAGTAATTAATCTCTGCCCGGGAGGTCTGGAAAGGCTTTCCAGGTGAGGTGGCGTGTGAACAGGGGCTCTGAAGGTATTTGCCAAATGGCTGAAAGAAGACAATCTCCTCTGTTGTTTAAGCCATACCCTGCATGATTGCACTGATAACCAATGACGAGATGTTTTTGGCTCCCCTTTCAGGAAAACCTGCTTCTGTGGTGTTCTACACTGAGCAGGACTCCTTTCCAAATCGTGCAAATCCAGCTTTGAAGTTTTCCTCTCACTGTCTTCTTTCTGTTAAAGATTTCACTAGTAGGTGGTTTCAACCCCACAATCGTAGGCACGAGAGTTTAGCAGAAAGGCAGACTTATAAGCTTTTGGTGAATGAATTACAGATTTGGTGTTTGTTGTTTTTAAATTTATATGTATTTATTTATGTTCTCCTGATAATGCTCCTAATAGAGTTTTCTCAGGTGGTGGCCTTAGCTTGCTTGAAAATACACAGAGAGTGCGCCTCACAGTTTGGGTAGACATTTATGGATGCTTTTCAGATACGTTCTGTGTTCCAACACGTGGCTGTATGCTGTAGGAAAATCCAAGAGAACATCCTCCAAATTCCTGTTAAACTAGTATAGCAACATTAAATGTATTTGTGAAGCTATGCATTGAAAAATCAGTTGTAATAGTTAAATATGAAAGAATGGAATAGATGTGAAGTTTCTGACAGAATAGTGAGATTTTCATAATGAGACCACTAGGAAGTTATGGGATTTTGCTTTACTCTTCAGGAATCTTATGTAATTTAAGGTACCTACATAGTAGGGGAAATTTTCTCTTTCAGTGTAGGATCAGTTAGGTGGGACATCACACAAGGGGTAACTTTGGTTTGAAACTAACTTTTTAAGAATTTGTCCTTTTCCTGGTGACTTTACAAAGACCTTTAAGAGTATTTTCATGTTAGAAATATAATAGTTCAGTTTAAAAATCTTTCTTTTTAGTTTGGACTATAAGCTGAATAGTTCTAACGTGTCTATGAGTTTCATTTTTCATCAAAATGTCTTTCTTTTGTATTTTAGTCTGATGCCAATGCAAGTTACTTAAGAGCAGCTCGAGCTGGACACCTAGAAAAGGCCCTTGACTACATAAAAAATGGGGTTGACATCAACATTTGCAATCAGGTTAGTTGTGGTTATTGTTGCTATTTAATTTTTTACTTTTTTTTTGTTGTTGTTAAATGTCGTCAGCTCAGATTTTCAAATGACTCTGCTTTGCTAAAGGAGCATTCAGAAATGTAGGTAGGCATCCTTTAGTAATTCCTAAAATTTAATAGTGATACCAGAACAACCCATCTAATTTTCAAGTACCTTTATTCCTAATTCAAGTTTCTACACTGCAGACATCCAAGTAATTGTTGGTGGGGTATGATCTTCAGAGTTCTAAGTAGACTGTTTGCTAATCTATTCTCAACCTGTTGAGTAAAGCTTTCTCTTCACTCTTAATCAGAATGGGTTGAATGCGCTCCATCTCGCTTCCAAAGAAGGCCATGTAGAAGTTGTTTCTGAACTGCTACAGAGAGAAGCCAATGTGGATGCAGCTACGAAGGTAATTATCCCACACTTAATGCTTTTTATGTCACTTGCCAAATTCAGTGAGAATTCAGCCCTCCGTTAGAATCAGGACAAGCTTCTCATGGGCTGCTTGTCAACCATGTTCTCTTTGGGAAACCTATAAACTTAGAGGGATTCCATATTTTATAAAATGTTGAAACAGAGAAATGAAGAGGGTGAGTTGATGTATCTTTTCATTTTACAGAAAGGAAACACAGCCTTGCATATAGCATCTTTGGCTGGGCAAGCAGAGGTGGTAAAGGTCTTGGTTACAAATGGAGCCAATGTCAATGCACAATCTCAGGTAAAACTACGACTCTATTTCAAGTAAATGTTGTTGTAATTTATAAATGTTCTTTGGGTCAAGTCCTATATTCTCTAAGAATACAGTTCAATGAATAGTAATATTGTTGCAAATTATTTAAATTCATATATGTCCTTTTATGTGTGAGAGAGATTTTTTAAAGTCATCCATCTATGAAACTGGACTGGTAGTCATAGCCACAAAAGTTTAGGGAATATCTGTAATGCAGAGTCTCATACTATTTTAGGATCATAACTCAGGTCTAGTCTTAGTACCTATTAACTTACAAAGGAAATGAGAGTGCATATAAATGAGGAAATGCTCTTTAATGTTCATTATATTTCAGTGCTTTAGCTAGTTGAAAAAGGGAAGACACCGCTTAATTCCTGTATAGTAACTAAGGCCTCATTGTTGTTCCCTGAAACAAATTAAAAGGAAAAAAAACCAGAATAAACATTAAAATTCCCCAAACTAAAATTTCCAGATTCTTTGATTTGGATATATGCTAATAATTCATTCAGTAGGACCTCCTAGTGCTCTGAGTCTTGCATGAAGTTCTAAGAAGAACACCAATAAATTGTTTCATATACTTTCAGTCTAAAAGAATTTACTTTAAATAGGTTTAAAAATCGGTCCTCATAATCCGAATTTTTCATTATTTCAGTCTCCACAGAAATGAGGTTGTCTAGGAAAGCAAACATCGTCATAACACAGAAATATCCTCTAAGAACCTGACCATTTTTAAAACTGGCCCTTACTCAAACGTTCATTCTCATTGGATGCCTTCATGTACTCCTGTTTGTCCGTCGGCACCCCCGAAGGTTGGATACTGAGCAAACTGATAACAGAACAAAATCTCAAGTTTTGCAAAAGACACAGGATCACATGAAGTTAGGGTGATGGTGTTGGAGAACCCTGGGTGCACAACTAAGCTGTGGGTTGTGGCGTCCCAGCCAATTGTGAAGAATTAGGATGATTTCCTGATAAGTGTTTCAAATGAGAATGATTTGAAAATCAAAAGATTAAATGACCAAAAAAAAAAAAATTAGGTGAGGTCTTTGGTTTGCAAATCCATTTGCAGAAAGGCTATCTTTTTACTTACGCTGTGGAAATTAAAAGTGAGGGACATCAAACTATCATATAATTTTGTTGGAAAAATTATACTTTTCCCCCACAGAGCTCCTATTTGGTTTAGTCTTTGTTCATTGTGAAACTCATACATGAATCTCGGTTATAACCAATATTTTGTTAACCTGTAAATTGCTTTTACAGGTTCTAGTTTTGTCTTTTAGAATAAAGTCTCAATCTAACGTTTTTCATTATTTACTATGGCCTTTTGATTTCCATTTTTAAGTGTACTCGAGTTCCCCAGCCATCTTCAGTACTGACTATTTTTGACTAACAGGAGCCTCCTATATTTTATGGGTCCATGGAATTGGGGCGACTTCCTCCATGATTACTACTCCCATAGTAACATGGCGCTGATGTTGTTAATTATCAGTGGCATGGAGAAGCAATCACACAGCGTTTCCAAATGTGTGAATAGTCTGATCTGATTCTTTTCTAGTTCCTTGCGGTTGAACCTTTGATACGTGGTCCACTAATGCTGATTCCCTAGGAGGGTTTACTTGGAGTAATAATGCTTTTCCCAAAGGGAATGACATAAAATTGAATATTGACAAGTATAGACCATTGAGAGAGATACAGACCAGCAGACTATAAGCAATGCATCATGCTTTTAAAACATTTTTTGACTGGAAAATAACTAGCGTTAAGCTCTGAGAGAGTACTCTTTAATCCATTTTCATTTCTTTTATCCCCCCAAGGGAGAAGAAATAAACCTCCTTCTTTTAAACATTTCACACATTCTTGACTGATGTTTAATAGTTTGAAACCTCCTGGACGATGTTGGAGAGAAACCACAATTGAAATCAAATCCTGACCCGATTTGATTTCAGTTTATACACATTCCCTAGTGATGATGAAGTGATGGAGAAGAATACGGGCTGTGGAATCCCCTGTTCCTTGCAGCTGTGCTTGGCGTGCCCGGCCCGCACAGCTCACAGTAGAGCATGCCCCCTCCATCTGGACACCTGACCCCATGTGGCTTCTGAGCTGCATCATTCCATGGACAGAATAAGTAGTAAGATGGCCGTACAGCGCAGTGGGATTTCCACGATAGCTCCTGGTAGCAGCTTTTCAATAGGAACTCCTACAAAGAACGACAAGCAATATGCCATGAGATTAAATTCCATTTCGGCGTCAGCACATAAAATATCACAGGAGTATTAATATTCAAGAAAGACAGCATCCCTGTCTGAGTGAATTTTTACCGAATAGGTAATATCTAATGGCCAAAAAGATCTAGTGTAAAGAGAGTCCCTCACCTTCCTTACATATAAAAATTCTCCTTGTCTTGAAAATACAAATGAAATTGGGCAATATCAAGTTCTGATCTTACAAACTGAGGGTCTGTAAGCTAAGAATTTAGATGTTACTTTAAATTAATTTTTGTCATTGCTGTGATCTTATGTCTTAATAATTATTTAACTCTTTCTTATATTACTTAACATTTCAGAAATGATTTATGCCTACCCTGAAAGAAATTGGGTTGGATAATTAAATTGTGATTATAAAGAACTCTACTATGATTAAGTCCTTCATACTTTGTACTAAATACGGCACCAAGGATTACTAGTGTTCACAAATCTCAAACTGCCACATCAGATGAGCAGCCCTCACTCTTTTCTCTTTCTCTGTCTTTACTCTGTAATATAAGGCACAAACTCTGTTTATCAAGAAGCAAAGTCTGTTTCAAATAATATTTTACCATAACTATCAAAATATTCTAAATTTTCATAGTAGTATTAACAAAGACAAAGACCATGTGGGTTTTTGGGGGGGTTGCT
Source organism: Ailuropoda melanoleuca (assembly GCF_002007445.2). Lineage (NCBI taxonomy): Eukaryota > Metazoa > Chordata > Mammalia > Carnivora > Ursidae > Ailuropoda > Ailuropoda melanoleuca. The sequence goes on along the minus strand of NC_048223.1, from coordinate 65,418,604 downwards.
TTTTAAAAATTTTTATATTGTGTTTATTTAAATTCTGAATAGGTAATACAGTCACATGGTTCTACCATCAAAATGCATGAAAAGACAAAGTGGAGGTCCTCCTTCCACCCCTGACCCCCATCTCCTAGTCCCCACCCATCTCCACCCAAGGGTGAAACAGGTACTGGGTTTCTATGAATCCTTTTCAGAAAGGAAAAGACCCTTTGATTAAACCAGTGCCTCCTTGGTCTTTCTGTGTTTTTAAATGTTTCCTTTGGTGGGGAGGTCAGGTCTTGATGAAGTCAGAAAATAGGTATGATAGAGCCCCTCTGTCCTTTGACCTTATAGCACATCTGTAATCTAACCAACAACATTCACAAAAATCAATATCAGATGTAAATTAGTGCAAATCTATCTCCCTTCCCTTAATGTTTTTATTTAGAGGAATGCTTCATGATGTACACCGGCTGCCTGTAGGAACCTGGGATGGATAAGAAAAGTTCATGGATGAAATGTCAGCCCTTACTTAAGTGGAATAACAGGAGGACTTTTATTTTCTTTTATTTGGCTGGATATTAGGCAGCATGCTTCGGTATGATCTATAACATTGTAGGTCTGCACATTTGCATGCTTTTGATAACACCACAATAAATGTTCGAGCAGAAGGTGTTGAAGATAATGGATGAGAGCAGGTATCAAAGAGCATACTTTCTCAGTCTTGAGCTGTTCTGCCTTTTGAAAATTGAGTCTATTGTTGCTACAGAAAAAAAAAATGTAAATTCGGCACCCATATGTTCCATTTTGGCCAGCTCTTTGTTTTGGAAATTTCCTAAGTTAGGAAATTAATTAAAAAAACAACAACAGTGGTGTACTTTTTTCTCTTAAGAGAAAAATAACATTCGTTCTGAAATCAGACCATTCTCCTAATCCAGATACTATTTTACAAAAAATCATTTCGGCTGTAGGTTGTCCAATGACAACACAATGAATTACTTGTGCCTTAAGCTGCTTTGTACGAGAGAGTAATGGTAATATTTTTTATTCAGTCTTTCCAAAGGATGTTTATAATTAATCCCTAGAACCATAACTAAATAGTGTATATGTGTTCTCATGCCATGTTGATCCTTTCTTGATAGATGAGATTTGTATTAATTGGTGTTATCGGGATTAAAACAACAGAAACTGACTTGAGCAAAAAAGGGGATTTATTGAAATTATGTAGAGAACACATAGAACAGAAAGCTAAAGAAGCTTTTTGGAAAGTAGATAGTTGGCGTGAGAGTAACCAGAAGCTACATGGTAAAGTTGCCCTTTGATATGGTCCTTACAGACCATTTCCAGGTGGAGAGAGGAGATTTGGCAGAAAACAGAATTGAGAAAGATAGAGAGTAGACCTGGAAGAGCAAACAGAAGATGTCCTGCACATATATTAACCCTGTGGTTGAAAAAGGGCAGGCTAATTTGTCTCAAAGATGGCCAAGACACACACTACTTACATTTCAGGGGAAGAGGTAGGTCCCCTAAAGAAAATTGAAGCAATATTGCCAAAAGGGGAAACAGATGCTTGGTGACCAAACCTAAAGCAAAACAAAGTAAACACACAAGCCTATAAATAGCCCCTATAAGGTGGAAATTTCCATTATGGAGGAAAAAACAACAGCACCAAACACATTTTATCAATATGAACAGCAGAAGTAAAATGAGACTATTTAACACCATTCAATATATATCAATATATCACACCATATATTGTGTGATCCCATTAGGAAATGTTCAGAACAGGCAAATCCATAGAGACAGAAGGCAGATGAGTGGTTGCCAGAGGCCACAGGGAGGGGTGGAAGGGAGTGAATACTAATGGTACAGAGCTCCTTTTTGCAATAATGAAATGTTCTGGAATTAGACAGTGGAGATGGTTACCCAAGTTTGTGAATATACTAAAACCCACTAAATTGTAACTTGAAATGGGTGAGTTTTATGGTATGTGAATTATATATCAATAAAAATTTATAAAAATGAGAAAGTATGAAAGAATGTGACCATTCCAAAAATGACCAGCTTTCAGGTAATGCAATAGAATGGCAAGCACTCAAAAAAAAAAAAAAAAAAAAAAGGAGAGAAGTGATTGTGGAAAACAGTGAATTACAGGCTCAATCTTGTTGTGATCCTCCTCTGCATATTATTTTTGAGTAATTCCAGTTCCACACAGTTCACTCTCTGCTGTTGTGAAAAGGGCATGTGGAATGATTTGAAAGTAGTGATTCTTGGGGCGCCGAGGTGGCTCAGTTGGTTGAGTGTCTGCCTTTGGCTCGGGTCATGATCCCAGGGTCCTGGGACTGAGCCCCATGTCAAGCCACTGGCTCAGCGGGGAGCCTGCTTCTCCCTCTCCTCCCCACTCATGCTCTCTCTCAAATAAATAGATAAAGTCTTAAAAAAAAAAAAAAAGTTGTGATTCTTAAAAATCACTCTTCAGAAGCTCCAGGTCTGTAAAAACAGCATCTTTTAAACCTCAGTACCTGGTTTTGGATTATCTTCCTGGGTCATGAAAGGTTTGGTTCTGGAAGGTAAACTCAGAAACAGTCTACATACATCAGGCCAGAAGCCAGATACTTGTAGGTAGACCAGTGTTCCTTAGGTAATTGTGAACTATGGCAAAACTCTGCCCTGAAGTTGAGAGAAAAACATGCATTTTCAAAATTTTTCCTGAGAACTTTATTCCTAAAATCTGAGCTTTCTGTCTAGAAATTTCAGCTGATGAAGAAAGACAAATGCCCAGTAGTTCACTGAGCTATCACAAAAATCTACCCTGGCTTTATCTTTCTCTTCTTCCTTAATATTTTCAATAGTTTTTTTTCTCTTTTGTTTTGGTTTTTAAAGGATATTTAACTCAACCAAGGATAAAATGATCTTCCATTTTGGTCAAATTAAGGAAATGAAAAAATAGTCAGCAGTCTAAGGGTAATCCTAAACTACCTGCCGTTTCCCTCATAGGTCTGGGCAGAGTGACAGAGATGAAACACGCCAGGTACATACACACACATATGTACACACACATTGTGTTGCAGTTATTCCGTGTTCCATGTTTGATGTTGATAAAACCTTTCATGACAGAACAGAATAACAATGAACTTCAGTGATGTTAGCAGTAGATAATTTAAAGGGAAGATGCTCGAATGCTGTGTCACAGTCTACTGCCTCTAATTTCGTGTCTCTAATTTTGAGCTTGGCAACTGGATAACCTAGCTTTTGACAATTATGTGTGTAAAATAGAGTAAGTAGAATAGAGGAACTCTCTGATGAATAAAGTATGGTAGATTTGTTACGTGACATCACTTTTATCACCTCAAGGATCTTTTTAACTTACTTTTAAGTTCTCAGCTAAAAGCTGAAAGAGTGATGTCGCCAGAGGCTGAATTATAGATAAGTAAGGCAATCCTATAGTAAATGATATTTATAATGGTGAACCTAAACCTTTTGAACCACGGAAGTTTGAGTAATATTTGGTACACTTTACTTAGAATATATTTAGTTTTATTCTTTCCAATTGTATAATGCATACAATAAAATTTCCAGAACATTCCGTTAAATAGAACTGTAAAAATTTATTCAAAGAAAATTTGCTATAGTTTGAAAAATATCTGTTTTCATGTATATGTTTTACAATAAGATTTAAAAATATTACATAGACAACATGAAAATATTTCATAGGTGTGAAATAAATTGTTCTAGAGAACAATCATACATATGCAACATTTTTTTTGAGATTTTTTTTATTTATTTGAGAGAGAAAGAGAGAGAAGCAGGGGGAGCTGCAGAGGGAGATGGAGAAGCAGGCTCCCCACTGAGCAGGGAGCCTGATGCGGGGCTCCATCCCAACCTGAGCTAAAGGCAGACGCTTAACCAACTGAGCCACCCAGGCGCCCCTGCAATATATTTTAATAAAAAGCTTAAGATGCAGGGTACACAGTCATGTATTTGAACCCAGGTTCTTTGGCAGTTGGGCACATTTCAGAGAAACATAACCACATACGTGTGTGTGTGTGTGTGTGTGTGTGTGTGTGTGTGTATTCTAAACATGAAAATACCACATCTTTGCAAAAAAAAATTCAAGGCAGGAAGCTTAACAAAACATAAACTACTAATTGAATTCTATTTGGAAATTGAAGTATATACCCTTTTGCATATTTGTGTTCTTTCCTTTGCTCCAACTCACCTCACCTTCAAATAAATTAATATAAATTCCTTCCAAATTAGGAACTATTTCAGACTCTTAACTTTATGTAAAAGTATTACACCTTTTATTTAAAATAGATAATTATTAGCGTGGGGGAAAACAACTCATTGGGACAATGACCAAATGTATTTTTCTTCATATCCTCATGTCATCTAGGAAAATTCTTTGCTCCTGGTAGGCACTTGAGAAGAGGCTGATGATTAAACAAAAGTACTTATTTATCTAGAGTAGATCTATTGGTGTGAGTTATACACTATTAACTATGAGCTACGCTCAAGTTATAAATTAACTATAATTTTGAATTACACTTATGAATTCTGCTTAAACTATCATGCTTAGGCTTTCTAAAAAATATGTAAAATTGCTACACAGAAGTATTTTCTGGAACATACATCAGTACTGTGGAAAACTACATTGGCACTTCAATAAAGCCACAGACAAACATTTTATTTCTTCTTTTGCAGAATGGTTTCACGCCATTGTATATGGCAGCCCAGGAAAACCACCTGGAGGTTGTCAAGTTTCTTCTTGACAATGGTGCAAGCCAGAGCCTAGCCACAGAGGTAAGACATGTTGGTTCTTCTGTGGGTAAGTTCACATTGTTTGTAGAGCATTTTTAAGCCTGGAGTCAAAAGACAGAGAATCTGTCCCACGAGAGTTTTAGTTACAGTCATATATTAATGTGAGGATTCTTCAATGTTTATGAAATACACTGGAAAATCTATTTTCAGTCTTTAAAGAATCTTCCATTGCATAGATACCCTTTCTGCTCTTAAAAGTCTGGCTCTACCTTATAGTTGAGCTATTTATTTCATATCTACATATTTGCTGTAGAACACTTATCCGTTTCTTATAATTTTGCCTCAAAGGTAACCACTGTTTTGAAACATGTTTGTAGTAAGACAAGTTTGAAATCTGTTTTTTCCAAATATGTTAGTATAATTAAAATGATTGAATTTATGTAGTTAACTAGATTTAATTCACTTTTCAACAAAACTATTTTATGTTTTTAAGTATTAGACAAACATGGTAGTGAAGAAATTTTTGCAGTCTTGAATAGAAGAGTTGTTTTAAAATAAGAAGCTATTTAAGTCATTGGGACTATCCTACGTAATACAGTTTATTCTTTAAACTAAACTGGATGGAAGAGTGTGCTCCCTTGTGAAGTGTATCACTAGAAATATATTGCTAATATTAAAAGATCAACATTTGAATATTCTCTATTTTTAACGAAATAATGAGCACAGATGCAGGGTTATCCCTGTCATAATACTGCTCCTCTTAAATTCTAACATGTTTTCCAAATGGCACAAGAAAGATCGCGATAGAGGAATTGTATATAACCTCACCCGGCTTTTGAGATCGTGTCTTCTGGGGAAACCACTAAATAAATGAAGAGGCAGTTCGCGCAAAAAGAAATACAGAAGACCATAAGTGTATGAAAATATCACATCCTCACTCATAGTCAAAGAAATATTAATTTATTAATCAGTTAAAAAATGAGATCCAGCCTTTCACCCAGGAGATGAGGAAAAGAACTTGAAGAGCAGAAGAAACGGGAACTTTCCTACAGTGTTGGTAAAGTTGATCGTTAGTTGCAACACCTTTGCAGACCATTTAGCAGTAACTGTCAGAAGTTAGTGTTTACGTTCCTTTTTACTTAGCAATTCTGCTTCTAAGAATTTACATTACAGATAGATGTATTAGAGGAGGGTACAAAAACAGCATACGAGGAGTGCATCAACAGAACTAGTATGAGAACTGGAACGAACCTAAGTATGCACCAGTAGGAAGCCTGTTTATAATAGTGCAGTACTCACACAATAAAATGCTCTTCAGCATTATCAAAAATGAGGCAAGACCATAGATACTGATAGAAGAAAATATCCAGTGTATTGTTCTCAGTCATTTATTCTGAGCAGTGGGAGGGAGGTTAACTTTTCACTTTACATCCTTCCACACTGTTGAAGATTTTTATCCTGAGGATGTATGGTTTTTATAATAATATTCTCAAGGGCAGGTAAGGAATAACTACTGGTTAATAAGAAAAGAACACACATTTGGTATTCATAGAGCAGTGCTTACTTGTTGGGTAAAAGAAAAATCCATTCCCATGTTTGGATGGAAATACAAAATAATATAAATACCCCAGTGAATGTGATTTCACAGTACTTTCTTGGCCTGTGAAGGAAAAGGTAGTATTCTTTTTAGACTGTGATGTACAGGTCGCTAAGTATCTCTCCTTTAGAAGCAAACATAAGTCCAACTTACTGCTAAGTCTTTGGCATGATAGTGGTTTTTACAACCTTTTCTGTATTAACTGTGTACTATCTTCCCTATATATATATCTTCTTTCTTTTACTAATTAAGGTTCTGAAGCATTAGGTAAAAACAAATATTAAGCACCTGTTATGTGCCGGATATTCCACAAGGCATGGAGGTTCTCATGGAGCTTCTGGCATGTTTCCTTTTGGCTTGTATTTTTCCTCTTTTTTTTTTTTTTTTTAAGATCTATTTATTTATTTTAGAGGGAGCACACAAGCAGGGGGAGGGGCGGAGGGAGAGAATCTCAGGCGGATTCCCCACTGAGCTCAGCATCTGATGCGAGGCTCGATCTCAGGATCCTGAGATCATGACCTGAGCCGAAATCAATTTGGCGGCTTAACTGACTGAGCCACCCAGGTGCCCCATGTATTTTTCTTTTAATAACTGCACAGAGAGAACCAAACAGTTGAAAATAGGTTTAGAACCCAAATCTGCAGCTGCTAATTTTAGCTATTGACACCTTAGAGCTGGTATCTTTGTCTCTTTAATCCACTCGTTGCGGGAAGCACATTCCTGTGGGTGCTGACGGTCTCTGTTGCAGTTTATTTTCTGGTACAAAGTAGTTTCCTTTATGTATAGGCCCTATGGGTTTAAAAGTTCATATAAGCAGAAAATATGGCCATTTATTTGATTCAGAACCAGAAGCGGGCTGTCGTTTTTACACCTTAGATTTTGTCCAGGTTTTAAAAGTGAGATGCCACGTTCACTCTTAATACACAATTTTCCTTTTACCATTCTATCCTTTAAAAAATGTATTTTTCTTTTATTTTGTAAAAGTAATAGATTACGTAAATGAAAAAGTATAGTGAAATCAAAAAGAAGAAAAAGCCACTGTTAATTTTCCCTAGAGATAACATTTTGTTTATTCATTAAGACCTTTTGGCATATGTACACAACACACAGATTTATCTTTATGAAAATGAGGTCATATATTTATACAGTTATGTAGATTACTTTTCTCATAACATTGAATTGCGTTCTAAATTTTATGCCCTTAAGTGTAAACCTGTGATATTCTTTTGGTAATGTCTTCGTTGTGTTCAGCCTTTCTTATACTTCTTAAGGCTGCTCTTATAGTTCTTAAGGCTGCAGGGAAAGTCCTTCTAGCCACATTAATGCCCATCCTTTCCCTCTTTTGGGTCTCCTTGGAAAAATTGAAAGGGGCAGATGGAACGTCAGGTGGATCTCAAAGCAGGAAGAGTAGACAGAATTTGTATATGTAGAGTGAGGAGGAGGACATTTCAGGGTGGGGCACATGGCATGAGTATAGAAACCAGGGTGGAAATAGTTTGCACACTACAGTTAATAAGGGGAGTGCAGGAAAGGATTAGTATGGGAAGAATCTGGGCAATATTGTCCCTTAGGTCTTTGGGGCCAATATTTTGCACATTATTTAAATATAAATACACTGATGTGCATTCAGTCAAAAAAGTGGTAGGAGCCATGGTCTGGTTTTCCAGCAAGGAAAAGAATGATGAAGGTGGTCTTTTGGAAAGACCAGCAAGACATTAGTGTGCAAGTCACTAGATTTTCTCTTTCTCCCGTACGAACACCCTTCCACTGGAGTAGCCCTCTATTTGTAGCACAAGGCTTACTGATATAAAATATCATGACCCAAATAAAATAAGTGACTAACTTGCCAGTTCTCTAATAAAAGTAATTTATAAATAATGTTCTTTTGAGTGCATGACGATAAAAGCATAAAAGAATTCAAATGTGAGCCAGTCTGAGGATTTTCTACTCCATGCTGTTTATTCCACTGTCAGCAGCCCCAGATCATCCACAAATTACTTAACCACAGTGAAATCCTTAACTGTCTTCTCTTTGTCAAGTCACAAGGCAATACAATGGGAAGGCTCAAAATGCACAGACCTGAGTGTATATCTCAATTTATTCTAGTCCTATTTTGCATGATCCCTGTGTCTTCTCCCTTCAGTGGTCAGAGAAGCCACGAGTATTTGATAAAGACCTTAAAACAGCAGTTACTGTGGTTCATTAGTTAACACATACAGACTGACCACCAGATATGGGCTAGGCAACAAGGCACAGTGAGGAAGCAGACAGGCCTCTCCCCCAGTTTTAAAATACCAGAGGACATTTTTATAGCTTATTTAAATAAGATCCTTTGAAAAATTTGCCTGGATTTAACCTGAAATACTGTTTTCACTGCAATTATTTTCTGGATATTGAAATTATGGTATCTTTTTTCCTCTTCTTGTAGTAATTTTACATGTTTTCACGTAATGTGAAATTAATGTATATAACTTTATAACAGAAAAAGCCCCCATAAACTTATTACAGATTTTTTGATTATTTTGCTTTGGTAAATATAAAATATTAAACATAAATATTTATAGACATATATATGTCTTTTCACACACCTGTCTACTTGAATATGGTAGTTTTAACAGCCCTAAACAAAAATCGGTCACTTGGTCACATTCTTGTTAATCGGACCAATCGTGACCCATCCATATATTTGCAGGATGGCTTCACACCCTTGGCGGTAGCTTTGCAACAAGGTCACGATCAAGTAGTTTCCCTCCTGCTAGAAAATGACACTAAAGGAAAAGTGCGTCTTCCGGCTCTTCACATCGCCGCCCGAAAAGACGACACGAAGGCCGCAGCCCTGCTACTGCAGAATGACAACAATGCAGACGTGGAGTCAAAGGTGAGGTGCCAAGGAGGGAAGCCAGTCGCGCGCGCTCCTGTGTCAGGCACCCACGCGCTGTAAGAACGCCTGGTCTCCCTTTTGGCAAGCTTACGCCCAACCCTGAACCTCACTGAGAGGAATAACAGTACGTGTCCAGGTCAGCCCATGGAAGGCACAGCCCCCTTAGCATTTCAAGCTAGGAGGTAACTGTGGATGCTGCCCGATGCATGCTCACAGGGAGGCCACGTCCAAGGTCAATTTATTTGCACCTGCTGGTTTCCTTCCTTTTCACTTATTATTTCGAACGTATCTAACACTTCAGCTCCAACACCAGGGTGGAAAATTGCAAAATGCTAACAACCATGTACACAAATAACCCTTTGGTTGGTATCTAAGACGAGAGGCAATGCACTGAGTATGGATGAGTTGTGGAGAGCATGCCGGCAGCCAGAGTCCCAGCCGAACGTTCCCATTGCCTTGACATGTATGACCTGAAAGTCTCTGTGAAGGAAATGTGGCATTTGGAACAGGCCATCGTGTAGCCCTTCATTCGGTCTAGCTTTCTTTCTGTGCCTCTTGTGCTCCCACCGTAGCTGCCATCCTCATTACTTAGCTGCCATGAGCTTGCTGCCGTCCATGTCACCGAGAGCGAACTAACCGTTCACTTTTTCCTCCTCTTTGCTTCCAAATGTGTTAACCTAGATGGTGGTGAATAGAACAACAGAGGTATATATACATATGCATATAATCTATATCTGCATCATCACTTTCCCATTACCTAGTGCTGCTGCCTCATTTCTTTCCCTCCTTCTTTGCATCGCCTCTGTAGGCTAGATACCTGCTTTATACCCCCGCCCCGAAAGTAGCATGTGCCAGAGAAGGTAGTAGTTTGATTACCAGGGCTTTCTGCAGCTGAGCCTGGTGTTGGAAAGGAAGACTGAGGAATCCTTGAGACTGAAGGATGTCGCAACAGAGCTGGGTGAGACGAAGAGTTTTGACGCTTTATCAGCTCTCCCCGAAGCTGCAGACAACCCTGTCATTCTGCTCGCCCAGGACTGACTCTTTAGAGTTCTGCATGACACTTGCCCTCAGTGGTGTCAGCAAAATGAAAGTTACCTCCGAATGGTACCAATATTCCCACCCTTCCCACAAGACTCAGTAAGATAGCTAGCATGGCTAAGAAGCTTGCTAACAATTTAGAAATGCATCTAGTTCCTCTAAGGTTTCACTCTTTGGGGACTAAGTGAATCGCTGCATGTTTTAGCATTTTTTTTAAGGAAGTAAAATGACCTTGGTATGACTACGCTAGAAAAAATGTTTTATCGAATAGACATTTGCTAATAAAGAGACCAGCTTGTGGATTCTGTCTAAAATGCAGTCACCCATTATACAAGACCAATTGTAGTCCTCTCCCCTCAAATTGCTTTTATCATTAAAATTGGCATTTACGCTATATTGAATCTATTAAACAAATTGAACTTCGACAAAGAGTTTCAATGGACAATTCTATCATTGATAATAAAGCAGTGGTACTAATCAAACCTTCTGTAAGCAATAGATTTTTCTTGTCATCCCTATTTTGATGTTTTGAAACGTTGGCTTCTGTATAGTTCTGCTACTGGATTACTGAAATTATTCAGTCTGCACCCTCAGTTCCTTCCTGGCTGTTCCTCTGCCTGTGAGTTTGGCGTTTATTTGAAACCCTATGAAAAATTGGCACTAATTGAAAGAAACCTAGTACAGAATGGAATGTGGACCTCAGCGTATTTTGCTTCCTCACTTGGATTTGGGCAGGGTTATGGCATTAACGTGGCAGACGAGGGGCCGGCAGGAATCAGCTGAATGTCTGCTCTGTTTTCTTTGCAGAGTGGTTTCACTCCGCTCCACATAGCTGCTCACTATGGAAATATCAACGTAGCTACGTTGCTGTTAAACCGAGCGGCTGCTGTGGACTTCACTGCGAGGGTAAGAACAGGGCGCTATGACCCGCCCTGAAAGCATGTGAAACCCTTCTGAGCCCTCCTTGCCCGGCATGAGGAGGGGTTTGGCACCGCTGACCTCTACAGGTCCTACCTACCCATCAGGAAAAGCTGTGATTTTCAGCTTCTCCTACTGCGTGTTCTTGCTTTTATAACAGGTGTGCCTGTTTCCTAACAGGAAAAATAAACCATGATCATGGGGGGGGGGTGCGTGGATACATATATACGTGAATATGCAGCAGATGTGATTCGAGGAATCAGGACTGCAAAGTACAGACCCTTCCCCAAGGAGAAATTTCTGAGACTGTTTTCTAACAGTCGGATGATACCAGTAGTGCTTTGGTTTACCAGGGTCTTGACCTTGCAGATGGGAATAGGGTGGAATATCTGGATGAGACCCAAACTTCAGAACCCAAAAAACAGAGACCGTCTTTTGCTTTCGTCGTCTGTCCCCTACAGACTTTCATAATGAGTAACAAGATTCCATACCCCGAGTAAAGTTCATGTTCCTGGAGAAAGGAATTACAGTATCACGTGTACCCCTGGGTAGCAACTCAGAGTAGTAGTGTTCTGAGTGCAAACACCAGTCTGGGTCCGGGCCTGATCCTGAGATACCTCGTCATCGGAAATAGAAAGGAAAGAGGAAGCAGGATAGAGGAGGAGCCCAAAAGTGTGGACTCAGGATTTAGACTCCTTGGGTTCCAGTTTTGGCTTTAAATTTTCCTGGTGTCCATCAATTTCCTCATTTATAAAACAAAATGGTGTGAATTATGAAATTTAATACTAATAAAATAATACCAGCACTGCCTTACTGGGCGACTGTGGGAATTAGAAGAGGGAGTGTACACAGAGCACTGGACACAGGGCCCGACACGTCGTCGGCAAGAAGAGCATCAGCACGGGGATTTCAAACATAGCATGTGGGGTGGTGTTTTTGCTAGAACCTTACTCGTGGGAGGAAAGTGGGATTAGATGAGACCAGAGAGAGGCCGTATACCAGTACCAGCTTCAGCAGTCGCCGTAGAAGTAATACCCTCTTTGAGGTCACTCCTCAGCTGCCAGGCTACGCATATTTATTTCATGTATTCAGATATCAAGAAAAGGGTTACTTACCCATGTTTTAGAGAAGAGGAAACCAAAGCTTAGCAACAAGAAGCACCTGGTCCAGGATCCCAGGGCCAGCAAATTAGGAAAGGCAGGATTTCAGCCCCAAAGCTCCTGACCACTCCAGCCGTCTTTCTCTCCTACGTGACTGTAGGTGTTCATTTCTCCCTCTCTTCTTAATAACTCACTAGTTCTATAAAAATTAATAAGAACTCAGATTGGACTCATATAAAAGCTGTTTCCTACCTTCTTGTCATCGGCTTGCTGAGAGCCTTTATGAGATTAAGTGACTCAGGAGTGCCCATCAGCTCGTCTCCCTGCAGAGCTGTGTTCTGACTGCGCAGAGCGTGTCCCTGGGGTCAGTGACATGGCTGACCGGAAGCCTGATTTGACATCTTGGAGGACAAAGTTCAGCACCTCTTTGACAGGGGCTCGCTCGTTAGTGCTAAAACTGAAGTTCTTGTCTTGAAGATGCATTCTTCTGGTTTTATTTCTGTAATTTACAGTATAATGAAAACCTCATTAAGTCACATCTTCTAATTAGGACATTTGGGAAATTGATGTCAGGGTCGTGTTTGAAGTTTGTCTTTGTGCCATTGTTCAGAAACTTCCTGAATGTCCTGAAAATAAGATTGGGGCAATGTTTAAGGGATTTAAGAGGACAAATTACAGTATTTTCAGACTCCTTCAAGCAATTCCAAACCATCCATTTACATTAAAACAATGAACGTGCTAATTACAAACACATGCTTATTTATCGATTAAAGATCAATGGAGCTCTCAGACCCACGTTGCCATTAACCTTGGCTGTGGTTTAAAATAATCACATTGTGTTTTTGTTTAAAATATGTTAAAATTGAGATTATTTACTGATTTACAAAAGCATTTTCTCCAGTCATCCCTAATTAATGAGCCCTACCAGCACTCGGAGCTGAAGGCTGTGGTTTAATTTGATTGTACTGCGTAGGAGGCCTGCGCAGTCGCTTACACCCTGACACTAGGCTCCCCTCTGCGGTTGGTGATTGATGACTTGCTTTGGGATGTCTGAGAAGAGCTAGTCTCATAGACAGCTTCAAGAAACCCGTTTTAGGTTACAAATCTCTAGCAATTCTATCACCTAGCAACCCAGCATCTACACTGTGGGACTGGGCCTGTCCCTGCCCACTTTCATTGGGCAATTTCTGCGTCCGTCGCAAGTCCCTCAGGGGTGTGGCCGAAACAGCAGCTGAGAGTAAGACGCCCCGGAACACAGATGGGAACAGATTTTACCTGGTCAGAACGCTAAAGGAAGGATCGTTAAGCCCTGCTTGCTAAGAGCTAGCTGTAAATCATAACCCTAACCCTGTGCCTCAGGACCCGGGTCTGAACGAGATATCGATTAGATGGTTAGAGGTAGATGAAAAAGCAACAGCAGCCCTTGTGTTAGGGTCTGTGATTTCTGCTTGCTGGCTGTGACGAATAGTTGGAGAAAGGCAGATACAGTCTCGTAGTCTCTGCGGGCTGAGGACATGACCTAGACGATGGCTACCTATAGGCAAAGAGAGCTGGGGAGTAGGAGCAAGGACAGCTCTTCTGGAATCATTTCCCGCATGCGGTAGATATGCGTTTCCCAAGCAGATCTGAGGCAGGCAGAAACGTGGTGTCGCTGAAGGGAGTACACAGCAGAACAGATTGCGTTCTGTGCCTCTCTGCGGGGCGAGCTAATTGATGCAGTAAGAAAGCATATCCCCGCCAGTGGCCAATATGGCCTCTGAGCTGCAATTCCGGCCACCGACTCAGAGCACGCTTGCCTGTTTACTCACCTTCCCTTGATTTTTGTGATGATGTCGGTTTTGATTTTTGCATTGTAATTTTGTAATGCGTATGGAAGATACCCCAAATATTTCCTTTTGGATTTTCCATGAAGACCTGGTCAGCCTCATGGGTCCACTGCAGGGAGTTAGCAGAGGGGCCGCTTCATGCTGCAGTGCAGCCTTAGCCTTATTCGTCCCGTGAGGTGAGTCAGCTGACATGGCATGGACCGCGTCAGAATGATGCGTGACCCCTGCGCTCTCAGCAGATCATTCGAGCTCTCTTGGGGAAGAGAGTGTAACTAAGCCACACCAGAGCTGCTACTGATTATCATTCCAGGAAGGAGCATTTTGCACTGGAGGAACTGAAGGCCAAGTTATTATGTGGATGCCTGCAAAGTTCCTTTATTGACTGAGATAGATTAATACTTTGCTGGCGCAGAGTTTTTCTCATCAACTATAATGGACCACCCAACTTAATCTTCACTCGTGTCATTGACTTTTCTCCTGTAAATGATTATCCAGCTCCCCATTTGGGGAGGATAATTGAATAAAATATCCTTATATCAGTCCTGCCATTTAGTACATTCTGGTTTTCATCTCTGGGAGGAACTAGGGATGTACGTGTTCGAGTGTTGTAGCTCGTGTGTTTCCAGAAGGATTTCAGGTTTGCAGATTAAATGTATACAGATTAAGACATCTAAGGATGAAACAGAAAAAGCAAGTGTTACCAAGCAGCTGGAATGAACCAGTAAATACAACTGGAGGGTAAATGTAGGCTTTAAGTTCTTGGATATAAGTGGTAGAAGGGGAAGCATGGGTGATAGAGTTTTTGTTTTTTGACAAAGGAAGTCTTATAGTTATAGAGATCATTTTTTGTGTATGTGAAATAACTCAAATAGATTTTTATCATGTCACTTCTTCTACTAAGAAGAGTGAGTTTCATAATTGACAATACTGTTAATGACTATATTTCAAAAGGCTCAATTCCAACTGCCCCGTCCTGCCTGTCTGTGAAGGCACCTGGCCCAGAGGGGCTGAGGGACTGTGGCCCAGGTACTTAGCTTGATGGTGTTCTAACTGTATGTGATAGAACTGGCATGTGTGTCACAAATCACTGACTGGTTCACGTGCCCATTGGACTGCCTTTCTCAGATAACAAATGTTTTGAACAAGATTTTGGCAGGTCCCGGGCCATATTCGGAACTCAATTAAGTCATACAAAAAGTTACTTTATTTTAGGTAGGCGAACCCTAGACCTGTTGGTGGAAAAATAAAAGTATCAGACTTAAACTCTGCTCACATAAGAGGTCAACATATTCAGTATGTGCAGGAGCAAAGCCATGCCCTTGGATAAACGTTATCTGGAGATTTCCTTTCTCAGTCAAATTCAGTCTAGCAAACGTAAAGAGAGCTTCTAATATGGGCTAGATCTGGAGATGCAGGCTTGAGTAACCTACTGCCCTTGTTCTGCTGATTTGTTTATGTTCCAAAGTGCTAAACCGTTCAACATAGTCTCTCTCTTAATTCCCCAAGGCACAACTGAGTCTAGGCTATAATACCAAACATGACTTTTCTAAAAACGTAGAGACTGATGAAGGGGGTTTGGATCAGAGAAGCAAAGCTGAGGGACTGCTTCTAGACAACACTGCCCCCAAAGTCCATAGGCTATGACCCATTCCCCAGGGTACCTCTGGGGACCACGCTCCTGAACCCCCAGAGGCAGAGTCTTATCTTGCTTCCTACCAGTGGAAAGCTCTCTTACTATGTCTCTCTCAGCTGGATTCCAAGACCTTAACCTAGTCTCTGGGCCCAGTGACAGGGATAACTGTGTTTTCTCTACACCTGGGCCATCTTAGTTCAGTAGCCACCGTCTAATGGAAAGTAGCTTTATTTAAATTAAATTCAGAATTCTATTTCTCATTCTCAATAACCATGTTTCGAGTGCTCAATAGCCACCTGTAGCTAGTGGCTGCGTATTAACACGGAATACCTAACATTTCCATCAGCACAGAAAGTTCTTTAGAACAAAGCCGAGACACCATTAGTCTCAGGTCTTTCTTCCCATCAACATAATTATCTCCAAATGTAACTCCTTCCTCCAAGAAAAATGATCCCTTAAATAGTTATGCAGAGCAATTTTACTCCTGATGGACTTGCCCTTTCTTGCTCCAAAGGAATATTTTGTCTTTCTCCTTATGTAGCTAGAAATCACCACCGTCGCCACCACCAAAAATAAAACTGAAATGTTTTTGCAAAAGACAAATAGAAATTACTAGAAGCTTGAAAGTAGTGATTTCTCCCCAACCCATGCTATGTGAAGGTCCGAAGTATTAGAAATGAGATAAATCTCAAGAGAGGTCTCCAGCGGCCAGAGATTTTGCCACATCAGGATTACCTCACTTCTGAGAACCTCAGTTTTTTAATCTGTGTGAAGGCTGCTTGCATCCTGTCCCTCCAAGATGCTTTCTCTGACCCCCCTGAAGTAAGCTGCTACCCCGTCACATCTCTAGGTGTTCTCGCCACACTCTGACTCGCTCTCTCACAGTAGACACTGTGTGTTCTTTCGTGTGTATAGTATTGAGTGTCTGGCACACTCCACTGCTTAGCTAAGCCTCTTGAGAGCTCAGGTGCCCCATTCACCCTCCCTGCTGAGCTCTCATCTGGAACATGTTCCTCACCTGGTAAACCTCTTCCCCAGCACTCCCCATGTGCTGAGCGTGTGATCATCCCTTCTGCGTGAAATTCAGCTTTTCCATCTTCCAGCAAAGGACTCAGCAACATACTTGCCATGTAGATTTTTCCTAGGAGAGGTAGGCATTTTATTTCAGAGAATCATTCCTCGGTTGTTGTACTATCAGAAGACAGGACTCCCCCCCCCCTTTTCTTTTCTGCATGACAGCCCTTTATCTGCCTTTGATGACGTGGCACTTGGACATACAGCTGCATCCCATTCAGCCAAGGGCAACAATGTGAAAGCATGTGGGACCCTGCCTGTTGCAGAATAAAGGCTTAGTAGATGTTCATTTTCTCCCTTTCTTCTGTCGGTGAAATTTATAGTAATAATGATTTATTAAAATAGTTACAGTTTATTGAGTATTTACTAAGTTCTGGCTTCCTTGTTAAGCATTTGGCATGTACTGTCTCAACAGTCCTATGCGGGCCGAAGTAGGGGTGGAATGAAATGCAGCTCCCACATCCTTGCACTTGCAAGACTTTGAATTCCTCTAAGGCAGACCTGTGTATTGGTACCCATTTTGCAATCCCGCGGGGATAGTCCAGCACTTAGCCCTGGGAAGGACTCAAAATATATTTACTGAATTCGAGAGTCAATGAACCAGTAACTTGCAGGCGCCCGTGTCCCCTGCTCCTGGGCAGCCAGCCCCTGTATAAACGCACTTTCCTTAAGCCATGATCCTCTCCCTAGTCTCCAAATTTCAAACGGAAACCTCGCCTGGTGGTAGGGAATGCTTCCCAAACTGACATCAGCACATGAAGGAAGATGGGAAATCCATAGGATTCTAATACTGGGATTTTAAGCAAATGCACCAAACCCACAGATTGAACGTCAGGTGCCACGGGACAGGTTTATTTGAGCCCCAGAAAGATCTGTGATTCGACAATGTAGGTGACCTTGGAAGACAAGAAGCCTGGAACAAAGGGCCAGTCACCCGAGGCTGTTACCAAACTTTGTTCAGTTAAGGGTGTTTCATTAAGCAGGGCCTCAGGTTCTGGACCATCAAGTCCCGATCAAGGCCACCACCAGATGGTGCTAGGAAAGACATCAGCTACTCCTCCATGGGGAAAGGTGCCCCTCGTGTCAGCAAGAGTGTGGCTCTCGTAATGGTTTTGTAAGGCTGCAGCTCTCCCAAGAGACTCTGCTTTGGTTTGGGTGGAGGCGCCGATGAAATATATTCTTAATATATTTTCCCTGCACTATACAATTTGTTTTTAAAATAAAATACAATAAAGCAAATGAAAGAAAAGAAATACCACCCTTAACCGTCCTATTAACTTTTTTAACATTAAATGTCTTTCTCTACGAAGACCGGAGACACACACACATACACATTCATTTCTATTGATATGTATTTTCAAAGATAGAGCAAATTAGGTTTATTTTCTAGTACAGGCTCCACAGCATTAAAGACCAAGACTTTTTAAAAACCACGTTTGGAATGAAAATGTGGGAAATCTCATGAAAATGAGATGTGGGAACATTAGCAAAGGAATGTGAGTTACCGGCTACTGCATTGGCCATGATATTGTTGCCATGGTGACATTAACACATCAGGAAGAACAAAACCAGTCAACCAAGGGCAGAGTGGTGGGAGAGACAGCTCTTACAGAGAGCTGCTCTCAGCATGCTATGCAGTCTCCTTCCTGCCTTTTTCATTTCATTTCCTGAATGCCGCATCAAAAGAGAACTGCCTTTATAATTTTTTCTAATTTTTAAACATTTTATTTTTAAGTAATCTCTACACACCACATGGAACTTGAACTTACAACCCCGAGATCAAGAGTTGCATGCTCTTTCAACTGAGCCAGCCAGGCGCCCCCCCCCTAAAATTTTTTAAAGGAACATTTTTCTCTTAAATCATTAGTACACCGGAACTTGCTGACCTCTTGCTGTGTGATATAGGGTCTGTGTTGTCTTCTTCTGACGAGGTGACGTTTCTAGGTTGTAGGAGTCCTTAGGTTTGTGTGGGACCCCTGGCTCTCTTTCTGCTGCACCATCTGTCACTGATATGGTCCAGGGCAAGTCTCATCACGGGGCCTGCAGCTTTCCTAATACCCGGATGAGAGGGGCAGCAGTCAATCACAAGCCTTTCCCCTCTGCCTGACCACCTTGTGTGACAGTGGTGGCAGCCACCTTCACCTTCCCTAACCCCCTCATGACGGGTATTGGATGGCATCGCAGTAGACATCCCAGTCATCCTGCTGGAGCCCCACACTGGCGCTGAGGCTTACTTTGTGTGCCCTTGGACAAGTCAGTTACCCTTCAGCTTTGTCATCCATAAAATGGGTCCAATAATAGTACCTCAGGCGTAATGTCGTTGTGACTGAATGAGACAGTCCCCATTAATCGCTTAGCACAGGGCTTGACCCACAGCACATGGGCAAGGGCCCCAGCCGTGCTTGTGGTGAAGGTGGTATTACTGCTTGCCTCAGGGAGGAGACCCGTCACCCAAGACACAGTCCCCTGTAGAGCGTGACATATGTCAGTCAAGCAAGTGCATCATGGCAGCTCTCTGGAGGGCTTTTAGAGAGAGTGGGAAATGTTGCTTCCCAGAATGTTAGATTTACACTGTTGCACTGCTTTTTATCAGCACGAGAAGGTCGGCGGTTAAGAAACGATCACTGTGACATTGTTTGAGACAGTAAGACTTCTTCTAATTAAATCACGGACATTGGAAGGTGCATGTTTCTCTTTGTTTCACTTTTCCTCTTTGGACACGTGCCCTGCTTCCTGCAGTACCGCTGCTCTAGAATTGTGGCTCGGAGAACAGTTTTAAATGACCCGAATAAATCCTATTTTGAAATTCCATGAAATAAAGTTCTATTAAGGTAGGAGTTGGCAGAGCTCACTTTATTCATTTGCACTTTAAGAGAGAACTATTCATCAGCTGTAGAATGTTCATTTCCTCCAGTGAGTGCCAACGGTGGCAAAGGGGCCCTGTGCCCCTCTGCTGAATGTTCAGAGCACTGTCCACACTGTCATCAGATAGCGCGTTTGGAGCAGCGCAGACGTGCCCTCGTCAGCTCCTGAGTCCTGCACATTCTTCCGTGCCAAAATCTTTCCCTTCTTCCTCCGGTGGTTTGAAGAATGTGCAGGAAGGGTGAAGGGGCACCTAGCGGGAAGAGATTAGGACTGGGCAGAACCAAAAGGTTGCCAAGGGTGACCTGGAGAAACATGAACAGTCACTTACTGGCTATCTCCCAAGTCAGTGCAGGAGGCTCCAGGAGACAAGTTCAGGCAGGAGATGAGAAGGGGCTAGCCTAGTTGGGGGAAAAAAAAAATTGAAGAGTAAGTTGTGCTGGAGACATAGGGATTAGAATCAAGTCCAAGAAATGGAGACTGAGCCCATTTGCCAATGTGAAATGAGACTGGAAACAGACAAATATTGCTGACTGGAATCACCAGACTGTTCATGAGCTCTCTAGAACTCATTTGTCTTCTAGTTACCTGTTTGTGCCTTTAAGCAACATCTCCCCAGTTCCCAGCCCGCCAACCCCTGGTACCCACCATTCCAATGTGTGTCTACAGGTCATTGCAGGCCTTTCACTGGAGAAGTGGGATGGTGGCAGTGGTGTTTAAGATGGATTATGACTTACATAATGAGGGGAAATGAGGATCCTTGGCTGGGAGCTGTGGCAGGCTCCGGTCACATGGGATGCTCAAGGAGAAGCTTGTCCCAGCCCTGGTGTGATGCGCCTTCCTCAGACGGCTTCTCTAGAGCTACATCCACAGTTTCTCAGTAGCAGGGGGCGGGGGGGTCATCATTCTCCACAGAGGATTTGGAAATTTGCAGAAGCATTTTTGGTTGTCATCGTGGCTGGCATGTAATGGGACCAGGACCAGGATATCTAAGCCTCCTTCGATGTGTGGGACAGACCCATGCAAATAACAGTCTCCCAATCAAGGTGCCAACAGTGCCCCCTGAGAATGCTGGATCGAACATCTCTTTATAGCTAAGGTGGGAGGTGGAATAGCTCAGGATGGAGAAAAGGGGCCCTGAAGTTCGTCCTCAGAGCACTGAGTTTCCCCAGTGATGGACCCCTATGGCTCAATGGGCCAGAAGACCCGAAGATTCCTTTCAGCTCTTATTACAAAGTTTCAAATATGAGGTGGGCAAAACTTACACAGAGTTCGAACTAATTCCAGTAACAGCTCCATTTGTTACTAGGTATGAGGTACTATAATAAGTTTCCTATACGTTATTTCATTTATTCCTCTCAGGAATCCTGTGAGGTGCGGGTATGATTATACAAGGAAGCAAGAAGTTGTATCACTTGTGCAAAGCCACATAGCTTTAAGGTGGTGGAGTTGGGGCTAAGAAACAGTAAAGTGAATAAAGTAATATCAGACAAAAAAATAAACTACACTCAGACCGTGTTGTTCATAATATTCGAACATTGGAGGCAATGTGTCCTGGGCTTCGTACTGAACAAAGGATCATCACAGGAAAACCAGATCTGATGGCAGCCTCTTTTGCACCAACTGGTGATTCGTTCTCTTCCTGTGCCAGGGTTGCAACGTGAATTAAATGCCTTTTTAAAAGGGATTTTAAAGGACATTTTTTAAAAAAATTACTAGGAAATTCTGTTACACATTTAAGAACAGTTAAACTAACAGATTAGCAAACCTAAAAACTTGAACAAATGATCAAATTCATTCTAAAATATAGTGCATTTTCATCCACCCCTCATGTTTTATTATCTTTATCACTTCTGCATTTTTGAATCCCTAAATATCATGGTTTGAGATGGACTCTTGAAACATAGAAACTTAGAAACATAATGGCTTTATGACAAAAAGATATAATATCCATTTTCTGGTAAGAAGAAATATAAGGCCAGCTTGTCTCTACAAGGAATGAGTTCCTCTGAGTTTGAAAATTAAAAGCCACCTTTCATAGGCTCCAAATCAGAGCCTGGCAGCCAGTTTCCCCAGCTGGCCAGCAGCCCCCCATTCCCTTAAATTCGGATTCAGTACCTTTGGGGCAGGACTTTGCAATCTGTGTTTTTAACAAGGGCCTTGAGTGATTCTTCTGATCAGACACAATTAGAAAACACTCTCTGAGGCCATGCTATGAAAATCTTTATATAAATTGTCCCAAGTTGAGCCAGAGGAGTCTTTTTTTTTTTTTTAAGATTTATCATTTATTTGAAAGAGAGAGTGTGAGGAGGAGGGACAGAGGAGAGGGAGAGGGAGAAACTCAAGCAGACTCTGGCACGGAGCGTGGAGCCCAGCGTGGGGCTCAATCTCATGACCTGAGCTGAAACCAAGAGTCGAATGCTTTACTGACTATACCACCCAGGTGCCCCCAGTCATAGAAGTCTTAATAACTCATTGGCTTATGACAACTAACTTCATAACTCCTTAATAATGTAACCTTGAATTTACATCATATATGCAGTTTACAGAACACCATGTATAGTGCATCATTTGAGACCACAGAATGGACAGTTTTACAGACGAGCAAACTGAGATCCCAAGAAGTCATTTGTCCCAGATCCTACTGAGAGTAAAACAGAGTAACAGGGATTTAGGTCCAGACCTTCTACCCCATTCTATTATGCCCCATGCATGACCATCAGTGGCACCCGCGGTGCCCAGATGGCAGCTGAGGGTGTGTGGTGTTGGCCGCTGAGTAGCTGAGGTCATCGTGGTCCCTGGAGGGGCAGTACCATCTCCTTAGGACAAGTGCACTGCACACAGAGAAGGCCATTTGCACCAGGACTACTTTCCCCCCCCCCCAAACCATTTTTCTTTAAAAACTTCAAAGACCTTGTTTTCATTTCTTAACATGTTTGAAACTTGAGCAAGGATTTAATTTATCCAAGCAAGGATCTGATTTGTCCAAAGACCAATTGAGGGCAGGATACTTGAGAAACTAACAATTTCAAGTTAACTCACATCTCAGAAGCCTGTAAGAATGATTTACTTTTTGGATGGGAAAGAAAATTATCTAACACAGAAAGGAATTTCATTCCAGATTTATCAGAAATGATATAGGAGTGTGGAAAATGTATCCTTGTAAAGCCCCTTAATATTTTTGTTTTTCACAACTTGGGATGGTGGAACATGAGAAAAAGGAGTGGGCTTTTTTATTAAATCAATAGCATTCATTAGAAACATAACAGGAAATCTAATATCGCTAGATTAACTCATTGTAAAGAATTACAAAATTTCAAAGCGACTTTCCTCAATGTATAGAAAGCAGCTGATTACTTTGTAATTGAATTTTTGATACCCTGTTCAGTTCAATTACTATATGCTTCTCTACTCAGATATTTCAAACAGAGCAGGGTACTTTTGAATGAGCACTAATAGTGACACCTTTAAAGAAACCCAAAAGCCATGAGTTCTTATTTAAAATGACAGAGCTGGAGTAGCTACTCTTTTAGACTCTGCGTATTTTTATTAGCTTTGAGACACACTGTTTCCTTTTTGTTGGAAGCTGTATACCAGCAGCATTTTCAGTATGGAGACTGTGCTACTTGGATTCGGAACCAGAGCTGATGTTTGCCCAAGTTAAGAAAAGACTATCTGGAAAGGGCAAGCAGAGCTTTTAGAATCAGACAATTGAGGTTAATCCTGGCTCTGGCATTTTCTAGCCATGTGACCTGAGGCCCCTTCCAGCTTCACCTTGCTCACCTGTGAATTTTGAGCTAACAGCATCTATTTTATGGATTATTATGGATTGTTATGGAGATTAAATGAGATCTATCTCATAGAACCAGCAAATAAGAGCCTAATAATGTATAGCTTTTTTGTTAGTTTTAATTACATTTGTTCTGCAAAATGAAGAGTTGCTTGGTCTAAATCAAGAGGTGTTAATTTCTTTAGCAGAATTCTTTTTCCTAACAAATTCTTATATGATGAAAAGGAGTTCAGTGGATAAAAACTCATTGTTTATGGAATTATGGAAACTCTGAAATGTATCCTGAAAGATATATTTTAAAGGCACATATTGGGTGTGCCTGGGTGGCTCAGTCAGTAGAGTGACCCACTCTTGATTTCGGCTCAGGTCATGATCTCAGGGTTATGGGATTAAGCCCTGAGTCAGGCTGTGCCCTCAGTGGGGAGTCTGCTGGAGATTCTCTCCCTCTCCCTCTGCCTCTCCTTCCACTCACGCTCTCTCTAAAAATAAATCTTCAAACATATACACACACACATTGAACACCCATTAGGGTGACTATCCAAAAAATTTTTTTAAATTTAAAAAAAGAGAAAGAGAGAGAGGGAATAAGTGTTGGTGAGGATTTAGAGAAACTGGAACCCTTGTGCTGTTTGTGGGATGAATGTAAAAATGGTACAACCACTACGGAAAAGAGCTTGGAGGTTACTCAAAATGTGAAGTATGGAGTTACCATGTGATCCAGCAATTCCATTCCCGGGTCTGTCTACAAAAGAATTGAAAGGAGAGTCTTGACGATACACTTACACACCCATGTTTATAGAGGCATTGTTCTCGATATCCACAAGATGAAAGCGACTCAAGTGTCCATTAAAAGATAAATGAATAATCAAAATGCTAAGCAAAGGTTAAACAAAAAGAGATGGGGGGCTAGCAAGAGAACTGGTTGAGACTTATCTAAATTGTTGACGAGAGACCTGCTATTAATCCAAGTGAAAACTAACAGTATCGATGATAAACAGCCTCGTTTTATCCTTAAAAGAAAATAAATAAATTGCTTGAGGTTTTTAGAGCAGAACAGAGCCAAATATTCAGAGCCTGGTTTCACAGCAGACATCAAACATCCAGGCTTCTGCTGCTGCTCTTGGGGAGCCCAGCACCAGCCGGTGTCTAATCCAGTGGGATCTGGTTAGTCTCTGTGGGAAGGGAGTGAGGTGGGAGTGTCTGTGGCATCGGTATTTTCAGTGTCAGTCTCAGCCGGACCTTTGTGGACTTAATCGCCTTATCCAGGATGCACTGAAAGAGAAAAGTTGTGTAGGATAAGCCAGCAGTTAATAAAACTGGAGAAGAGAAAAAGACTTCACCTAAAAAGACCTAGTTCATTTCATTAAAGCTTCCTGAAATAGGAGGAAAACAGACTTTTACTAAGAATGGTAGTCATCTTAATAATGATTGCTATGGTATAAAGGAAGTTTGAGTTTATTTTTTATTTTTATTAATAGACCATTTAAGTTTGAATATTTTTTAAGAAAAATCCTACAATGTGTTAGACTGGGAAAGCTGGAGTATTATCTTATTTTCCATTATTTGAAATTCTCCTGGGCATATCCTTGAAATTTCAAATCCTTATCACTGAAAGAATTATTTGTTTGCATATATTTTATGGATTTCTTAAGCTATTAAAACATCAGGCATCCTCTTGAAAAGAAATGAGGTACTGATACACACTTCAACATGGATGAACCTTGAAAACGTTATGCTAAGTAAAGAAGACAGACACGGAAGGCTGTATGTTGTATGGTTCCATGTACGTGAACTGTCTAGAATAGGCAGATATGTAGAGACAAAGTCGAATAGTAATTGCCAGGGGCTGAGGGATGGACAGAAGAATGGGGAAATAACTGCTTAGTGCGATGGGGTTTCTTTGGGGGACGATGAGCTGTTCTAAATAGATACTGATGATATTTGCACAATTTTGTGAATATACTAAAAACCACTGAATCGTACACTATAAATGGCCAATTTTATCATATGTAAATTATATCTCAATAAGCCTGTTATAAAAATAAACTATCCGAGAAGACTTGCAGTGGGAAGCAATAAAAATCGACAGAAAAAGAACGTTTTTATACTCTCGAGGAAATGAAAGTGAAGAGGAATTCAATTCTATGTTTTTTCTACATTGTGTCAAAATCTATATAACTGTAAAATATCACTTACTGTACATATATTGTTTGGAGATTGGCACATATGGCTTTGTGGTAGAAGAAAAAACATTTTCCTCTACCCTCTTATGTTTACTTCCCGGGGTCTTGCAAATTAAACTAACAAAAGACTGATAAACAGGAGAAAGGCTTATGAAACATACGGAGGCCTTCATAGAAAAGAAGTGAAGACCCAGAGAGGCAGTTAGACCCCAGGGGCTTATGTACTATTTTAACAAAGGGTGATAAATTTGTGGAGAAGTGCAAAGACCAAGAAAGGGAATTTGGGCTTCCAGAGGTAGTAAATTTTGGAAAGGTGAATATATGGGTGGGGAAACTAATGGATGCTAAGTGTTCAGTTCTGTAGATCCCAGTTGTGCCTTCTCCATTGATGAGAGATTCGGAGGTATCTTAATCCTGGCTTGGGAGAGGGAGACACCTTCCCAAAGGGAAATCTGTGCTTTGCTTTTAGACAGAAAGCTCAAAACAGTCTTTATACCCAAGTGGCATTTTGTGGGGTGGCATACTCTGATCTCCTTCAGTCCTCCTATGAGAGGCTGTAAGACTTTTCAAAAGATAAATACCTATGAGGTGGACGATGATGCCAGTAGGTCTTAAATGTCTTCCCAGCGCTCACTCTGTGAACTTCCTTATTAGTCATTTTTCTGTTTCTACAGAAACAGAAACTAGTATATAAAGAGACTGGCAAGAGAACACATACAAATCTTGAAATGTGTGTTTTAAATGCAAGTCATTAACACGTCAAAAACTTCATTTTCAGATATCTCGTTTTGCCACTTTGACAAACTTTTAAAACCATAGTAATAACAAGTGTAAGAATTAGCAGAAGATGCCAAATTCCTCTCAATTTAGCATTTAATTATTTTAGAATTTGTATTCAATTAGGACCCTATCAAGGCACTAGACTAAAATAGTCATATTGTTTCATTTTTCATTATCCAAAAGACTCGCGTGTGATCACACCTACTCTTCTATTCAGTGATAACTTCCCAGATGTCTTTAAAGAAAGGGAGAGAGAGGAGAGGGCACAGGGGATCATAAGTCAACTGCCCTTTATATATTTAAATGGAACGACAAGTCTGTCATTTATCACAAGTAAGGTAGGAAGTGGCCCTGATTTCCCTCTAGGAAGTTGCAGAAAAAAACGGGCCTTGGTGACAATTTCATAAAGGGCCTTGGCTACCACCCCAACTGGGTTTTTCAGAAACAGCTGAGAAGAAAGAAATAAGCCAGCGATTCCACTATTTCCCAAGAGAGCGAGTTGTTCTTCCAAGTCCCTGGTAGAAAGGATGGTTTTGCACACATAGAAAGGATCCTTGCACACTAAGGATGGTTTGTATCACATTTGTCACAGATACCATGTTCTATCAGCCACCGCTCTGCCCCTTCTTCCCTTCCTCTCCACCACGACTCACCCCAGCACACCGCTTCTGAGCTTCTCAATGAGCTAACACTTGTATCATGTTTACTAAATGCCAGGAAACATTCTTAAGACTATCCTTGTTAACTCATTTAATCCTTATGACGGGTGTATAATATGGATACTATTATTGGCCTCATTTTACAGATAAGAAGTCTGGGGTACAAAGAAATTAAATAAACTCCCCTAAGGTTAGGCAGCTAGTCTAGGGCAGCCTGGGATTTGAAGCTAAGCAGTCTGGCTCTTGAGTGCTTCTCTAGAAGCACTTAACTATTAGCTCTTAACTATTAGCTCTTAACTATTGTAGTATTTGACCGCACTGCACTCTGTATCTGCTTGCGCAGGAATGCTCTAATAGTCAGAATTGGTTGTGTATTTGTACTGTTAAGAAGTTCAGGGACAGCATGGTCTGGTCTAGTGAAGAAAGCATAAACTTTGGGGCAGACAAATAACGGCAGCTTTGTGACTTTTGGCAGGCTATTTTGATTTTTTGCCCTAGTTTCCTCATCTGTAAAATAAAGTAAAAATTAGAGAGTACCTGTTTCTAGAGTTGGTGTGTGGGCTGAATGAGATAAGTAATACAGACTAGTTGTGAGTATATGATGGAATATACGGAATCTGTAGGAGTCCCGGGAGAGCTTACCTTGTTCTGGGTGACGTTGCTTCTCTTTTCCCTAAAAGCGGAAGGCAAAGCCTGTTCTTCGGAATGGAGATTTTTACTCCCTCACTTCGGTGGCTGCTGTCTTCAAGAAGGGTAGGCTGTAGGTGAAAAGTCTTCCTGAAAAATCAAGATAGAAGAAGATCAGTGTAGAGGAACATGAATGGCTTAAGAGAAAAGGCTAGCAGTCACACCGTGGTGAGACACAGATCCACACGTGAGAGGATACAGTCGTGATGCACGTTGCTTTGTTAAGTACCTGATTAGGTTCTTGGCTCAGAAATCTGAGAGAATTAAACCTGCTGAGTACTGTAATTTTCTTCAGTTAAACTCTGAATATTTACCCAAATCCTGTTAATGTTTTCATAAATATTTTTATAGCCAATTTCCTTTGTTTGTTTTTATAAAACATGTGTATATATGTGATGTGATTGCTTTTTTGTTTTTATCCACCATCTTCCATAAAGGGTTGAGGAGAAGTAAATGCCAGAAAAAGGAAGGCACTAGCAAATCAGATTTACTCTTTTTTTTTTAGAGCGAATAATTATTACATTGACTAGTTTAATGGAAAATTTCAATGAAATGAGATGCTATTGTGCTGGAGATGAAAATAGTGATTTTTTAAAAAGATTTTTATTTATTTATTTGACACGAAGAGAGGGAGAGGGAGAGAGAGTGAGCGCAAGCAGGGGGAAGGGGCAGAAGGACAGGGAGAAGCAGATTCCCTGCTGAGCAGGGATTCCCAGGACCCTGGGATCATGGCTTGAGCTGAAGGCAGCCACTTAACTGACAGAGGCACCCAGGTGCCCCAAAAATAGTGATTTTTAAATAAGCCCAAAGAACTCAGTGAGTTGGAAAGGGCAGTGTCTGGGGATCGGGAAACCCAGGGGTCGTGGCTGAGCCTCCAGCTCTGTGACTGCCAGCAACCACTTAACTTCCCTGCCTCCTCCTTATCTATAAAATAGGTGATTAGACCGAATCAGACATACTCATCAATTAACAAAATTTTCCCAAAATGCTAATGTATTCTACTACATTGAATGTTGCATCTTTGGCATAAGAAAAAAAAATCCGTTAATAAGCTACTTTAGAAAATTAGAGTAACGTTTACTCTTGTTTGCACAAAATTCAGGTCAGCTTCAAAACTCTAAGTTGAATATGTTTTTATCGAAGTTTTAATGCAAGTTTCTTCTTAGAAAGAACAGATAGACCTTTAACTTTAGCCATACATAATTTTTTACGTTAGTAATAAATATTGATCTCCAGGATACCTCTGAGCTTAACAGGTTCCATCAAAGTTCAAATGTAAGGCAAGTTGATGGGTAGGTAAAACCTCTCCGTGGCTATCAGAGTGGGGAATGCAAGTGGCAGGAGCCAAGACAGAGATAGAGATGACGGGCTGCAAATTAGGTAATAATAAACAAGAAATACAACCATTTTTCACTGTACGTTGTACATATGCACGTAGTAGAAATTATTTAGGAAAGCATGAAAAAGCAAAAGATCATCCATCATCTCAGTACCGAGAGATAGATAATTAACATTAGGGTCCATAGTTCGACAGCTTTTGTAGAATGTACGTCTACATATACTTACACCGAAATGCGAGAGCAGATTTTTACTTAATAATATATGTTTTGTATGTTGTTAATTTATCACAATCTCCCTTCGAAGTTATGTCACTTTACACCTCGTGTGAGAGCTGACAACAGGGTCATTCTCACTCTTCCATCTATGTGTGGGTGGTGTGCATTTTACTTTTGCATATGTCGTAAAGCCCCCAGTTCATTGTTACTGTTTGTGCTTTAGATAATTATCGCTTATGTTTGCCTCCATTTTTGCCATTTCTGTGTTTCTCTGTGTGGGTCTCAGCTTCTGACTGGTATCAGATTCTCACTGCCTGAAGAACTTCCTTTACTGTTTTTTGTATTACAGGTCTGATGGTGATGGCGTCTCCCAGTTTCCATTTATCTTAAAGAGTCTTTATTTCTCCTCAATTTTTTATTTTTTTTTATTTTTTTTTTAAAGATTTTATTTATTTATTTGACAGAGATATAGACAGCCAACGAGAGAGGGAACAGAGCAGAGGAGAGGGAGAGGAAGAAGCAGGCTCCCAGCCGAGGAGCCCGATGTGGGACTCGATCCCGCAACGCCGGGATCATGCCCTGAGCCGAAGGCAGACGCTTAACGACTGCGCTACCCAGGCGCCCCTCTCCTCAATTTTTTAAAGATAGTTTCACTGTGTATAGAAGTCTCATCTGATGGGTGTTTCTTTTTCAGTATTTGAAGATGCTACTTTGTTGTCAGCATTGTGTAATTTCTAAGGCTGTCATTTTTGTCCTTGTTCTTTATATGAAATATGTCCTTTTCCCCCTCTGGTGACTTCATGATTTTTCCTTGATCTTTCATTTTCAGCAATTGGACTGATCAGTCTGTGACATTTGCTTGTTTATAGTTTATCTTGCTTGGTGTTCTCCGAACCTCTGGGATATGTGGTTTCATGAATTTCATTATTTTGAGATAATTCCTGAACATTGTCTCTCCGGGTATTTCTCCCACCCCATCTCCTCTCTTCTTATGCAACACCAGTCATTTGTTTTATACTATCCCCAAGCCCCTGGACCCTGTTCTTTCTTTTCCACTCTTTTTTTTTTCTTTGTGTTGGATCATTGATACTGACTTATCTTTAAGCCCACTGGTGCTTTTCTCAGCTGTGTGAAGTCTAGTGATGAACCCATCAAAGGAATTCTGTGTTTCTTATATTGTGGTTTTTCTTAATAAGGGTTTCTATTTGCCGGAGATCCCGTATTTTTGGTGAAATTCCCTAACTTTTGATGCCTGTAGCTCACTTGTTCCACTGGACACAATGCAAGAGAGACTGAGGTAAACACTGTCTTGGTCTGAAAATGGGCATACCTGTCTGTCAGGCCATCCGTGTGGAAGGCTGAGCCAGTGTAGTCGAGAGTTAGTGGAGTTCGTGTCTTGTTTGAGGGGACTTTGGCTCCCTCTAGAGGAGGGCTGCACTGCCTCGTGCTCGGGGTAGTGGGGGGTGGTCAGAGAGTGTTACGCGGTGTTGGGACGCCGTCCCCAGCAATCCCTGCACACGTGAAGCATGGAGGAGGTGTGTCGCTAAGCTCCTGTCTGACCTCAGCCGCTGACTGCCGTTGCTTGTTACTCTATACCGGGCTCGTGCTGGGACGGAGGGTTCTTCCATCGGCTCAGCTGCGGTCTTTGAGAGTGTGCCTCGGCCTCATGGCTGGCTTTTAACTTTCCCACCCTTTTGACTATGGCAGTCAACCTCTGCCTTGTATCTGTGGTTTTAGGTTTGAAGGCTTTTCATATATACTGCAGATTGCATCCCAGAAAGCATGGCTAAGTTTACCTTTCATGAGCAGCAAGTGAGGTTTCTCTTAAGCATGGATTTTCACCTCTGATGTCACTAGGCTCTTTTGCTATGCTGGGATTCCAAAATTTTGTTGCTCACGTATACAGTGGAAGTGTAGCAGTGGGTCTTGCGCGTAGTAGGGCATAAAACATGTTTATTGGTTAACTGATGAATCAGAATATAAATGTCCCATCGAGTGGTCCAGACGTACCACTTTCATTTTGATTTGTTCCTAAGTGACAGAAGCAGCCCTGACCAGATTCAGGAACACAGAAGTATGTACTTCATTCAGAAGCTCCGTTTGACAGAGAGGAAAAGCAGTAGTTGTTTCCCTAACTGAAAAATACCACTGCCCAAGGGTCTAGAAAACTGAATTCTTGTCCTGGTTCTGCTTCTAATTCTTTGTCTTTTAATATACAGATTACTGACCAGTTCTGTTCCCAGTTTATCTGTCAAATAGGATTAGTGATTTATTTCAATAGAGTGTGGTGAAGGTAAAATGAAATTACGTAAGTGTAAGCCCTTTACAACAATTTTTAAGTGCTATAGAAATATAAAGTATTCCTCTAGGGTCAGAGAGGTGTAGAAAAACGTGGGAGTTAGAATTTCAAGGCACCGTTTGACACCTAAGCATCACCGTATGCGAGCGCACATGAGTATGGAAGAGAGCAGAATTAGAGGTAGAGTCTTCCCCTCCCTAAAATTAGCCTCCTTGTAGTGGAGGTTCATTAAGTCCTTCTCCACCAGGCAAGGGCACAGTTTTAAAGGGAGATCACATGTAAGCCCTGACTCCCGCTGGGAAGGGATGAGATCTTTGCACCATCTCCCACTCTGGGCTCAGTCAGCTTCCTGCCACACCATGTTTCCTGCAGACCTAAGCTGCCCCTCCACCTGCTGTCTCAGGTCTAGAATCCACCCACTGGTGTGACCCGCACTTGCAGTCGGACAGTGGAGACAAGAAAGACAAAAAGTCATCAGGAATTTTGTGTCCTTCTGCCAGCTTTCATTCACACCAAAAATAGTCCACACCAAAGGGGACCAGAGCACAGGCAATGCTCAGCGTACAGCTCTACTTCTCGTTCGTAAACTGTTACACACACTTGAACCCCTCAGCCGTAGCCTGGTAGATCTAGAGCAGGGTCAGCAAACCACCGACCCCAGGCCAAATCTGGCCCACCACCTGTTTTTATAAATAAAGTTTTATTGGAACACAACCACTCCCATTTCTTTACGTATTTCATATGGCTGCTTTAGCACTACAATGGCAGAACTGAGTAATTGCAATAGAACTTGTATGGCCTGCAAAGCTGAAAATATTTGCCATCGGGCCCTATGCAGAAAAAGTTGGTCTGTCCCTGGTCCAGAGCAATGATACTCATCCTGTGTACTCCCCACCACCGTTCCTGAAGCAGGTTTGGTTTCCTGAGTTCTCTTTCTTCTTTCATTTAATGAATCAGTTGATACTTTGAAACCTAAGAATAATGAGGGCAAGAGTTGTTCAGATAGGAGAATATGATGCTAGGAGCATTATAGTTTATAATGTTTAGAAAAGTTTATAGAAAATACAAGCAAAAGAACATGTTCAGCGCTACTCCATGTGGATAAAAACAGCTAAATCTGGAAGTTAGAAAAATCTACACAATAAATTACTCAGTTTT
The DNA here is from genome assembly GCF_002007445.2 of Ailuropoda melanoleuca. NCBI lineage: Eukaryota > Metazoa > Chordata > Mammalia > Carnivora > Ursidae > Ailuropoda > Ailuropoda melanoleuca. The sequence goes on along the minus strand of NC_048223.1, from coordinate 65,385,829 downwards.
TTCAATAAATAAATAGTCATGGACAAAAGAAGGCAGAGTCAGGCACCTGTGGAGATGAAGAGGCTTAAGGGACATTTCAAACTAATGCCAGTGTGGCTCTTCTAATTTGAACCACTGCTGAGCTAACTGGACATAGTGGGAGAATTTGAATACCAATAGTGTCTTGGTGTTATGAAGGAATTATTTTTAGTTTATTAAATATGATAATGGTGTGGTGATTACTTGTTTAAAAAAAGCCTTATCTGTTAGATAGAGTTAAATTGCAGTATTTGTGGGTGAAATAATATGATACTTAGGATTTTCTTTTCCTTCTCTTAAACTTCTGCGCACAAAAAACCAAAATAGCAGGGAGCACAGAAGAAATAATATTGCCAAAAGTTTGGTATGTATTGAGCTGGAATGATGAGTACATGAAGCTCTTGCCTTTCTCTCAAACCTGTTTGAACATTTTCATCGTCGTGTTTTCTAAAAAACCTAAGTTGAGTCATGTTTTAATCTGAATCCTGGTTTTTGCCAGCTATTTGTACATCGGTAAAATGGACATTATAAGCCAAATTGTGGCATTGTGAGGATTATGAGAATTAAATGAGATAGTAAAGAATTCAGCACAGTGCCTGACAGACAGGAATGATCAATACCTGGGAGCTGTGACGTTGTATCTGCTAGCAAATGACAAAAACATAACCCCTTACGAGCCGAGATCACGCATCCTATAATTGACTTATGTGAATAACGGACGTTAAATCCATACTGTTGCTACACAGGAGTAAGGAGCCAAAATAGATGATGTTCTCACTGTATGCACACATTTCCCTGACAGTCTGGAAACAGTCATAGCGCCTGTAAGATGCATGGAAGAAAGACCTGTGCTGTTGAGGGGTCATGACTGGAATTTCAGGTTGTCATAACAAGATGTGTATTCCTCAGTGGGAATTTCAAAAACAGTTTTCTGTGGCGATGCTAATAAATGCCTGTGAACACATTTTAAAAGCCCCCCATGCATGCGCAGTCCTGTGACTTTGGTATTGACCAATTTCCCACTCGGAGTTGCTTTTGTCTGTCCTTGATACCTTGTGCTCAAATGAACCCAGAGATGACTCTGAGTGACATGATGCTTCTTTCAGAGTCTCCGCCGATGTCATCAGCCACTTAATCAGCCACTCATTAGCCAGTAGGCATTGCACAAGCTTGCAGGACAACACGTGGACTTAACGCTGTGGGATTTTAGAGCAAAAAAAAAAAAAAGCTGTCTCATCCCTCAGTCACCTCAGTCAAATGAAATAAAGTTGGACCCCATCCGACAGACTGTGTTCCTTAAAATTCATCCCTTTTGCGGGGGTGGGGGGGAGATCCCCTTAGTGAAATTACTGTCAGACATGTTGGGGGAAGTTGAGGAAGCGATGTTCTGGTTGATCTGAAGATACCAAAACTGCCCTTTTTCCTGTTCTTCTACAGAACGACATCACACCTTTACACGTTGCATCAAAAAGAGGAAATGCCAACATGGTAAAACTATTGCTTGACCGAGGAGCTAAAATCGATGCCAAAACGAGGGTAAGAGCACACTTTGTGTACATGCTTATGCTTCTGCTCAGGGAGTAAGAATTCTTCTGATACCTTCGCACTGGCTCAACCCTGGCTTTACTCTTACTTCATTTGTCATAGTCTGAGAAAATGACTGCTAAATTTATTTGTCCTACCATGGGATGCTGATCCATATTTATAAATCTGTGATACATGCTTAAATGGTATATGGCGTTAATTATAGAAACTAAGGCCTAAGGTGTAGAGTTTTAGTTGAGTTAGATTTTTTTATGAATTCAGTCACTGCTTGACACTACAGGCTGGGCTGTTGGTCAGTGTGATATTAAAGCTGACAGATATTCTGTTTATTTATTTTAAAGATTTTGTTTATTTGAGAGAGTGAGAGAGAGAGAGAGCACAAGCAGGGGGATCGGGCTCCCCCCTGAGCAGGGGCTCCATCCCAGAACCCTGGGATCCTGACCTGAGCTAAAGGCAGACACTTCCCTGACTGAGTCACCCCGGCGCCCGACAGTTACTCTGTTTCAAAACAAATCTGTCTACTTTTGCAACTGCTGCTGGGAATGTAAAATGGTGCAGCTACTATGGAAAACCGTATGGAGTTCCCTCAGAAAGCGAAAAATAGAACCACCCTACCATCTAGCAATTCCTCTACCAGCTATTTACCCAAAAGTATGGAAAGCAGTATCTTGAAGCACTCTTTGCCCACTCGTGTTCAATCGCAGCGTTATTGCACTAGCCAAGAGGTGGAAGCAGGCCCCGTGTCCATCGACAGATGAATGGATAGAGAAAATGTCATGTATACATGCAACAGAATAGCATGCTGCCTGAGAAGGATGGACTCCTGTCATATTCTACAACGTGAATGCAGCTTAAGGACATATCCTGCCTGAAAGAGGCCAGTCACCGAAGTGTAATACTATATGATTCCACTTCTGTGGGGTATCTAGAGTTATCAGAATCATAGAAACGGAAGCAGAATGGTACTTGCCTGCGGCTTTGGGAACAGAGAAATGGAGAGTGTTGTTTAACAGGGATAGAGTTTCAATTTTACAAGAGGAAAAATTTCTAGAGATGTTACATAACCGTGTGAATACAGCTAACATGACAGAAATGTATACTTAAAAATGGTTAAGGGAGTAAATTTTATATTGTGTGTTTTTTATGGCAATTTAGAAATTTTTAGAGAAACACAGGTCTGTTTGGCTAGGTGTTTGGCATGTTGCTTGATTCAGTGAAATGCACTGTGGGTAGGGGAAGGAACTGAGTCTCAGAAGCAAGTTCAAATCCCAGATGCTAACCGTAGCCAGTTGTCTTCAGTAGGCCATTTAATCTTCTCCGTGTCATTTCTCTATCTGAAATGAAAGAAAGTCAGTGGCCACCTTGAAGGGTTGTTGCAATGATCGAGTTAATGTTTGTAAAGTGTGCTGGCATAAAGTCAGCCAGAAATAAGTCCCAGTAGTTGCTGGTATAACTCAGAGGTCCAATTAGCACTAAACTTCTAACCAAGGGATTATCTAATGTTTTCAACATTTCATGTGTTTGTTCTAAGGTGTGAGCAAGAGAGGGTAACAAAGGCTAATAAGAAGATGATCTCACTATACACAGGCCCCTATCTAAGGGTCTTGGGTAGTTGGCAGTCCCCGCAGTCCTGGGCTTCCTCCCTGCAAGAATCCTGATCTCCGTGTTTCTAAAACCGGCCTGCTAACCTGAATTTGATTCCTGCAGCTCCTTGATTTACTACTATTTACTGTTCACTGCATTTATTCACTCAGCCCACACGGAGGCAGCCTGTAGGGGGGTAGACGGACCTGCACTCCGACCTGAAGACAGCCCTGCTGTACGTACTGAGCAGGAGATACAAGCTTCTTTTTTCTGATAACTATTGACCCTGAAAACTATGTCTGTACGTTAAAAGAAACAAGCTTTCTAGAGAGGAGGAGTGAAGAATGATGAAGTTTGCCCCCTAGAGGACTGTCTGACTGGGCAAGTAAATTGAACAGAGCTCTTTTTGAATCGGCTTTGCATTATTTAATAAGAAGCCATAACCAGATGCTAGAGCTGTTGCTTGAAATGGCAGAGGTCGTCCGCTAATACAGGCTATTTAGAGAGGTGGTAAGGAATGAAACAGAACCATGCTTATGCCCCTTGATTACCATGGAGGGCTGAAGGGTCATTTGTGAGTAGGGGGGATTTTTATGAAGAAAAATGAGGAAGCCTGGAGCCACGCAGGAGAGAGGAGCTTGAAGGGATATACCTGGATATCCAGCCAGGGTTTTAGTGGGTAAGTGGTTTAAAAATTACCTTACTTCTCACTTGATAAAATCATCCATCACAGGCAGAATTCCTTTTTGGTCACTTTGCATCATTTATCAAACACTTACTTGATATATGATACAGTGAGAGGAGAAAAGGGTATCTGGGGAACTCAGGCCCCAGGTTTATGGGGCATACAGTGGCACAGAGTTAAAACATAAAAACTCTTCTGGATGAAAGTATCAGAGATAAGGAATAGTGTCCTATGCAACTTTGCATACTATGCAAATTCAGGATGCAGCTTGGTTTCTCTGCCACTTTGCCTCCCTGTTCTGAAAGGCTATCTGATTTTGAATAAAATGCAGACTCCTTTTTCCCATCCATTCAGTTTTAACTGGGATCTTCTTTTCTCCTGTGCTATATGAATGGCGTGTGAACGTGAAGGAGACAGAAACAGAGAACAGAGAAGCCTGTCCTGCTTCTGTTGTCCCGCATGGAGTGGGGGTAGGGTGGGATGTCAGCTGGGCACAGACTGAATTCCTGGCAGATTGTATCGAAGAAAGCATAGTCCATACCCCAAATACATAAACTATTTTGTGTTCTTCTCATCAAAGCTTCCCTTCTCTCTGGCTGAAATGACTAAATACTGATTGGGTGTGTGGGTGAAAGGGAGGGAGCCAGCTAAAATGTCAGAAAGCCCTAGGGACAAGCCTAAAAACAGAAAACAAAATTGTTCATAAATACAGTTTGTAACTACTCAATCCAGTAGCTCTTGGGAAAATAAGTATTGTTATCGGCCGATCCACCTACCAGGTACGCATTACTGTTGTGGCTGCCTCGTTGCATCACCATCTGCCCTGTTACGTACAATCCCCCATGTTTAGACACAGGAAAACATCTCCGGATTCCACTTCAGGGGCCAGCACTCCATGGGACCTGGTTTGCTCCCTCTGTTTCCTGCACGGGCTGCTGACGTAATAAAGGACTCACGTTAAAAGCGGACTCTTAGAGCCCTTTTATCCAAGCAGGTAAACTTGAATTATGGGCAGAGTAGTTTAGCTAGGACCTGAGCAAGATCTTACCAGCTGGAAAAGCAAATGAGAGTGCATTTTATTTTACCTCAGTGACCTGATCTGGAGTCTTAAGGGTGACTTGCAAGTAAAATTGTGACCTGAGGCAAGTTTACCCTCCCGAGTCTTAGTTTCTGTCCCAGCATGGATATATTGTAACTATAAGAATAATAAGTTACTGGAAAATTCAAGATGGTTATATAAGTTAGGTTGACGTTACCAACATGGTAAAGTAAAAGCCCTCAGCCTCCATCCCCCAACAAAGATCAACAGTTAGGCAGCTCTCCACAAAGAAAAGCAGAGAGCTTAGGAGTCCACTTAAGAATCTTCAGCGACTGAGCGGGTGTGTGAGCGGGGGCGGGGGAAGGGGGTGGTACAACCCTGAGAATATTTGCATAAGAAAGCCCAGCTTCATTTTGCCTGCATCACCTGATGCCAGCCTGGGAACTCCTCAGCTTGAAAGAGTTTAGCTCACCAAGAAAGGGAGAGTCAGTGAGTGGCCAGCTTCCCTAGCCTTCAGGACACTGCGTGAAGGACGTGAAGGACGCGCTTCAGTTTTACCCCACCCAGACACTGGCAAAGCTGCGATGAATAGTGACAGGAAGGAACAAAAAAAAGTAGGTGCTACCAGTATCAGCCCTGCAGCAGGAATGACTGGGGCTCCCAGTGACCTGCTTTGCAGAAGACCTTAGCAGTTTTCTCCCCACTGAATTAACCGGTGGCCGGGAAAATGCTGCAGGCCTCCCGCAGATTTCACTGGGTTTTGCCCCAGGGGTATTCGCATTCACAGACTCCAGACTCTAGTCCTTCCTTCCCTGCCCACACCCCACAACCCCACCTCCACTCCCTGCTGCTAAAGCCAAGGGTCCACACCAGCAGCCAGCCTGGGCCTCTGTGGCTGCACAAGTACAAGATGCCAGCCTAGACCCCTGTGCGGACCCCCAGAACCATGTGCACACTTGGGGCTAGCCCGTCCACACCACTGGCCTGACCTCATCACCGGCTAGATCGCAACAAGCCAGGGCCTTCAAAGCAGTTTTGGGGTCTGAATTTGGCTCTGCTCCCAGTCACTGGCTTTACCACTTGGCACATGTGCAGGGAACCTTCTAGCTGTACACCTGTATGCCCCAACCAGACTCTCATTAGTGGCCTCCAAGGCTAGGCACATACCCATGGGGAGACCCTGCAGCCTGAGGAGGACACGCTAATGACAGGGCCCCCATAGCTGTTTGAGGGCTGGATCTGGCCCTGTCTCCCATCACTGGTCTGCACCACTCGGCTCACTGGCAGCTGGTCCTTCAAGCTGTGTACCTGCCTGCCCCTTGCCTGACTCCCCACGCCCTCCTCCGCTGCACTGTGCCCACCGTGGTGAGGCCTTACAGCCACAGTAAGACACCCGGACAGCCGTGGTCCCCACAGCTGCCGGTACACCTGCAGTTGGCCTAGGCCTTTGCAGCTGGCCCTGGCCCCCAGCACTCTGTGTATATTTGAAAACAGCCCCCACCACTACATAGACCCGCAGCTGGCCCCTACCGCTGTGTGCACACCACCAGCTCCAGCCACCACCACTGTCCGCCCCAGCCCCTAGCCACTGGCCCTGGCGAGGCCACTGAGGACTCTGACGACCCTTGTAGCCACTGCAGACCCCCCACAGTGCTCACCAAGAACCACACAGTTGTCAGTGTTGTGGACCTGAGTGGCCTGAGCAGATGAGACATTCCATACCCCAGGACACACCCCCGCATTTGGTGCTCTACACCCCAGACCTGGGCTTACAGCACACTTCAGTGTGTCCCCGCCCACGGGTGAAGGTCTTTCCATAGCGAAGTCAACCCATGAAGTCTGGAGGAGGTAACTGCTTCTTTAAATGTGCAGACATCTATATGCAAGGCTACAGGAATCTTGAAGAATCAGGGCAACATGACCCCACCAAAGGAACACAGGAAACTTAAAGTAACATACCTGAAAGAAATGACAGTGTAGGAATTGCCTAACAAAGGATTCAAAATAATTGTTCTAAAGAGCTCAGAGAGCTACAAGAAAACGTAGTAAAACAATTTAATGAATTTGGGGGGAAAATACAAGAACAAAATGAAAAGTTCAACAGAGGTAGAAAATATAAAAAGAGAGCCAAGCAGAAATTTGGAGCTAAAGAAGACAGTGACTGAAACCAAAGACCTCAGTAGAGCACTCCAACAGCAGACCAGACCAAGCAGACACAAGGGCCTTTGAAATTACCCAGCCAGAGGAGCAAAAGGGAAAAGAATGAAAAGGAATGAAGAAAACCTGCAGGGCTAAAAAGGCACCACTATGTGAAAACAATCTACCCATCATTGAGTCCCAGAAGAAGAGAAACTCGCTGGAGACTTAACAAATTGACATGACACCACCCCCAAATCTGGAGAGTATTAATGGTCAGGAGGGGGAAGAAACTAGACAAAGGAGGAGGTGCCCCTAGAGAACAGAAATTGGAGTTTTTTAAGAAAAAATATTAAAAAGCATCCAGTGGTTTTAGGTAAAAAAAAAAAAAGTCACTAGCATTTTATTGATTAATTGATAAAGCTTTAATACAGCATTTAAACTGCATTTCCAAGATGTGAAATATTACATGAGTGGACCTTGAGTGCATTGTAGGAGGTGAAATAAGTCAGACAGAGAAAGACAAATACTACGTGTCATCACTTAGATGTGGAATCTAAAAACATCACACCCACGGAAACAGTAGAAAGGTGGTTGCTAGAGGCTGAGAGGTAGAGGAAATGGGGAGATGTTGGCCAGAGGGTACAGACTGCCAGTAATAAGGTGTATCTATTTAGGTATCTAAGGCTTATCGTGGTGACTATAGCTAACAATCCGGTATTGTATATGCAAAAGTTGCTCTGAAAGTAGACCTTTAGTATTTTGACCATAACAACAGCAAAGTTTATGTGAGGTGAAGAATGTGTTAAGTAACCTTATTGTGGAAAGCATTTCACTACACACACACACACACACACACATACACGTATATATGTATGTATATATACACACACAGGTAGATGGATGGATGGATGGGTAGATAGATCGATTGATGGATAGATCAGATCATCACGTGGTATAACCTAAACCTACACAGTGTTCCAGGTCAATTTTATTTTGGCAAATTTGGGCGACACTGAAGAAGAGGCTTGTACATGAATGTTCCTGAAAGCATTTAGCTAGGATCTGATGAACCACAAAGCCTGTGGTCTTTTTTCTATTTAGTTCATTTCAAAAAAGCTTCTCCTATTTTCTCAGCCTCTTAATGCTGACTAATGTCAACTGGCTTGTTACCTTATTCTCCCGCAGAATAGGTAAGAGTAAGTACATCGAGTATCTCTGTAATAATGCTGGCAAATGTGCTGAGATATAAACATATATCAAGGCAGATTTTTCCAGTTTGGTCTACATGCAGATCCTAATTTTAAAATAATTTTTGAAATTCATTTTTTCAACAAGATTTTAATAGCTTTATTTATAGATTAAAATACTTTACAAAGAATGGCTACTTGTGGTGGCCTGCTGGTTTTGTTTTTTGGTTTTTTTTAATTTTTCCATTTAACTCTAGCTCTCTGTAAAGCTAGCATGTATACTTCTTGAAGGAAGATACTTTGCAATGGGTGGTGTCTTGTCATTTTCCTTTTCCTTTGCATCAATTCACAGCCAAATCAAAGGCTCAGTATGGACCGGAATCAGAACCATTTTAAAGCTTTGTATCATCTTCTGAGTTCTCTCTTCTCACTGGCTCTTCTCTACCCGATAATAAAGGCAGCTGTGCTTGTATTTAGTGCTTCAGAAAAGATGGCGGAGTTCCAGGTAGAGTCAGTAATACCCGTGCTCTGATTCCCAGAATGCTGCTCTAATCACGCCTCTCCCGGCTTGCAGTTGTCCTAGCAGGTGCCACTGCCTGCATCCGCATACAATCCCACTACTACCGCATCGCATCCAAGGCTCCACCTTGGCACTCAGGTGCACACATTCATCTTAGTATCTGTAGCACTTAGCATACTTCTTGGCATATACCAGTTGTTTAATAAGTATTCGCCAAACATATAAAATAAAAGATACTCTCCTTAATGTTAATTTGCCAAAAGGTCTTAATTTTCTTGACGTTAAACTTTGGTTTAACGATCCTTTGGTAATGTAATTTTGCTCCATGAAGTTGATGGCTTCCAATTGATTTATAAGAATGAAGAGATATTTGTGTGCAAGTAGATGAAGGGTTTTCAGAATACCTCAGATCTGTTGGTTGTTACATTCTTACTATTCTGGGAAGGTGTCAGGGGACACTTGGGTACCCTGTAATTTTCACCTGTCCTTTCCCAGAAATGCATCTGCTTCTATTTTACAGGTTAAATACAAAGAAAAAAGAAATATTGGTATTGACTTTTGCTTTCTATTTTATTTCCAGAAGTGTATTTCCCTGCCCAAAAATAAATCCTTAAAGAAAATATTAAATATTTTATGGTCATAAAATAGTCTCTATCAAAGAGAAAATTCTAATAGAGTACTTACTCCTTAGAGTTCTAATATAAACATGTTGACAAGAGCATGTGAAATAATGCAAAATATTCTGGATTTCTACATTAATCAAGATGAATTTGGAAATATTTATGTCATTCAAAAATAGATTAATTTTTCATTTTTACATCACAAATATTAAAAGTTACTTGAAATTTATTTGGATTCAGAGAAGGGCAATGGCATCTTCCCTTAAATGTTGCTGTGAACCTTAAACTGCTCTAAAAAAAATTCTTTTTTTTTTCTATTTATTTTTTTAAGATTTTATTGATTTGACAGAGAGACAGCCAGTGAGAGAGGGAACACAAGCAGGGGGAGTGAGAGAGGAAGAAGCAGGCTCCCAGTGGAGCAGGGAGCCGGATGCAGGGCTCGATCCCAGGACCCTGGGATCACGCCCTGAGCCAAAGGCAGACACTTAATGACTGAGCCACCCAGGTGCCCCCCCAAAAAATTAAGTCTTAATATTAAAAAAAAGAAAGTACAAGTAATCATGAAATGCCCTTAGCTTTCAACACATGAAAATCTCTTTAAAGGAAAGAATGCTTTTGAGAGTTGCAAAGAGTTCTGAGAACATGACAGGAGCACGTTCTCTCTCTCTCTCTCTTTCTCTCTCCCCTAATAATTTTACAACATATTGGAAACCTCTTTTCCCTTCCCAAATTAGAGCTATTAAAGTTTTGGGTAAATTTTGTATGCCACTGAAGCCAGGCTCTCCTGAAGAGTCTACAAAGCAGGCTCAGGACAGGTATTATTTTCATTAACTGAGTGCTGGTGCCCAGATAGTACTCAGCTCTTTCTTCTATTTTCTTGTGATGTATGTCGGTAATGCTCACACCTATTTCTTTTAAGTAACTCTACATCCATTGGGCACACAAGTACTCTGTAGTTATCAACAGTAAGCATCTTTAATTACCCTCCTTTCCAAAGGAATGATATGGTAAATAAGTCATTATTGCTTTTTTAAAGTGTCAACTTTAATTTGAGTTTTTTCCATGTAACATATTCTAAGAACTATATAAAAAGCAACTTTATATATTTAAAATCATATTTTATAATAAGGTATTCAGTTTCTACCTACTAAAAATTCAAGAAGTCTCCTATCTATTTTTAGAAGGAATATTCCTGAAGTAGTGTGTGATAGAAACAAATGTAAACTATGATTGTAGAGTGTGTAGAAGTTAGTCATGTTTTTACTTAACTGTATTAGAGTTTTGACTTCAAGTAATAATGAAGTATAGTGAAAAATAGTTATATGGAAAAATAGTTTTTAAAAACTTCTTTGGAGGCACTAAAAAGTAATCAAAACTTGTCATAAATTGGAGTGAATTCAACTTTTGAAAGAACTAAATAACACAAGATGAGATCTATATTTACATGACAGGTGCTGTGATACAATTCATGGAGAAAGGCACAATGTTATTGTCTTGAGGTTAGAGGATCAAGTTTGGGGCTGTAAGAGTGGCTGGATATTCAGGGAGGAATTACTGAAAGGAGGAAACCAAAAATAAAGTGCTGAAGTTGATATAATAATTCCCACAATCCTTGGGTCAGCCCTGGACTGTGTGTGTTGCGGGGGTTGAAACACCAAGGAGGCAAGAGGGAAATAACAGGTAAAAAATTGAAAGCCGAGAAGAAAGTTCAGCAGTGCCTATTGCAAGGAAGGCAATCACCACATCAGGGAGGCTTGGTAAACATCTTTGGCTTTTTACTAACTCTACAAGGCCTGAATCTTAGAAGTTATGAGTGTGTCCCAAATGTAAAGGCATTACTCTTGGAATAAGGACAAAACTTAAACAGACCTGCCATTGAAAACCTAAAACCAAGTCCCTCCAAGATCAGAGTCTTTATAGCATATTATTCACAATATCCAGTATTTAATTTAAAATTTAACATATAATTTTAAAATTACTAGTACACATGAGAGGAAAAAGAAGTCTGACTTGTAGTCCAAAGGAAAAGTTATATAATAAAAACAGACCCATGGATGACTCAGATATTAGAATTAATAGACTTTAAAATAACTATGATAAATATGTTAAAGATCTGAAGGAAAAGATAGATATAATGAGTAAGGCAAAAAAAGGAAAAAACTCAGGAAAAATAAGGAAATCGTAAAAAAATAAATCTTACAACTAAAAAACAGTATCTAAATAAAAAAAATTCACTGGATGGGATAAAGAACAGATCAAATACAAAGGGAGAAAGAATTGGTGAACTTGAAGACAAGTTATAAAAATATCCAAACTGTAGAACAGAAAGCAAAAAGATTAAAAATCAAGTTAACACCATGTCAACAACCTGTGGAATAGTAGCAAGATGACTAAATATATACAATGCAGCCCAAGAAGCAAGGGAAAGAGACAGTGGAGTAGGAAAGATGTATATATTTATTTCCACTTCAGTCATAAACTGCAACCCCTGGACCCAGGAAACTTAGTGCACCCCAAGGAGGATAAATACAAAGAAAATCACACAGAGGCACATCATAGTGAACCTGCTAAATGTCAGAGATAGAGAAAAAAAAAATGTAGGCAGCCAGAGAAGAAGACACATTATAAATGGAAAAACGATGATGAGACTGTGATCTAACTTCTTAGAAACACTGGAGGCCAGGGGCCCCTGGGTGGGTCTGCTGGTTAAGCATCTGCCTTTGGCTCAGGTCATGATCCCAGGTTTCTGGGGATCAAGCCCCATGTTGGGCTCCCTGCTTAGGGGCTAGTCTGCTTCTTNGAGATAGAGAAAAAAAAAATGTAGGCAGCCAGAGAAGAAGACACATTATAAATGGAAAAACGATGATGAGACTGTGATCTAACTTCTTATCAGAAACACTGGAGGCCAGGGGCCCCTGGGTGGGTCTGCTGGTTAAGCATCTGCCTTCAGCTCAGGTCATGATCCCAGGGTCCTGGGATCAAGCCCCATGTTGGGCTCCCTGCTTAGGGGCTAGTCTGCTTCTCCCTCTGCCCCTCCCTCTGCTCGTGCTCTCTCACTGTGTCTCTCAAATAAGTAAATAAAATCTTGAAACAAGAAAGAAAGAAAAGGAGGAAAGAAAGAAAGAAACAAACAAACACTGGAGGCCAGAAGACAATGGAACATTTTTCAGGTACTAAATGAAAAATAGCTTTTAATCTAGAATTTATATCCAGTAA